>NC_092333.1:616065000-616392500 GCF_046630445.1 Rutidosis leptorrhynchoides | reverse complement strand
AATGTTAAGTATGGTTACCAAGTGCTCAACCACTTAGAATGCTTTACTATTATGTTGATGATTATGAAATCTTGTGGTCTATTAAAATATTGGAATGATTGTTATGTTAAACCTATGAACTCACCAACCTTTTGGTTGACACTTTAAAGCATGTTTATTCTCAGGTACGAATTAAGTCTTCCGCTGTGCATTTGCTCAATTTAAGGACATTACTTGGAGTCGATCATCGCAATGGGACCAAATGTTGATGACTTCGTCCAGGTGGATAAGTACGGGTCACTACAGGTGGTATCAGAGCGGTGGTCGTAGCGAACCAGGTCTTGCATTAGTGTGTCTAACTAGTAGTTGTTAGGATATGTAATGACCCAGATTTTTCCAATCGTTTTATACTTATGAGATTAATATTTACATAAATTAAACCTTACCAACATGATAAGCAATCCAAATTGTTGAGACTTGTGTTTTTGAAAAGAGTTTTACACAATGTTTGACCGTCCAATTTGACCAATGATATCACGAACTATATAACATACGATAATTATACGTTTGTGTATATATATGTATTTATATATATTTAACATGATCTAAGGATGGTTTAACATCTCATTGTGTACTAATGACAATGAGTTATAAGTATATTTTGAAACTACTAACTTAAGTTTTCAAAACGATAACTATACTTAACATTCTTTGATATATATACTTATAACCTATAATGCTTATACATGTATCATATATATAATGTATTTAATCACTAAACAATATAAGTATATTCACAAAAGATAGCTATATTTGAATTCTCATTCCGTTTCCTCAAGATTTCTATATGTATATCTAGGGTATATGTACCCGTATCATACCCAGCTTCTATATGTGTTTACTATTGGTATATATACATCAAATCAACATCCTAATCAACATTATTACTGCCCTAGATATGAGGTAACTAGGAATTGTCAAGTAGCATGAATTATTAGTAAGAAAACAAAATTTAGAATCCTTTTCTTTCTTTATAAACTAAAAACGTTTTTATGAATGAACACCATTTCTTCACTCCATTTTCTCATACCTACACCCTCATTTCCCTCTCAAAATACTCCTAACTTCATACTTGATCATTTCTAAGCATTTTTCCCATCATTTAGCTTCAATTACAAGCCTTAAACACCATAAGAAAACTCTTTCAAGAACATATCAAAATAACCACCCATTTGAAGAAGTATACTTCCAACCTTTTGATCTAACTCCACCACTCTTTGATTCCAAGATTTTTTTCTTATCTCTTACAGTAACTTTGTCCAAGTAACTTGAGGTAGTAACCTTGTTCATAATCTTGTTCGATTCATAATTATATAGCTATCTTATTTTATGTTGTAAAATTTTAACAACAACAACATAGTTTGAATGATTTCAAACTTATTTGTAAACTAAATAGATCCTTCTAACTTAACTTTTAAAACACTTCAAGACCTGTAATATATCATAATGATATGCTAACTTAACAAGATATAACTTGGTTTTACAAAGAACACCTTAAAAACTGAATCTACGTCGTCGGAGTGCAA
This sequence comes from Rutidosis leptorrhynchoides, assembly GCF_046630445.1. Lineage (NCBI taxonomy): Eukaryota > Viridiplantae > Streptophyta > Magnoliopsida > Asterales > Asteraceae > Rutidosis > Rutidosis leptorrhynchoides. The sequence goes on along the minus strand of NC_092333.1, from coordinate 616,390,935 downwards.
CCGGGGGCTGTTTTGGGTTGGATAATTAAAAAACATCTTGAACTTTGAATTGGAAGTTCATGTTCTGGAAAAATGATATTTCTTATGAATATGTTAACACATAAAAATTTCATGGTTTAACTCAAAGTGTAAGTATTTTTAGAAAAATGATCATTAAATGTTGTTTTTATGATGGAAAATGATCACTTTCATAAGTTTTACCAAAGTTTGACCTATAACCTGTGATTTCGAATACAAACTAAGGTATTTTTAGTTCATATTCTTAAAATTTGACTCGATCCAAGGAAGTGTCAAGTTGAACCAACAAAAACGGAGTTGTAATGAAGAAACTACGACTAAAACAAGATTGGGTATCCGAAGCTAGTTTAGCTACGAAAATATTTGGAGATAAAGTAAATTAATCATATCTTTTCTAATTAATATGATATTTTATATATAATTACTTATGATTTGATTTTATATATTTCAGGACCACCCGTAAACAACACGAGAAGATTAATCATAAGACCTCATGATTGTACGCAACACGTCATTTGACAACACGGTACTTTATGTACGCAACACGTCATTTGACAACATGGTACCATGGGTCAAGATTAATTCTGATCAATACGAATACGATGGGGTCTTTATTTATTTTATTAAGCAACTAATTGTGGACCACTAGCATCGGACTGCTAACTACGGACTAAGAAAATATTAAAAGTATTATAAGTATATATATATATATATATATATATATATATATATATATATATATATATATATATATATATATATATATATATATATAACGATTACTTGAAAAGAAAATATGTTGATATATTATATATATATGGTTAGGTTCGTGATATCTATCGGAGACCAAATCGAGTTAAATACCTTCAAGGCAAAAGTGAGTATATAGTCCCACTTTTGAACTCTAAATATTTCGGGATGAGAATACATGCATTTTATGATTTACGTTATGGACATAAGTGATAAAAAAAATATATTCTACGTTGAGTTGTACCACTGGCATACTTCCCTGTAGCTTGGTAACTACTATTTACATGTGGTATTGTAAACGCGAATCCTGTTGATAGATCTATCGGGCCTGACAACCCCAACCGGACTGGACGACCAGTATTCAACGGTTTCACAGTACTTCGTTTCGGTGATTACACTTGGTACAGTGTAGTGAGATTTCATAATAAAGGGAATATGCGACGTTGATTAAATGTTAAGTATGGTTATCAAGTGCTCAACCACTTAGAATATTTTTATTAAAACGTTTATGTATATGAAATCTTGTGGTCTATATTTATAACGCTGCTAGCATTAAACCTATATCTCACCAACTTTATGTTGACGTTTAAAGCATGTTTATTCGCAGGTTCCTAGAAGTCTTCCGCTGTTTGAATATATGTTAGAGAAACCATGTGCATGGAGTCATACATGTTTTATTCGAGGAAGCATTGCATTCACAAAATCATCACCGTGTATTTATTTTGACTGCATTGTCAACGGAAGTATTCTTGTAAACTGTTATTTACGGTGATTGTCTACATGTAAAAATCATCAGATGTCGAAAACATTGAATTTTAAATATTCATTTATGGTATATCTTTTCAAAAGAATGCAATGTTTATAAAATGTATCATATAGAGGTCAAATGTCTCGCGATGTAATCATATGTTATTGTATTCGTCCCTATGGATTGGGTCGGGTCGTTTCATGTGGTATCAGAGCGGTGGTCTTAGCGAACCAGGTCTGCATTAGTGTGTCTAACTGATAAGTCGTTAGGTTGCATTAGTGAGTCTGGACTTCGACCGTGTCTGCATGTCAAAATTTTGCTTATCATTTTGTGTCGAAAATCATCTACTTATCATCTGTAGGAAATTACCTGCTTATCATCTTAAGTCTAAACGCGTCTTACTGCATTCATTGCATGAATGGTGTAGTGACCCGAACTTTTCCATGTTTATATATATTAATTGAGATTGATATTTACATGATTAAATGTTTCCAACATGTTAAGCAATCAAACTTGTTAAGACTTGATTAATTGAAATAGGTTTCATATAGACAATTGACCACCCAAGTTGACCGGTGATTCACGAACGTTAAAACTTGTAAAAACTATATGATGACATATATATGGTTATATATATAGTTAACATTATATTATGATAATTAAACATATCATTAAGTATATTAACAATGAACTACATATGTAAAAACAAGACTACTAACTTAATGATTTTGAAACGAGACATATGTGTAACGATTATCGTTGTAACGACATTTAATGTATATATATCATATTAAGAGATATTTGTACATCATAATATCATGATAATATAATAATTTAAAATCTCTTTTGATATTATAAACATTGGATTAACAACATTTAAAAAGATCGTTAACCTAAAGGTTTCAAAACAACATTTACATGTAACGACTAACGATGACTTAACGACTCAGTTAAAATGTATATACATGTAGCGTTTTAATATGTATTTATACACTTTTGAAAGACTTCAATACACTTATCAAAATACTTCTACTTAACAAAAATGCTTACAATTACATCCTCGTTCAGTTTCATCAACAATTCTACTCGTATGCACCCGTATTCGTACTCGTACAATACACAGCTTTTAGATGTATGTACTATTGGTATATACACTCCAATGATCAGCTCTTAGCAGCCCATGTGAGTCACCTAACACATGTGGGAACCATCATTTGGCAACTAGCATGAAATATCTCATAAAATTACAAAAATATGAGTAATCATTCATGACTTATTTACATGAAAACAAAATTACATATCCTTTATATCTAATCCATACACCAACGAACAAAAACACCTACAAACACTTTCATTCTTCAATTTTCTTCATCTAATTGATCTCTCTCAAGTTCTATCTTCAAGTTCTAAGTGTTCTTCATAAATTCCAAAAGTTCTAGTTTCATAAAATCAAGAATACTTTCAAGTTTGCTAGCTCACTTCCAATCTTGTAAGGTGATCATCCAACCTCAAGAAATCTTTGTTTCTTACAGTAGGTTATCATTCTAATACAAGGTAATAATCATATTCAAACTTTGGTTCAATTTCTATAACTATAACAATCTTATTTCAAGTGATGATCTTACTTGAACTTGTTTTCGTGTCATGATTCTGCTTCAAGAACTTCGAGCCATCCAAGGATCCATTGAAGCTAGATCCATTTTTCTCTTTTCCAGTAGGTTTATCCAAGGAAATTAAGGTAGTAATGATGTTCATAACATCATTCAATTCATACATATAAAGCTATCTTATTCGAAGGTTTAAACTTGTAATCACTAGAACATAGTTTAGTTAATTCTAAACTTGTTCGCAAACAAAAGTTAATCCTTCTAACTTGACTTTTAAAATCAACTAAACACATGTTCTATATCTATATGATATGCTAACTTAATGATTTAAAACCTGGAAACACGAAAAACACCGTAAAACCGGATTTACGCCGTCGTAGTAACACCGCGGGCTGTTTTGGGTTAGTTAATTAAAAACTATGATAAACTTTGATTTAAAAGTTGTTATTCTGAGAAAATGATTTTTATTATGAGCATGAAACTATATCCAAAAATTATGGTTAAACTCAAAGTGGAAGTATGTTTTCTAAAATGGTCATCTAGACGTCGTTCTTTCGACTGAAATGACTACCTTTACAAAAACGACTTGTAACTTATTTTTTCGACTATAAACCTATACTTTTTCTGTTTAGATTCATAAAATAGAGTTCAATATGAAACCATAGCAATTTGATTCACTCAAAACGGATTTAAAATGAAGAAGTTATGGGTAAAACAAGATTGGATAATTTTTCTCATTTTAGCTACGTGAAAATTGGTAACAAATCTATTCCAACCATAACTTAATCAACTTGTATTGTATATTATGTAATCTTGAGATACCATAGACACGTATACAATGTTTCGACCTATCATGTCGACACATCTATATATATTTAGGAACAACTATAGACACTCTATATGTGAATGTTGGAGTTAGCTATACAGGGTTGAGGTTGATTCCAAAATATATATAGTTTGAGTTGTGATCAATACTGAGATACGTATACACTGGGTCGTGGATTGATTCAAGATAATATTTATCGATTTATTTCTGTACATCTAACTGTGGACAACTAGTTGTAGGTTACTAACGAGGACAGCTGACTTAATAAACTTAAAACATCAAAATATATTAAAAGTGTTGTAAATATATTTTGAACATACTTTGATATATATGTATATATTGTTATAGGTTCGTGAATCAACCAGTGGCCAAGTCTTACTTCCCGACGAAGTAAGAATCTGTGAAAGTGAGTTATAGTCCCACTTTTAAAATCTAATATTTTTGGGATGAGAATACATGCAGGTTTTATAAATGATTTACAAAATAGACACAAGTACGTGAAACTACATTCTATGGTTGAATTATCGAAATCGAATATGCCCCTTTTTAATTAAGTCTGGTAATCTAAGAATTAGGGAACAGACACCCTAATTGACGCGAATCCTAAAGATAGATCTATTGGGCCTAACAAACCCCATCCAAAGTACCGGATGCTTTAGTACTTCGAAATTTATATCATATCCGAAGGGTGTCCCGGAATGATGGGGATATTCTTATATATGCATCTTGTTATTGTCGGTTACCAGGTGTTCACCATATGAATGATTTTTATCTCTATGTATGGGATGTGTATTGAAATATGAAATCTTGTGGTCTATTTTTACGATTTGATATATATTGGTTAAGCCTATAACTCACCAACATTTTTGTTGACGTTTAAAGCATGTTTATTCTCAGGTGAATACTAAGAGCTTCCGCTGTCGCATACTTAAATAAGGACGAGATTTGGAGTCCATACTTGTATGATATTGTGTAAAAACTGCATTCAAGAAACTTATTTTGTTGTAACATATTTGTATTGTAAACCATTATGTAATGGTCGTGTGTAAACAGGATATTTTAGATTATCATTATTTGATAATCTACGTAAAGCTTTTTAAAACCTTTATCTATGAAATAAAGGTTATGGTTTGTTTTAAAAATGAATGCAGTCTTTGAAAAACGTCTCATATAGAGGTCAAAACCTCGCAACGAAATCAATTAATATGGAACGTTTTTAATCAATAAGAACGGGATATTTCAGTTGGTATCCGAGCGTTGGTCTTAGAGAACCAGAAAATTTGCACTAGTGTGTCTTATCAAGTTTGTTAGGATGCATTAGTGAGTCTGGACTTCGACCGTGTTTACTTGAAAAATGATTGCTTAACAAATTTTGTTGAAAACTATATATTTTTAACATGTGAATATTATGTGATATATTAATCTCTTAACGCGTTTGATATTATGTGATAGATGTCTACCTCTAGAACAAGTCCCATTGACTCACCTAATAATAATGAAGAGTCAAATGTAAATCGGAATGATTCGTGGACTGATTCACAAGTTCCCGAAGAGGAACCGGAAGAAGAGTCGGAACCGGAAGAAGAATCGGAACCGGAAGAAGAATCGGAACCGGATGAAGAAATAGAACCGGTGGGGGAAATAATAAAACGGTTAAGTAAAAGAAAATCCTCAACCAACCGACCAAGGTTAATTATGGTCAATGGTGTTTCCGCCAAAGAAGCAAAATATTGGGAGGATTACCAATTCTCCGATGAATCGGATTCCGACGAGAATTCCGATGATGTTATAGAAATTACCCCAACTGAATTTAAAAAGGCAAAAGAAAATAATAAGGGAAAGGGCATAAAAATAGAGAAATCTAATTCCAACCCCGATGAACTTTATATGTATCGTCAACGCCCGAAGTCCTTAAGTTGTAACAATGACCCGGGAACCTCTAAACCACCAGGTTTTTCTAAACCAATGTGGACAACGACGGCTCGTATTAGGGGAACATCATATATCCCTAGAAACTTGGCAAAACGAACCAAAACCGAAGAAGAAGAAACGAGCGAGTCGGAATAAGATAGTTGTATTCGTGTGCTGTAATATATGTAATATAGTGTTCGTATGCTTTATGATATATGTAAAAATTGCTTGTATTAATAAGTATTTTTTTATGAATCTAACTCTTGTCTATTTTACAGTTTAAAAACACAAAATGGATAGACAACCCAATATTTTAAGAGACCTACCCGGAGACATGATTGATGAAATCTTGTCTAGAGTCGGCCAGAATTCCTCGGCACAACTATTTAAGGCGAGATCAGTTTGTAAGACATTCGAAAAACGTTCCAAGAATGTCTTGGTTTATAAGAGACTTTCGTTTGAAAGATGGGGGATATCACATTGGGAAACCCATAAGTTACGATGTGTTTACTTTGACGCATATATTGCGGGGAACCCAAATGCTATTTTACGCAACGGGTTAAGAAATTATTTTGACTCAATATATCCGAATATTGGACTTCGTGATTTAGAAAAAGCGGCTAACATGCAACATAAAGAAGCATGTTATGCTTACGGATTAGTAATGTTCGCTTCTCACCAAAGTGAGAACAAGAACATCGGGCTACAACTATTAAACAAAACGTTTCCACAAGTGACGGAGTCGGTAATTGGGGTAAGAAATGAGGTTTTTAGATTATTACGGGACTGTTGGACATTACGTAACCCTCGTCCCTTTGACGACGTTACAACACGCTGTCTTATCAACGGCCATAACGGTTGTGTTGCACAAGACCAAGGATGGGAAGTAATCCTAGTAAAACCAGAATGCATGACTTGTTTCTGGACGTATGAATTACGTGTCTTTATTGCCTTTGCTGAACGACTTGTGTACTAGCTAGAATTATCTTCACAACTATCTTGTATCAAAGTTATTGTGTGCTATATTTCAAGCTTTATGTAAAATAAGCGGTATTGTAAGTTTGTAAAATATTGTATAAAAGTTTGAACGCGAAATATTATTATAATCAGTTTTTCATATAGAATTGTAGTAGTTGAATTGTATATTAGCTACTAAGTATGAACTTAACGGGTAGGTACTACCCGAATTTAAACTTATAAAACGCTAATATAAAGAAAAAGCTTTTATAAATGAGTTCATATTATGCTACGAAATACTATTAACTACTCTTAATATTCTGTATGATTAACTTGTTCCATTTGACTATTTTGAAGGAAATGGCACCGACTACTCGACACACCGTGAATATGAATGAAGAGGAATTCCGTACTTTTCTAGCTTCAAACATAGCCGCAGTACAGGCTGCGCTACATACCAACAATAACCTTGGATCTAGCAGTACAGGAAATCGTGTAGGATGCACCTACAAAGAATTCACTGCCTGCAAACCTTTGGAATTTGATGGAACCGAAGGACCGATCGGATTGAAACGGTGGACCGAGAAGGTCGAATCGGTGTTTGCCATAAGTAAGTGTACTGAAGAGGACAAAGTGAAGTACGCTACGCATACCTTCACAGGTTCTGCGTTAACATGGTGGAATACCTATCTAGAGCAAGTGGGACAAGACGATGCGTACGCACTACCGTGGTCAGCATTCAAGCACTTGATGAACGAGAAGTACCGTCCCAGAACCGAGGTCAATAAGCTCAAGACAGAACTTAGAGGGTTACGAACCCAAGGATTTGATATTACCACGTACGAAAGACGATTCACAGAATTGTGCCTATTGTGTCCGGGAGCATTCGAAGATGAGGAAGAGAAGATCGACGCGTTTGTGAAAGGATTACCGGAAAGAATCCAAGAAGATATAAGTTCACACGAGCCCGCCTCCATACAACAGGCATGTAGAATGGCTCACAAACTCGTGAACCAAATTGAAGAAAGAATTAAAGAACAGACTGCTGAAGAGGCCAATGTGAAGCAAGTCAAAAGAAAGTGGGAGGAAAACGGTGATAAGAATCACCAATACAACAACAGCAGCAATTACAACAATAATCGCAACAATTATCCCAACAATCGCAACATCAATCGTAACTACAACAAACGGCCCAACAATAACAACAACAACAACAACAGCAACAGCAACTACAACAATCATCCCAACAACAATAATAACCGCAACAACAACAACAATCAGAAGCAGCTATGCCAAAGGTGTGAAAAGTATCACTCGGGGTTCTGCACCAAATTTTGCAACAAGTGTAAAAGAAATGGTCATAGCGCGGCGAAGTGTGAGGTCTACGGACCAGGGGTTAATAGAACGAAAGGAACAAATGGTGTCGGAACGAGTAATGGCGGAGCAAGTAGTGTCGGAGCAAGTTATGCCAATGTAGTTTGTTATAAATGTGGAAAACCGGGCCACATTATTAGAAATTGCCCGAACCAGGAGAACACGAATGGACAAGGCCGCGGAAGAGTTTTCAATATTAATGCGGCAGAGGCACAGGAAGACCCGGAGCTTGTTACGGGTACGTTTCTTATTGACAATAAATCTGCTTACGTTTTATTTGATTCGGGTGCGGATAGAAGCTATATGAGTAGAGATTTTTGTGCTAAATTAAGTTGTCCATTGACGCCTTTGGATAGTAAATTTTTACTCGAATTAGCAAATGGTAAATTAATTTCAGCAGATAATATATGTCGGAATCGAGAAATTAAACTGGTTAGCGAAACATTTAAGATTGATTTGATACCAGTAGAGTTAGGGAGTTTTGATGTGATAATCGGTATGGACTGGTTGAAAGAAGTGAAAGCAGATATCGTTTGTTACAAAAATGCAATTCGCATTATACGAGAAAAAGGAAAACCCTTAATGGTGTACGGAGAAAAGGGCAACACGAAGCTACATATTATTAGTAATTTGAAGGCACAAAAACTAATAAGAAAAGGTTGCTATGCTGTTCTAGCACACGTCGAGAAAGTACAAACTGAAGAAAAGAGCATCAATGATGTTCCCGTCGCAAAAGAATTTCCTGATGTATTTCCGAAAGAATTACCGGGATTACCCCCACATCGATCCGTTGAATTTCAAATAGATCTTGTACCAGGAGCTGCACCAATAGCTCGTGCTCCTTACAGACTCGCACCCAGCGAGATGAAAGAACTACAAAGCCAATTACAAGAACTTTTAGAGCGTGGTTTCATTCGACCAAGCACATCACCGTGGGGAGCTCCTGTTTTGTTTGTCAAGAAGAAAGATGGTACATTCAGGTTGTGTATCGACTACCGAGAGTTGAACAAACTTACCATCAAGAACCGCTACCCACTACCGAGAATCGACGACTTATTTGATCAACTACAAGGCTCGTCTGTTTATTCAAAGATTGACTTACGTTCCGGGTATCATCAAATGCGGGTGAAAGAAGATGATATTCCAAAGACTGCTTTCAGAACACATTACGGTCATTACGAGTTTATGGTCATGCCGTTTGGTTTAACTAATGCACCAGCTATGTTCATGGACCTTATGAACCGAGTGTGTGGACCATACCTTGACAAGTTTGTCATTGTTTTCATTGATGACATACTTATTTACTCAAAGAATGACCAAGAACACGGTGAACATTTGAGAAAGGTGTTAGAAGTATTGAGGAAGGAAGAATTGTACGCTAAGTTTTCAAAGTGTGCATTTTGGTTGGAAGAAGTTCAATTCCTCGGTCACATAGTGAACAAAGAAGGTATTAAGGTGGATCCGGCAAAGATAGAAACTGTTGAAAAGTGGGAAACCCCGAAAACTCCGAAACACATACGCCAGTTTTTAGGACTAGCTGGTTACTACAGAAGGTTCATCCAAGACTTTTCCAGAATAGCAAAACCCTTGACTGCATTAACGCATAAAGAAGAAATTTGAATGGAATGATGAACAAGAGAAAGCGTTTCAATTATTGAAGAAAAAGCTAACTACGGCACCTATATTGTCATTGCCTGAAGGGAATGATGATTTTGTGATTTATTGTGACGCATCAAAGCAAGGTCTCGGTTGTGTATTAATGCAACGAACGAAGGTGATTGCTTATGCGTCTAGACAATTGAAGATTCACGAACAAAATTATACGACGCATGATTTGGAATTAGGCGCGGTTGTTTTTGCATTAAAGACTTGGAGGCACTACTTATATGGGGTCAAAAGTATTATATATACCGACCACAAAAGTCTTCAACACATATTTAATCAGAAACAACTGAATATGAGGCAGCGTAGGTGGATTGAATTATTGAATGATTACGACTTTGAGATTCGTTACCACCCGGGGAAGGCAAATGTGGTAGCCGATGCCTTGAGCAGGAAGGACAGCGAACCCATTCGAGTAAAATCTATGAATATAATGATTCATAATAACCTTACTACTCAAATAAAGGAGGCGCAACAAGGAGTTTTAAAAGAGGGAAATTTAAAGGATGAAATACCCAAAGGATCAGAGAAGCATCTTAATATTCGGGAAGACGGAACCCGGTATAGGGCTGAAAGGATTTGGGTACCAAAATTTGGAGATATGAGAGAAATGGTACTTAGAGAAGCTCATAAAACCAGATACTCAATACATCCTGGAACGGGGAAGATGTACAAGGATCTCAAGAAACAATTTTGGTGGCCGGGTATGAAATCCGATGTTGCTAAATACGTGGGAGAATGTTTGACGTGTTCTAAGGTCAAAGCTGAGCATCAGAAACCATCAGGTCTACTTCAACAACCCGAAATCCCAGAATGGAAATGGGAAAACATTACCATGGATTTCATCACTAAATTGCCAAGGACTGCAAGTGGTTTTGATACTATTTGGGTAATAGTTGATCGTCTCACCAAATCAGCACACTTCCTGCCAATAAGAGAAGATGACAAGATGGAGAAGTTAGCACGACTGTATTTGAAGGAAGTCGTCTCCAGACATGGAATACCAATCTCTATTATCTCTGATAGGGATGGCAGATTTATTTCAAGATTCTGGCAGACATTACAGCAAGCATTAGGAACTCGTCTAGACATGAGTACTGCCTATCACCCACAAACTGATGGGCAGAGCGAAAGGACGATACAAACGCTTGAAGACATGCTACGAGCATGTGTTATTGATTTCGGAAACAGTTGGGATCGACATCTACCATTAGCAGAATTTTCCTACAACAACAGCTACCATTCAAGCATTGAGATGGCGCCATTTGAAGCACTTTATGGTAGAAAGTGCAGGTCTCCGATTTGTTGGAGTGAAGTGGGGGATAGACAGATTACGGGTCCGGAGATTATACAAGAAACTACCGAGAAGATCATCCAAATTCAACAACGGTTGAAAACCGCCCAAAGTCGACAAAAGAGCTACGCTGACATTAAAAGAAAAGATATAGAATTTGAAATTGGAGAGATGGTCATGCTTAAATTTGCACCTTGGAAAGGCGTTGTTCGATTTGGTAAACGAGGGAAATTAAATCCAAGGTATATTGGACCATTCAAGATTATTGATCGTGTCGGACCAGTAGCTTACCGACTTGAGTTACCTCAACAACTCGCGGCTGTACATAACACTTTCCACGTCTCGAATTTGAAGAAATGTTTTGCTAAAGAAGATCTCACTATTCCGTTAGATTAAATCCAAATCAACGAAAAACTCCAATTCATCGAAGAACCCGTCGAAATAATGGATCGTGAGGTTAAAAGACTTAAGCAAAACAAGATACCAACTGTTAAGGTTCGATGGAATGCTCGTAGAGGACCCGAGTTCACCTGGGCGCGTGAAGATCAGATGAAGAAGAAATACCCGCATCTATTTCCAGAAGATTCGTCAACACCTTCAACAGCTTAAAATTTCGGGACGAAATTTATTTAACGGGTAGGTACTGTAGTGACCCGAACTTTTCCATGTTTATATATATTAATTGAGATTGATATTTACATGATTAAATGTTTCCAACATGTTAAGCAATCAAACTTGTTAAGACTTGATTAATTGAAATAGGTTTCATATAGACAATTGACCACCCAAGTTGACCGGTGATTCACGAACGTTAAAACTTGTAAAAACTATATGATGACATATATATGGTTATATATATAGTTAACATTATATTATGATAATTAAACATATCATTAAGTATATTAACAATGAACTACATATGTAAAAACAAGACTACTAACTTAATGATTTTGAAACGAGACATATGTGTAACGATTATCGTTGTAACGACATTTAATGTATATATATCATATTAAGAGATATTCGTACATCATAATATCATGATAATATAATAATTTAAAATCTCTTTTGATATTATAAACATTGGGTTAACAACATTTAAAAAGATCGTTAACCTAAAGGTTTCAAAACAACATTTACATGTAACGACTAACGATGACTTAACGACTCAGTTAAAATGTATATACATGTAGTGTTTTAATATGTATTTATACACTTTTGAAAGACTTCAATACACTTATCAAAATACTTCTACTTAACAAAAATGCTTACAATTACATCCTCGTTCAGTTTCATCAACAATTCTACTCGTATGCACCCGTATTCGTACTCGTACAATACACAGCTTTTAGATGTATGTACTATTGGTATATACACTCCAATGATCAGCTCTTAGCAGCCCATGTGAGTCACCTAACACATGTGGGAACCATCATTTGGCAACTAGCATGAAATATCTCATAAAATTACAAAAATATGAGTAATCATTCATGACTTATTTACATGAAAACAAAATTACATATCCTTTATATCTAATCCATACACCAACGACCAAAAACACCTACAAACACTTTAATTCTTCAATTTTCTTCATCTAATTGATCTCTCTCAAGTTCTATCTTCAAGTTCTAAGTGTTCTTCATAAATTCCAAAAGTTCTAGTTTCATAAAATCAAGAATACTTTCAAGTTTGCTAGCTCACTTCCAATCTTGTAAGGTGATCATCCAACCTCAAGAAATCTTTGTTTCTTACAGTAGGTTATCATTCTAATACAAGGTAATAATCATATTCAAACTTTGGTTCAATTTCTATAACTATAACAATCTTATTTCAAGTGATGATCTTACTTGAACTTGTTTTCGTGTCATGATTCTGCTTCAAGAACTTCGAGCCATCCAAGGATCCATTGAAGCTAGATCCATTTTTCTCTTTTCCAGTAGATTTATCCAAGGAAATTAAGGTAGTAATGATGTTCATAACATCATTCGATTCATACATATAAAGCTATCTTATTCGAAGGTTTAAACTTGTAATCACTAGAACATAGTTTAGTTAATTCTAAACTTGTTCGCAAACAAAAGTTAATCCTTCTAACTTGACTTTTAAAATCAACTAAACACATGTTCTATATCTATATGATATGCTAACTTAATGATTTAAAACCTGGAAACACGAAAAACACCGTAAAACCGGATTTACGCCGTCGTAGTAACACCGCGGGCTGTTTTGGGTTAGTTAATTAAAAACTATGATAAACTTTGATTTAAAAGTTGTTATTCTGAGAAAATGATTTTTATTATGAGCATGAAACTATATCCAAAAATTATGGTTAAACTCAAAGTGGAAGTATGTTTTCTAAAATGGTCATCTAGACGTCGTTCTTTCGACTGAAATGACTACCTTTACAAAAACGACTTGTAACTTATTTTTTCGACTATAAACCTATACTTTTTCTGTTTAGATTCATAAAATAGAGTTCAATATGAAACCATAGCAATTTGATTCACTCAAAACGGATTTAAAATGAAGAAGTTATGGGTAAAACAAGATTGGATAATTTTTCTCATTTTAGCTACGTGAAAATTGGTAACAAATCTATTCCAACCATAACTTAATCAACTTGTATTGTATATTATGTAATCTTGAGATACCATAGACACGTATACAATGTTTCGACCTATCATGTCGACACATCTATATATATTTCGGAACAACCATAGACACTCTATATGTGAATGTTGGAGTTAGCTATACAGGGTTGAGGTTGATTCCAAAATATATATAGTTTGAGTTGTGATCAATACTGAGATACGTATACACTGGGTCGTGGATTGATTCAAGATAATATTTATCTATTTATTTCTGTACATCTAACTGTGGACAACTAGTTGTAGGTTACTAACGAGGACAGCTGACTTAATAAACTTAAAACATCAAAATATATTAAAAGTGTTGTAAATATATTTTGAACATACTTTGATATATATGTATATATTGTTATAGGTTCGTGAATCAACCAGTGGCCAAGTCTTACTTCCCGACGAAGTAAGAATCTGTGAAAGTGAGTTATAGTCCCACTTTTAAAATCTAATATTTTTGGGATGAGAATACATGCAGGTTTTATAAATGATTTACAAAATAGACACAAGTACGTGAAACTACATTCTATGGTTGAATTATCGAAATCGAATATGCCCCTTTTTAATTAAGTCTGGTAATCTAAGAATTAGGGAACAGACACCCTAATTGACGCGAATCCTAAAGATAGATCTATTGGGCCTAACAAACCCCATCCAAAGTACCGGATGCTTTAGTACTTCGAAATTTATATCATATCTGAAGGGTGTCCCGGAATGATGGGGATATTCTTATATATGCATCTTGTTATTGTCGGTTACCAGGTGTTCACCATATGAATGATTTTTATCTCTATGTATGGGATGTGTATTGAAATATGAAATCTTGTGGTCTATTGTTACGATTTGATATATATTGGTTAAGCCTATAACTCACCAACATTTTTGTTGACGTTTAAAGCATGTTTATTCTCAGGTGAATACTAAGAGCTTCCGCTGTCGCATACTTAAATAAGGACGAGATTTGGAGTCCATACTTGTATGATATTGTGTAAAAACTGCATTCAAGAAACTTATTTTGTTGTAACATATTTGTATTGTAAACCATTATGTAATGGTCGTGTGTAAACAGGATATTTTAGATTATCATTATTTGATAATCTAAGTAAAGCTTTTTAAAACCTTTATCTATGAAATAAAGGTTATGGTTTGTTTTAAAAATGAATGCAGTCTTTGAAAAACGTCTCATATAGAGGTCAAAACCTCGCAACGAAATCAATTAATATGGAACGTTTTTAATCAATAAGAACGGGACATTTCAAATGGTGTATAGATAAAATTCATATCTTAGCGTATTTGCTAATTCATATCTACGCGTATCTGTTACTGTAAACTTTGTCTGACATATTCCGTAATTCCCTCCGTAATCTGTGAGATCTTTTGTTCTATATATGTTGATATTCTATATAATTATAATACCACCCGATAGCCGGAAAATCATTTCATATCGAAAAATCCTTTATTCAATCATACGAAATGGAACTCGTCACTAGTTGAAGTCCCTCGAATTCCGATATGGAATACCACTCCAGCCCCAGAAGCAGCGTCACCAGAATGAATCAATCAATCAGCCATCCCCAATTCATCTGATGGATTCGAAGTAAACTTAATCAATGGACACGAGAAGAAGGCGATACATTCTATCCACCAAATTGCCCTCTTGACGATGAACCTGAAGCACTTACCGGCGAACCTGTTCGAGAAACCATTTTCTCTCTCATTTCCAGAGTATCTCGTCACGATTATATACTACATCAAATTCTAGATTTTATTTATCCGCTCGTCCGAACCGACAATCACCCCAATGTAATAGAAGAAGTCAACGAGCTTCGCACTCGGGTAGTGGCTTTGGAGAATACGGTATGAAGGTTACAAACACCATCAGCAGCATCAGCAGAATAACCAGTACCGTCAATAACATCAACATCGCAAGCCTCAATACCCTAAGCACCAGCAGCATCACCAGCATCAACGTTATCACCATCAGCAACATCAACAGGATCATTACCACCACCAACAATCACATCCGCATCACACGCCTCAATATCACCATCCGTACCTCGGATATCAACGTCACACGCACCATAGATACCAAGAAGTACCAACAACAACAAACGATGAAGTATTGATTCATAACTTCATCGGAGAAACATTCTATGGTGATTATGTAATCTCTAAAGACATAGTGATTACCTATTTCTGCCTTAACCATAAATCAGATGAGTGGACAGAAATGATAAAAGGAAGAGTAGAAACCCTGACAAGAATGATGCGTAAGGTACAAGCTAGACTTGTTTTACCAACAGCATCAGCAGTACCCTTAGCCTCACCAACACAGTCAGTGCTGTCAACATCGTTAGAATCGTCAGCAACTTTAACATCACAAGCTCCACTAGTTCAAGAATCACCGTGGACATCATCAATAACGCGTATATTGCATCAACGAGTTATGAAGTATTAACTCATTCTTCTGAAGAATTTATATAAATATTTTATATATATGAATTCGGAAACCAAAATAAATCTTTTCGTACTAAGCTATTAAGTATGAATTGAAAAAGGGTAGATACTACTCGTTTAAATTCATATTACAAATATGCAATGATGTACGTCCTTCATCAGCAACTTAATCATCGTTAACTACAATCCCTGTTTCAATTCAATGAATTTCGTTTTATAATAAACCAAGTGTATTATTCAATAATATGTTTGATTTTACACTTTCATCTTCAATGTACTCGAAGCTTACTGGGAAACAACATTCATATCTTGCGAAGTTAGCAAGAGTTCAATGAGTATCAGCATGATTCACTAAGGAAATATATATAAGAATAAATAATGAAGTATTGATCCATAACTTCATTAATATTATGTGAAGAATATGTGGTTCCTAATCGTTTTAGAGATTACTTATTCTAGCTCAAACCGAAAATCAAATGAGTCTAATATTATATTGACTTATTAAATTCATGATTACATCTGAAGAAGATATATATGTACATATATTTTCATAAAGATTGTAATAAAATTCTCTGGTACAAAACATTACTTGTGAAATTTTTTTTTTTACGGGTAGGTAATACCCGAGAGATATATAAATTCACAATTAATATGATTATATTCTTCAACTCTGATTCAACAATCATCAACTATACTCACTACCTTCACAATAATATACATTCTTTCATAGAAATCAAAACAACCATTCTCATCCAAATTTGATTACGACAAAACGAAATCCAAGTCAAGACTTAACAGAAGACATCACTCTTAGGACTCTTACATCTTTCAAAACTATACTTTGACTTCAAAACTATGCTAGAACATCATTCGATTCTTGGAACCCAGAAAATATTTGTATCATTCAATGTCCTAAAACATCATATGTATATTAACAATTACAATCTATGATCAAACCCTTCGAAATTCCTGAAGACACTTCAAATAATGGACAATCGAGATGATGATCCAACCACACATTACCAGCAGTCTTGCACCTGAAAAGCTCTCGAAGCCAAGGACATAATTTAACACATATCCGCGTTAAATCTTTTAGCATTTATTAGCAAAAATAACTTTGCGATTCCTTTTCAAAATATCAAATTCTGTCACAGTTTCAGCAAGTCAACCTCGACTTTCCATTCGAAGTAGCCTTATTATAACCTGTAATACATACGATTACCCTTTTGTTACCAGGGAACCTTTTATATTCCACGACATTATCAGCAGATGTACCAGCAACTCGTTACCCCTTTGGCGGAATCAACAATTGGTATTTTGAAATCTCGCAGCATTTCTATTTCGGCAGTTATATATATATATATATATATATATATATATATATATATATATATATATATATATATATATATATATATATATATATATATATATATATATACAACGTCTATCCCCAAGAATTACATATTTCAAATGTGAAGTTTCTGAAAAATGCTCCAGTCTACGAATTAGTGCTATTAAGTTTTGGAAAAGACTGATAAAATGGTAAAGACAGTAGACAACAATTACGGTCAGAAGTTTGACAATAAAGAATAATAGATTGGAAAAGCTCGAACGAAAAATTTGGTACTGGAAAACGGATTGAGCAAAGTATAAAGGAGGTCATGGACAAATCACAATGACGAAATCTACCTTCAAAGGATTTAAATGATTCAGTGTCTGCTGAAACCGTTAGTAAGAACCTTACTCCTTATTCTAAACCTTCACAGACAGATTTTCCGTGTCATTCCCTGATCTTAGATATTCTAAGATATCATCGTATTTTTCATTATAAATATCTCCGATATTCTTGAAGATATATTCCCAACTATCCTCATCAAAAATCATTTATCTCTTTACAATATTTGCGTTACAACATAAAAGAAACTGTGTTAGTTTCTAAATTCTGAAAAATTCGAGTTTAAAATATGAATGTTTTGAAGTAGTGTTAGAAACTGAAGCATGAATTAGTATAATATAATGATACTTGATCAACGTGATTATATTACAGTAATTCATGCTGAGTTTCTAAATGGAACATAATGATTCACAGATCATAACGTCATCATGTGCCATGTTACACAACTCTTACATTCTACCCAATCTCTAAACATATTAAGAACATATCTCCTTGATAATTCTATCTTTTCGGACATTCTGGTAACTTACCAAATCAAGATCGTGCAATTACTATTTCCTTCTTAGAACATTAACTATGTTTATTTCAAAATCCATACCTACGAATTCCGGACCATTATTCGCCTGACTCGAAGTCGGGAAGAGGAAACAGAAGTATGGAACTGTTGAATATAAAAGAAAATATAAAGCTCGACAACAACAAATAAATTACAAACCGTGTATATCAATACGTATTGCAACGTAAAGGCACGGGAGAATTAACAATACTATAACCCCAAGGTAATAGTAGAAATAAATAAAATCCTCCGGAGGTAGATGAAAAAGAAGAATGACAGAGATGAAAGTTAAGAGTATATCCAGGATCAGTACTGGATGAAGCATACTGATAAATGTTTTAAAGTATGAATTGAGGGAGGAAGAATAGAATGTATGAGTTGTAAGGAAATGAAGGGAGGTGGATTTATAGTAAAAGATCCGACAGAGCAATCAAAATAGATGATCGCATTTAAAGCGGATTCTAATTTCCTTGATTATCGAAGAATCAAATCTCATTATGAAAATTTTATTCCAAATCTCTTGAACTTGGAAATCAATCCTATATACGTCAAAAGATATGACGAATCTATACCTACTCATTTCACCCTTTGGTGATAGCCTCACTCGTACTCTTCACAAAAATCAAATTGCTTTATCAATATTACTTGATGATAATAAAACTCTAATTTCCAACTCGTATACGTCATGAAAACATACTTATTGTCAGCCATGACCATCCCATTCAAATTTCGGGACTTAATTTATTTAACTGGTAGGTACTGTAACGACCCGGATTTTTCCAATCGTTTTATACTTATGAGATTAATATTTACATAAATTAAACCTTACCAACATGATAAGCAATCCAAATTGTTGAGACTTGTGTTTTTGAAAAGAGTTTTACACAACGTTTGACCGTCCAATTTGACCGATGATATCACGAACTATATAACATACGATAATTATACGTTTGTGTATATATATGTATTTATATATATTTAACATGATCTAAGGATGGTTTAACATATCATTGTGTACTAATGACAATGAGTTATAAGTATATTTTGAAACTACTAACTTAAGTTTTCAAAACGATAACTATACTTAACATTCTTTGATATATATACATATAACCTATAATGCTTATACATGTATCGTATATATAATGTATTTAATCACTTTTTAAGGACTTAAATACATAAAACAATATAAGTATATTCACAAAAGATAGCTATATTTGAATTCTCATTCTGTTTCCTCAAGATTTCTATACGTATATCTAGGGTATATGTACCCGTATCATACCCAGCTTCTATATGTATTTACTATTGGTATATACACATCAAATCAATATCCTAATCAACATTATTACTGCCCTTGATATGAGGTAACTAGGATTTGTCAAGTAGCATGAATTATTAGTAAGAAAACAAAATTTGGAATCCTTTTCTTTCTTTATAAACTAAAAACGTTTTTATGAATGAACACCATTTCTTCACTCCATTTTCTCATACCTACACCCTCATTTCTCTCTCAAAATACTCCTAACTTCATACTTGATCATTTCTAAGCATTTTCCCCATCATTTAGCTTCAATTACAAGCCTTAAACACCATAAGAAAACTCTTTCAAGAACATATCAAAATAACCACCCATTTGAAGAAGTATACTTCCAACCTTTTGATCTAACTCCACCACTCTTTGATTCCAAGATTTTTTCTTATCTCTTACAGTAACTTTGTCCAAGTAACTTGAGGTAGTAACCTTGTTCATAATCTTGTTCGATTCATAATTATATAGCTATCTTATTTTATGTTGTAAAATTTTAACAACAAGAACATAGTTTGAATGATTTTAAACTTGTTTGCAAACTAAATAGATCCTTCTAACTTAACTTTTAAAACACTTCAAGACCTGTAATATATCATAATGATATGCTAACTTAACAAGATATAACTTGGTTTTACAAAGAACGCCTTAAAAACTGAATCCACGTCGTCGGAGTGCAACCGGGGGCTGTTTTGGGTTGGATAATTAAAAACCATCTTGAACTTTGAATTGGAAGTTCATGTTCTGGAAAAATGATATTTCTTATGAATATGTTAACACATAAAAATTTCATGGTTTAACTCAAAGAGTAAGTATTTTTAAAAAAATGATCATTAAATGTTGTTTTTATGATGGAAAATGATCACTTTCATAAGTTTTACCAAAGTTTGACCTATAACCTGTGATTTCGAATACAAACTAAGGTATTTTCAGTTCATATTCTTAAAATTTGACTCGATCCAAGGAAGTGGGAAGTTGAACCAACAAAAACGGAGTTGTAATGAAGAAACTACGACTAAAACAAGATTGGGTATTCGAAGCTAGTTTAGCTACGAAAATATTTGGAGATAAAGTAAATTAATCATATCTTTTCTAATTAATATGATATTTTATATATAATTACTTATGATTTGATTTTATATATTTCAGGACCACCCGTAAACAACACGAGAAGAACAATCGTAAGACCTCATGATTGTACGCAACACGTCATTTGACAACACGGTACTTTATGTACGCAACACGTCATTTGACAACATGGTACCATGGGTCAAGATTAATTCTGATCAATACGAATACGATGGGGTCTTTATTTATTTTATTGAGCAACTAATTGTGGACCACTAGCATCGGACTGCTAACTACGGACTAAGAAAATATTAAAAGTATTATAAGTGTATATATATATATATATATATATATATATATATATATATGTAACAATTACTTGAAAAGAAAATATGTTGATATATTATATATATATATGGTTAGGTTCGTGATATCTATCGGAGACCAAATCGAGTTAAATACCTTCAAGGCAAAAGTGAGTATACAGTCCCACTTTTAAACTCTAAATATTTCGGGATGAGAATACATGCATTTTATGATTTACGTTATGGACATAAGTGATAAAAAAATATATTCTACGTTGAGTTGTACCACTGCATACTTCCCTGTAGCTTGGTAACTACTATTTACATGTGGTATTGTAAACGCGAATCCTGTTGATAGATCTATCGAGCCTGACAACCCCAACCGGACTAGACGACCAGTATTCAACGGTTGCACAGTACTTCGTTTCGGTGACTACACTTGGTACAGTGTAGTGAGATTTCATAATAAAGGGAATATGCGACGTTGATTAAATGTTAAGTATGGTTATCAAGTGCTCAATCACTTAGAATATTTTTATTAAAACGTTTATGTATATGAAATCTTGTGGTCTATATTTATAACGCTGCTAGCATTAAACCTATATCTCACCAACTTTATGTTGACGTTT
The DNA here is from genome assembly GCF_046630445.1 of Rutidosis leptorrhynchoides. NCBI lineage: Eukaryota > Viridiplantae > Streptophyta > Magnoliopsida > Asterales > Asteraceae > Rutidosis > Rutidosis leptorrhynchoides. Next base: position 616,369,147 of record NC_092333.1, on the reverse strand, counting down.
AAAGCATGTTTATTCTCAGGTTCCTAGAAGTCTTCCGCTGTTTGAATATATGTTAGAGAAACCATGTGCATGGAGTCATACATGTTTTATTCGAGGAAGCATTGCATTCACAAAATCATCACCGTGTATTTATTTTGACTGCATTGTCAACGGAAGTATTCTTGTAAACTGTTTTTTACGGTGATTGTCTACATATAGAAATCATCAGATGTCGAAAACATTGAATTTTAAATATTCATTTATGGTATATCTTTTCAAAAGAATGCAATGTTTATAAAATGTATCATATAGAGGTCAAATACCTCGCGATGTAATCATATGTTATTGTATTCGTCCCTATGGATTGGGTCGGGTCGTTTCAGGATACATTAATGAGTCTGGACTTCGACCTAGTAGTTGTTAGGTTATGTTAATGAGTCTAGACTTGAACCTGGTCTGCATGTTAAAATTGTTTGCTTACCACCATTTGTCGAAAAATATCTACTTGTCATTTTCAGTCTCGACGCGTCTTACTGCAATTATTGCATAGACAGTGTATAGAAAAATTCACATCCCATCACATTAAATCTTGTCTGACACATTTCCTTAATTTCCTCCGTAATTCACGAGATCTTCTGTACTATATATATATAGGTATTCTATGTAATTAGAATATCATCCGATATCCTAAAATTATTTCATATCAAAATTCTCTTACTGATCGTGAAAGATGGATCCTACACCTGGCTTGGATTCTATTAGTTTCGGAAGCGATTATGAGATGCGTATTGAAGTAGACCCCGAAGTCAATGAACCCGAAGTGTCTCCACCGTTTAGCTATTTTTCTTTCTGGAGGAAATGGGGCTGGGTCCGAGACTTACTCACTCGATGGAGAAATGAAGAAGGCAAACCTTACCGTGACCCAAACTTACCACCTAATATCAGAGAAAACGATGTACCCACCAGTGAACCCATGCGCAACACTGTTTTCACCCTTTTTGCCAAAATATTCCGCCTCGAAGGTCGTATTACTGCAATCTCAGAAAATATTCAACCTCTACTTCCGAATAACAATCGAAGGGGAATAGTAGAAGAAGTTAGAGAACTTCGAATTGATAATCAAGATCTATCGAATCAGATGAGTGGGTGGATAGAAATGATAGAGGGTAGGATAGAAACCCTGACACGAATGGTGCGTGATTTACAAGATATACTTATTACACAAGAACCATCAACATCAGCCCCGTCACCATCAACAGTACCGACAGCATCAGCAGCACCAGCAGCATAAACAGTACCACCATCTAGCAACAGCAACATCCGCATCTCACATCTCAAATTCACAATCTGTCCCACAAACATCAACATCATGCGCACCATAGATACCAAAGAATACCAACAATAATAACCGATGAAGTATTGACCCATAACTTCATTAATATTCTGCGATGAATATATTGTTCCTAATAGTCTTAGAGATTATTTATTCTAGCTCAAACCGAAAATCATATGAGTTTAACATCATAATAACTCATTAAATCCATGATTACATCTTAAGAAAATATATATGTATATATGTTTTCATAAATATTGTAGTTAAAAATTCTTTTGTACAAACTGTTAATGATGAAAATATTTTAACGGGTAGGTAATACCCGAGGAATATTTAAGATTTCACATTAATAAGTTACACTGTACATTCTTCGAATCTGATTCAACAAGCCAACTACTATCCTACTTACACCCACAGATATGCGTATCTGTTCACCGAAGAATAACCTTTTTCATTCAATTTCATATTTGGAATTTTGACCTATCAGAATCCGACAAGTGGCATAATGAAGAAAACATTGGACAAAATAAAATTTGTTAGAAACAAACAAATTAACTATGTGAAATTTTGTTAAGAATCCACGCTAACGAATTCCTAGCTAACTGATTACATTTTATTTATCGCAATTTATTTTATCGCAATTTAATTCTCGCAATTTTATTTATCGTCATTTAATTCCTGTTATTTATTTACGCATTTAAATATCGGGACACGTATACAAGGTTTTGACATATCATATCGACCCATCTATATAAATATTTCGGAACAACCATAGACATTCTATATGCAGTAATGTGGGAGTTAGCTATACAGGGTTGAGGTTGATTCCAAAATATATATATACTTTGAGTTGTGATCGAATCTGAGACGTATATGGGTCACGAAACTTATTAATTAATTCGAATATTATATATTAAACTATATATGAATTATTGGACTGTTAACTGTGGACTATCGACTGTCGACTAATAATACTGGACAATTAAAATGAATTAAAATATTGATTATAACATATGAAACTAAACATTTCTTCAAGTTTGCCACTTGATTTCATTTTAAACTTCATTTGCATCTTGGTGATTTCAATCTGCGTTCAAATCTTTCATGATTCTTGAAAACACCTCGATCGAGAGGATGAACCAGCCGCACTTCATCTATGGAAGAAAAGATTGAGGCATATAGTTATGCACCTGAAAAACTCTCGGAAACTGAGTAAACGTTTAACACATAGCTGTGCTAATTCCTTTAGTGTTATTATTACCCAAAATAACTTGGTAATCCCTTTCAAAGTAGTAAATTTTGTCACAGCTCCAGCAAGTCAACTTCGACTTTTCATTCAAATCTACCTTATTATAACCTTGAAATATATGTGTACTCTTTATTGTTACTGGGGAACCTTTTATATTCCACCATATTACCATCAGTGTTTAATCATCTAAAGACACAATTCTCCTGAAACCACCTCGGTTTGATAACCGATGACCCAGATCCGTTAACTTTGAAAATGCTGACAAAGCAGCATGTTGTAGATGGTTTTAATGGCCAAAAGTTGATGATAAAGAAGGAAGTGTTAGGAACGCTCGATAGAAAATTTGGTACTGAAAATCGGATTGAGCACACCATGAAGGAGTCTGTAGACAAATCACCAGAATTAAACCTATAGTTAACGAATCCAGACGATTCAGTATCTGACAAAATCTTTAGCTCCTTAATTAGTCTAAATCCTTGCGGACGAATTTCTTATGATCTTAAATATTTTAAATTCTAATATATCATCGTATCTTTAGTTATAAATATCTTAGATATTTATGAAGATACCTTCATAAATATCTTTATTCGAAAATTATCTATCTCTTCGTGCTATCCGTGTTACGTCATAAAGGAAACTATTTTAGTTTCTAAATTTCTTTAAAATTCGAGTTTGAATTATGAATGATTTCCTAGAGAAGTGTTGGGAATTGAAGCATGAGTTAGTATAATATAATGACGTCAGGCCAACGTGATTATATTACAGTAAGTCATGCTGAGTTTCTAATGAAACGTGATGATTCTCAGTACCATCATCATGTGTCATGTTACACGACTCTTTCATTCTACTTAAGCTCTAAGCATATCACGAAAATATTTCCGTGATGTTTCTGTTCTTCCGTAATTCCAAAAGTTTGCTAATAAATAGTGTTATTTCATTTTCCTTCTGATTAGAAGATTTCCTTAAATTCCTTGAATTCCAAAATTCAACAGCGACTATGTCAAAAGTTAAAACGAACCTCTATTTACTTCATTTCACCCTTTTGTGACAGCTTCACTTATACGCTTCACATAATCGAATTGTTTTACCACTATTACTACATGGTGATAAAACTCTAGTTATTAACTCATATTCGTCATAAAGACAATCTTATTGTTAGCCATGACCACCTCGGTCAAATTTCGGGACGAAATTTCTTTAAAGGGTAGGTACTGTCACGACCCGAAAAATTTCGACTAATTTTAAACCAAATTCTCGACATGATTCATTATCTTTGGCACGATAAGCAAGGTCTGTTAGGTTGAGTCTCAAAAATTTTTGAACTGTTTCATGTGTTCAATTAATCTTTGACCATTTCCGACGATTCACGAACAACTATTTGGAAATAGATGCATATATATATATATATATATATATATATATATATATATATATATATATATATATATATATATATATATATATATATATATATATATATATATATATATATATATATATATAATAATAATAATTTAAATTGTAATTTAAAATAATATAAAATATAATAAAAGTTATTGGGAATCTATATATAGTATATTAAGTATAATTATTAAATAATAGTAACACTCGGTTGACATTTCTTTAGTGTTCATAATAATAAAGTACATAAGTATGAAGATTTAAAATGAAAGTTGAACTGTAAATTAATTACGAAGTTTGTAGGCTTCATGAAAATATTTTTATCTTTTTAAGTTTAAATATTTGTACTCCGTACATACAAATTGGAACAAACAATAAATAATTATCGTATCTTTTTGATCAGGTTTCAAACAGGTAATGAGTGAAATAATTAAATATGTTTACTCTAAAAATTTGAGATTTTTAGGAACACTTTTATTCCATAACTGTTTAGCAATGTACACGATATAGCACCTCGCAAAGTAAAAATCTGTGAGTGTCGGTAGCATACACCCAAATTAAGTTCACGAGAATTAAATAAGAACATTGTGTGTTACTGTTTGCTTTTGGACCTTTTCTTCTTTCTACTAAAACAATCTCTTATATATATACATATATATACATAAGCAAATAACTGTCATCACTGTAGGCACAAGAAATTAAAAGAAGTGGCTGGAGTTTACTGTTTCTTGTTCTTTTTCCTTAATCATGCAAGAAAATTTCTCCACTTTGATTTCATAAATAATATATTATTATTATTATTTATTAAATTTACTTTATAGTATTAGATATATATATACTTATATATATATATATATATATATATATATATATATATATATATATATATATATATATATATATATATATATATATATGTACGTATGTATCATATCTAATTTCCTGTGTACACACACTTCTTTCGATCACCATCTTCAACCATCATTCATCAATCACTATCATTAAACCACCACCTGTAAACTGCTACTACACCCTTCGGATTTAACCTTCATCACCTCCATTGAACCCATTTAAACCAAGCTATTACCTATTTGCTTGCTGCTGTTATACTTCTACTTCTATCGAAAATAAACAACACACAACCCACCACTACCGAACACTCGCCACCACTTTGAACAGCAAACAACCACCATGATTTTGTTATTTCGAAACCCAATCAACCCACAAAACCATCGAACACTCAAGTTGTTTTCTTGTTTCGAGCACAAGACCAAACCAAAACACCACCTTCGGTTTACATATTTTTTTCTTTCTTTTTCTTTTCAATCCTATGCTAATCTGTTTCTATTTAGAGCACACACACACGTAAACTGCTACTGTTTTCCTAATCGAACGAGCTCACCCATCATCTGCCATCTCTATCTCTCTATCTCTGTCCGAAAACATCAACCACCAAGAACACCACAACCATTTGAAAGTTTCGGTTAAAAAAATACAAACAATTCAATTAAAGATACAAACGATATCGAGTTCATCAACAAAGCTAGTTCACCTCTAAGACTATTACGATGCTAACTGTTTTCTGTTTTCTATTTCCTGCTCGTTGAATACCAACTGGTACTGCACGTTTTATGATATTATATTTATTTTTTTTTTTTTTCTCTTTTCGAACTCTTGTTCACAGCCTGCTTCTACTGTTGCTTGTTGTGTTAGATCAATTGAAAAACCCTTTGCTTTTCGCTGTTGTCTTCATTATTCGAGTACCTGCAGATGATGAAATAAACGATGGGATGATGATGAACCGATGATCTGCTCGAAAACTACTACTTGATTTCTGCTTTACTAATCGATTGATGCTGCTATTCCTGTGTTTCTGTTGACTGCTCGAACAACCTCAGATCAGGAATACCTAGCAGCTGCTATCCTAATGAAACCCACGAGCACCCCTTTTACTTATTTTTTTTTTTTTTCTGACTTCTAATATGTTTCTTGGGCTATGACACATTGGGCCGCCTTGTGACTAAGTTTGGGCTTGTGAATTATGTAGAAGAACATGGATCGTTGTTATGGACTTTCTAAAAACGAAACCCACTTGTATTATTACTATTTCCGTTCAGTTATAACTCAAACTGAACCTTTTCCCGATCTTAAAGTTTTTGTTGTTCGATCGTTATTGCTATTTCTGTTGCCGAGTTCCAAAAGCATCGATCACCCGTTTTTCGTTCCTGTTAACCAAAGGTATAAACCTTAAGCTTGAACTCATTGATTTAGTTCTTAGATGTGATAATTAGTATTACACTAGATAATAATATTATTATCTATAAAAAGATAGTTATGAATATAGCTTAATATTATTATTATTAACATTATCATTGTTATTATTAGAATTATTATTATTATCATTATTATTAGTATTATTTTTTTAGTAACATTATTATTATTTTCGTTATTAGTATTATTATTAGTATTATTATTATTAATACTATAATTATTACTATTATTAGTATTATTATTTTTAATATTATTATAATTAAATACACGTGTTATTTATTATTATTGATATTAATTTATAAAAATGTATTTAATACGTATAACATAAATATATTAATATTTTTATGATAAATACTAATTATCTATCTAAAGTATATCAAACGAATATAGTTAATTAAGCTAATAATGAAACGTACTAGTTACTAAAATAACAATTAATAGTAATACCCTAAAATTTGTTCGTTTACCATTATATGTGTTAATATATATATAAATGATATAGGTTCGTGAATCCGAGACCAACCTTACACATGTTCAATGATGTTATATGTATTTTTACTACAAAATACATTAGGTGAGTTTCATTTGCTCCCTTTTTAATTGCTTTTGCAATATATATTTTTGGGCTGAGAATACATGCGCGCTGCTTTTATAAATGTTTACGAAATAGACACAAGTACTTAAAAATATATTCTACGTTGAGTTGTACCACTGGCATACTTCCCTGTAGCTTGGTAACTACTATTTACATGTGGTATTGTAAACGCGAATCCTGTTGATAGATCTATCGGGCCTGACAACCCCAACCGGACTGGACGACCAGTATTCAACGGTTGCACAGTACTTCGTTTCGGTGACTACACTTGGTACGGTGTAGTGAGATTTCATAATAAAGGGAATATGCGATGTTGATTAAATGTTAAGTATGGTTACCAAGTGCTCAACCACTTAGAATGCTTTACATACACTTGCGAGTGTATTATGTTGATGATTATGAAATCTTGTGGTCTATTAAAATATTGGAATGATTGTTATGATAAACCTATGAACTCACCAACCTTTTGGTTGACACTTTAAAGCATGTTTATTCTCAGGTACGAATTAAGTCTTCCGCTGTGCATTTGCTCAATTTAAGGACATTACTTGGAGTCGATCATCACAATGGGACCAAATGTTGATGACTTCGTCCAGGTGGATAAGGACGGGTCACTACATATCTTCTGGAAATAAATGCGGGTATTTCTTCTTCATCTGATCTTCTCGTTCCCAGGTGAACTCGGGTCCTCTACGAGCATTCCATCGAACCTTAACAATTGGTATCTTGTTTTGCTTAAGTCTTTTAACCTCACGATCCATTATTTCGATGGGTTCTTCGATGAATTGAAGTTTTTCGTTGATTTGGATTTCATCTAATGGAATAGTGAGATCTTCTTTAGCAAAACCTTTCCAAGGTGCAACTTTAAGCATGACCATCTCTCCAATTTCAAATTCTATATCTTTTCTTTTAATGTCAGCGTAGCTCTTTTGTCGACTTTGGGCGGTTTTCAACCGTTGTTGAATTTGAATGATCTTCTCGGTAGTTTCTTGTATTATCTCCGGACCCGTAATTTGTCTATCCCCCACTTCACTCCAACAAATCGGAGACCTGCACTTTCTACCATAAAGTGCTTCAAACGGCGCCATCTCAATTCTTGAATGGTAGCTGTTGTTGTAGGAACATTCTGCTAACGGTAGATGTCGATCCCAACTGTTTCCAAAATCAATAACACATGCTCGTAGCATGTCTTCAAGCGTTTGTATCGTCCTTTCGCTCTGCCCATCAGTTTGTGAATGATAGGCAGTACTCATGTCTAGACGAGTTCCTAATGCTTGCTGTAATGTCTGCCAAAATCTTGAAATAAATCTGCCATCCCTATCAGAGATAATAGAGATTGGTATTCCATGTCTGGAGACGACTTCCTTCAATTACAGTCATGCTAACTTCTCCATCTTGTCATCTTCTCTTATTGGCAGGAAGTGTGCTGATTTTGGTGAGATGATCAACAATACCCAAATAGTATCAAAACCACTTGCAGTCCTTGGCAATTTAGTGATGAAATCCATGGTAATGTTTTCCCATTTTCATTCCGGGATTTCGGGTTGTTGAAGTAGACCTGATGGTTTCTGATGCTTAGCTTTGAGCTTAGAACACGTCAAACATTCTCCTACGTATTTAGTAACATCGGCTTTCATATCCGGCCACCAAAAATGTTTCTTGAGATCCTTGTACATCTTCCCTTTTCCAGGATGTATTGAGTATCTGGTTTTATGAGCTTCTCTAAGTACCATTTCTCTCATATCTCCAAATTTTGGTACCCAAATCCTTTCAACCCTATACCGGGTTCCGTCTTCCCGAATATTAAGATGCTTCTCCGATCCTTTGGGTATTTCATCCTTTAAATTTCTCTCTTTTAAAACTCCTTGTTGCGCCTCCTTTATTTGAGTAGTAAGGTTAGTGTGAATCATTATATTCATAGATTTTACTCGAATGGGTTCTCTGTCCTTTCTGCTCAAGGCGTCGGCTACCACATTTGCCTTCCCCGGGTGGTAACGAATCTCAAAGTCGTAATCATTCAATAATTCAATCCACCTACGCTGCCTCATATTCAGTTATTTCTGATTAAATATGTGTTGAAGACTTTTGTGGTCGGTATATATAATACTTTTGACCCCATATAAGTAGTGCCTCCAAGTCTTTAATGCAAAAACAACCGCGCCTAATTCCAAATCATGCGTCGTATAATTTTGCTCGTGAATCTTCAATTGTCTAGACGCATAAGCAATCACCTTCGTCCGTTGCATTAATACACAACCGAGACCTTGCTTTGATGCGTCACAATAAATCACAAAATCATCATTCCCTTCAGGAAATGACAATATAGGTGCCGTAGTTAGCTTTTTCTTCAATAATTAAAACGCCTTCTCTTGTTCATCCTTCCATTCAAATTTCTTCCCTTTATGCGTTAATGCAGTCAAGGGTTTTGCTATTTTGGAGAAATCTTGGATGAATCTTCTGTAGTAACCAGCCAATCCTATAAAATGACGTATATGCTTCGGAGTTTTTGGGGTTTCCCACTTTTCAACGGTTTCTATCTTTGCCGGATCCATCTTAATACCTTATTTGTTCACTATGTGACCGAGGAATTGAACTTCTTTCAACCAAAATGCACACTTTGAAAATTTAGCGTACAATTCTTCCTTCCTCAATACTTCTAACACCTTTCTCAAATGTTCACCATGTTCTTGGTCATTCTTTGAGTAAATAAGTATGTCATCAATGAAAACAATGACAAACTTGTCAAGGTATGGTCTACACACTCGGTTCATAAGGTCCATGAACACAGCTGGTGCATTAGTTAAACCATACCTCATGACCATAAACTCGTAATGACTGTAACATATTCTGAAAGCAGTCTTTGGAATATCATCTTCTTTCACCCGCATTTGATGATACCCGGAACGTAAGTCAATCTTTGAATAAACAGACGAGCCTTGTAGTTGATCAAATAAGTCATCGATTCTCGATAGTGGGTAGCGGTTCTTGATGGTAAGTTTGTTCAAATCTCGGTAGTCGATACACAACCTGAATGTACCATCTTTCTTCTTGACAAACAAAACAGGAGCTCCCCACGGTGATGTGCTTGGTCGAATGAAACCACGCTCTAAAAGTTCTTGTAATTGGCTTTGCAGTTCTTTCATCTCGCTGGGTGCGAGTCTGTAAGGAGCACGAGCTATTGTTGCAGCTCCTGGTACAAGATCTATTTGAAATTCAACGGAACGATGTGGGGGTAATCCCGGTAATTCTTTCGAAAATACATCGGGGAATTCTTTTGCGACGGGAACATCATTGATGCTCTTTTCTTCAGTTTGTACTTTCTCGACGTGTGCTAGAACAGCATAGCAACCTTTTCTTATTAGTTTTTGTGCCTTCAAATTACTAATAAGATGTAGCTTCGTGTTGCCCTTTTCTCCGTACACCATTAAGGGTTTTCCTTTTTCTCGTATAATGCGAATTGCATTTTTGTAACAAACGATCTCTGCTTTCACTTTTTTCAACCAGTCCATACCGATTATCACATCAAAACTCCCTAACTCTACTGGTATCAAGTCAATCTTAAATATTTCGCTACCCAGTTTAATTTCTCGATTCTGGCATATATTATCTGCTGAAATTAATTTACCGTTTGTTAATTCGAGTAAAAATTTACTATCCAACGGTGTCAATGGACAACTTAATTTAGCACAAAAATCTCTACTCATATAGCTTCTATCCGCACCCGAATCAAATAAAACGTAAGCAGATTTATTGTTAATAAGAAACGTACCCGTAACAAGCTCCGGGTCTTCCTGTGCCTCTGCCGCATTAATATTGAAAAATCTTCCGCGGCCTTGTCCATTCGTGTTCTCCTGGTTCGGGCAATTTCTAATAATGTGGCCCGGTTTTCCACATTTATAACAAACTACATTGGCATAACTTGCTCCGACACCATTTGTTCCTTTCGTTCTGTTAACCCCTGGTCCGTAGACCTCACACTTCGCTGCGCTATGACCATTTCTTTTACACTTGTTGCAAAATTTAGTGCAGAACCCCGAGTGATACTTTTCACACCTTTGGCATAGCTGCTTCTGATTGTTGTTGTTGTTGCGGTTGTTATTGTTGTTGGTATGATTGTTGTAGTTGCTGTTGTTGTTGTTGTTGTTGTTGTTGTTGTTGTTGTTGTTGTTGTGATTGATGTTGCGATTGTTGGGATAATTGTTGCGATTATTGTTGTAATTGCTGTTGTTGTTGTATTGGTGATTCTTATCACCGCTTTCCTCCCACTTTCTTTTGACTTGCTTCACATTGGCCTCTTCAGCAGTCTGTTCTTTAATTCTTTCTTCAATATGGTTCACTAGTTTGTGAGCCATTCTACATGCCTGTTGTATGGAGGCGGGCTCGTGTGAACTTATATCTTCTTGGATTCTTTCCGGTAATCCTTTCACAAACGCGTCGATCTTCTCTTCCTCATCTTCGAACGCTCCCGGACACAATAGGCATAATTCTGTGAATCATCTTTCGTACGTGGTAATATCAAATCCTTGGGTTCGTAACCCTCTAAGTTCGGTCTTGAGCTTATTGACCTCGGTTCTGGGACGGTACTTCTCGTTCATCAAGTGCTTGAATGCTGACCACGGTAGTGCGTAAGCATTATCTTGTCCCACTTGCTCTAGATAGGTATTCCACCATGTTAACGCAGAACCTGTGTGAAATGTCCCGTTCTTATTGATTAAAAACGTTCCATATTAATTGATTTCGTTGCGAGGTTTTGACCTCTATATGAGACGTTTTTCAAAGACTGCATTCATTTTAAAACAAACCATAACCTTTATTTCATCAATAGAGGTTTAAAAAGCTTTACGTAGATTATCAAATAATGATAATCTAAAATATCCTGTTTACACACGACCATTACATAATGGTTTACAATACAAATATGTTACAACATAATAAGTTTCTTGAATGCAGTTTTTACACAATATCATACAAGCATGGACTCCAAATCTCGTCCTTATTTAAGTATGCGACAGCGAAAGTTCTTAATAATCACCTGAGAATAAACATGCTTAAAACATCAACAAAAATGTTGGTGAGTTATAGGTTTAACCTATATATATCAAATCATAATAATAGACCACAAGATTTCATATTTCAATACACATCCCATACATAGAGATAAAAGTCATTCATATGGTGAACACCTGGTAACCGACATTAACAAGATGCATATATAAGAATATCCCCATCATTCTGGGATACCCTTCGGATATGATATAAATTTCGAAGTACTAAAGCATCCGGTACTTTGGATGGGGTTTGTTAGGCCCAATAGATCTATCTTTAGGATTCGCGTCAATTAGGGTGTCTGTTCCCTAATTCTTAGATTACCAGACTTAATAAAAAGGGGCATATTCAATTTCGATAATTCAACCATAGAATGTAGTTTCACGTACTTGTGTCTATTTTGTAAATCATTTATAAAACCTGCATGTATTCTCATCCCAAAAAATATTAGATTTTAAAAGTGGGACTATAACTCACTTTCACAGATTTTTTACTTCGTCGGGAAGTAAGACTTGGCCACTGGTTGATTCACGAACCTATAACAATATATACATATATATCAAAGTATGTTCAAAATATATTTACAACACTTTTAATATATTTTGATGTTTTAAGTTTATTAAGTCAGCTGTCCTCGTTAGTAACCTACAACTAGTTGTCCACAGTTAGATGTACAGAAATAAATCGATAAATATTATCTTGAATCAATCCACGACCCAGTGTATACGTATCTCAGTATTGATCACAACTCAAACTATATATATTTTGGAATCAACCTCAACCCTGTATAGCTAACTCCAACATTCACATATAGAGTGTCTATGGTTGTTCCGAAATATATATAGATGTGTCGACATGATAGGTCGAAACATTGTATACGTGTCTATGGTATCTCAAGATTACATAATATACAATACAAGTTGATCAAGTTATGGTTGGAATAGATTTGTTACCAATTTTCACGTAGCTAAAATGAGAAAAATTATCCAATCTTGTTTTACCCATAACTTCTTCATTTTAAATCCGTTTTGAGTGAATAAAATTGTTATGGTTTCATATTGAACTCTATTTTATGAATCTAAACAGAAAAAGTATAGGTTTATAGTCGGAAAAATAAGTTACAAGTCGTTTTTGTAAAGGTAGTCATTTCAGTCGAAAGAACGACGTCTAGATGACCATTTTAGAAAACATACTTCCACTTTGAGTTTAACCATAATTTTTGGATATAGTTTCATGTTCATAATAAAAATCATTTTCTCAGAATAACAACTTTTAAATCAAAGTTTATCATAGTTTTTAATTAACTAACCCAAAACAGCCCGCGGTGTTACTACGACGGCGTAAATCCGGTTTTACGGTGTTTTCGTGTTTCCAGGTTTTAAATCATTAAGTTAGCATATCATATAGATATAGAACATGTGTTTAGTTGATTTTAAAAGTCAAGTTAGAGGGATTAACTTTTGTTTGCGAACAAGTTTAGAATTAACTAAACTATGTTCTAGTGATTACAAGTTTAAACCTTCGAATAAGATAGTTTTATATGTATGAATCGAATGATGTTATGAACATCATTACTACCTTAAGTTCCTTAGATAAACCTACTGGAAAAGAGAAAAATGGATCTAGCTTCAATGGATCCTTGGATGGCTCGAAGTTCTTGAAGCAGAATCATGACACGAAAACAAGTTCAAGTAAGATCATCACTTGAAATAAGATTGTTATAGTTATAGAAATTGAAACAAAGTTTGAATATGATTATTACCTTGTATTAGAATGATAACCTACTATAAGAAACAAAGATTTCTTGAGGTTGGATGATCACCTTACAAGATTGGAAGTGAGCTAGCAAACTTGAAAGTATTCTTGATTTTATGAAACTAGAACTTTTAGAATTTATGAAGAACACTTAGAACTTGAAGATAGAACTTGAGAGAGATCAATTAGATGAAGAAAATTGAAGAATGAAAGTGTTTGTAGGTGTTTTTGGTCGTTGGTGTATGGATTAGATATAAAGGATATGTAATTTTGTTTTCATGTAAATAAGTCATGAATGATTACTCATATTTTTGTAATTTTATGAGATATTTCATGCTAGTTGCCAAATGATGGTTCCCACATGTGTTAGGTGACTCACATGGGCTGCTAAGATCTGATCATTGGAGTGTATATACCAATAGTACATACATCTAAAAGCTGTGTATTGTACGAGTACGAATACGGATGCATACGAGTAGAATTGTTGATGAAACTGAACGAGGATGTAATTGTAAGTATTTTTGTTAAGTAGAAGTATTTTGATAAGTGTCTTGAAGTCTTTCAAAAGTGTATGAATACATATTAAAACACTACATGTATATACATTTTAACTGAGTCGTTAAGTCATCGTTAGTCGTTACATGTAAGTGTTGTTTTGAAACCTTTAGGTTAACGATCTTGTTAAATGTTGTTAACCCAATGTTTATAATATCAAATGAGATTTTAAATTATTATATTATCATGATATTATCATGTATGAATATCTCTTAATATGATATATATACATTAAATGTCTTTACAACGATAATCGTTACATATATGTCTCGTTTAAAAATCATTAAGTTAGTAGTCTTGTTTTTACATATGTAGTTCATTGTTAATATACTTAATGATATATTTACTTATCATAGTATTTTGTTAACTATATATATATCCATATATATGTCATCATATAGTTTTTACAAGTTTTAACGTTCGTGAATCACCGGTCAACTTGGGTAGTCAATTGTCTATATGAAACCTATTTCAGTTAATCAAGTCTTAACAAGTTTGATTGCTTAAGATGTTGGAAACATTTAATCATGTAAATATCAATCTCAATTAATATATATAAACATGGAAAAGTTCGGGTCACTACAGTACCTACCCGTTAAATAAATTTCGTCCCGAAATTTTAAGCTGTTGAAGGTGTTGATGAATCTTCTGGAAATAGATGTGGGTATTTCTTCTTCATCTGATCTTCATGCTCCCAGGTGAACTCGGGTCCTCTACGAGCATTCCATCGAACCTTAACAATTGGTATCTTGTTTTGCTTAAGTCTTTTAACCTCACGATCCATTATTTCGACGGGTTCTTCGATGAATTGAAGTTTTTCGTTGATTTGGATTTCATCTAATGGAATAGTGAGATCTTCTTTAGCAAAACATTTCTTCAAATTTGAGACGTGGAAAGTGTTATGTACAGCCGCGAGTTGTTGAGGTAACTCAAGTCGGTAAGCTACTGGTCCGACACGATCAATAATCTTGAATGGTCCAATAAACCTTGGATTTAATTTCCCTCGTTTACCAAATCGAACAACGCCTTTCCAAGGTGCAATTTTAAGCATGACCATCTCTCCAATTTCAAATTCTATATCTTTTCTTTTAATGTCAGCGTAGCTCTTTTGTCGACTTTGGGCGGTTTTCAATCGTTGTTGAATTTGGATGATCTTCTCGGTAGTTTCTTGTATAATCTCCGGACCCGTAATCTGTCTATCCCCCACTTCACTCCAACAAATCGGAGACCTGCACTTTCTACCATAAAGTGCTTCAAACGGCGCCATCTCAATGCTTGAATGGTAGCTGTTGTTGTAGGAAAATTCTGCTAACGGTAGATGTCGATCCCAACTGTTTCCGAAATCAATAACACATGCTCGTAGCATGTCTTCAAGCGTTTGTATCGTCCTTTCGCTCTGCCCATCAGTTTGTGGATGATAGGCAGTACTCATGTCTAGACGAGTTCCTAATGCTTGCTGTAATGTCTGCCAGAATCTTGAAATACATCTGCCATCCCTATCAGAGATAATAGAGATTGGTATTCCATGTCTGGAGACGACTTCCTTCAAATACAGTCGTGCTAACTTCTCCATCTTGTCATCTTCTCTTATTGGCAGGAAGTGTGCTGATTTGGTGAGACGATCAACTATTACCCAAATAGTATCAAAACCACTTGCAGTCCTTGGCAATTTAGTGATGAAATCCATGGTAATATTTTCCCATTTCCATTCCGGGATTTCGGGTTGTTGAAGTAGACCTGATGGTTTCTGATGCTCAGCTTTGACCTTAGAACACGTCAAACATTCTCCTACGTATTTAGCAACATCGGCTTTCATACCCGGCCACCAAAAATGTTTCTTGAGATCCTTGTACATCTTCCCCGTTCTAGGATGTATTGAGTATCTGGTTTTATGAGCTTCTCTAAGTACCATTTCTCTCATATCTCCAAATTTTGGTACCCAAATCCTTTCAGCCCTATACCGGGTTCCGTCTTCGCGAATATTAAGATGCTTCTCCGATCCTTTGGGTATTTCATCCTTTAAATTTCCCTCTTTTAAAACTCCTTGTTGCGCCTCCTTTATTTGAGTAGTAAGGTTATTATGAATCATTATATTCATAGATTTTACTCGAATGGGTTCTCTGTCCTTCCTGCTCAAGGCATCGGCTACCACATTTGCCTTCCCCGGGTGGTAACGAATCTCAAAGTCGTAATCATTCAACAATTCAATCCACCTACGCTGCCTCATATTCAGTTGTTTCTGATTAAATATGTGTTGAAGACTTTTGTGGTCAGTATATATAATACTTTTGACCCCATATAAGTAGTGCCTCCAAGTCTTTAATGCAAAAACAACCGCGCCTAATTCCAAATCATGCGTCGTATAATTTTGTTCGTGAATCTTCAATTGTCTAGACGCATAAGCAATCACCTTCGTTCGTTGCATTAATACACAACCGAGACCTTGCTTTGATGCATCACAATAAATCACAAAATCATCATTCCCTTCAGGTAATGACAATATAGGTGCCGTAGTTAGATTTTTCTTCAATAACTGAAACGCTTTCTCTTGTTCATCATTCCATTCAAATTTCTTCCCTTTATGCGTTAATGCAGTCAAGGGTTTTGCTATTCTGGAAAAGTCTTGGATGAACCTTCTGTAGTAACCAGCTAGTCCTAAAAACTGGCGTATGTGTTTCGGAGTTTTCGGGGTTTCCCACTTTTCAACAGTTTCTATCTTTGCCGGATCCACCTTAATACCTTCTTTGTTCACTATGTGACCGAGGAATTGAACTTCTTCCAACCAAAATGCACACTTTGAAAACTTAGCGTACAATTCTTCCTTCCTCAATACTTCTAACACCTTTCTCAAATGTTCACCGTGTTCTTGGTCATTCTTTGAGTAAATAAGTATGTCATCAATGAAAACAATGACAAACTTGTCAAGGTATGGTCCACACACTCGGTTCATAAGGTCCATGAACACAGCTGGTGCATTAGTTAAACCAAACGGCATGTCCATAAACTCGTAATGACCGTAACGTGTTCTGAAAGCAGTCTTTGGAATATCATCTTCTTTCACCCGCATTTGATGATACCCGGAACGCAAGTCAATCTTTGAATAAACATACGAGCCTTGTAGTTGATCAAATAAGTCGTCGATTCTCGGTAGTGGGTAGCGGTTCTTGATGGTAAGTTTGTTCAACTCTCGGTAGTCGATACACAACCTGAATGTACCATCTTTCTTCTTGACAAACAAAACAGGAGCTCCCCACGGTGATGTGCTTGGTCGAATGAAACCACGCTCTAAAAGTTCTTGTAATTGGCTTTGCAGTTCTTTCATCTAGCTGGGTGCGAGTCTGTAAGGAGCACGAGCTATTGGTGCAGCTCCTGGTACAAGATCTATTTGAAATTCAACGGATCGATGTGGGGGTAATCCCGGTAATTCTTTCGGAAATACATCGGGAAATTCTTTTGCAACGGGAACATCATTGATGCTCTTTTCTTCAGTTTGTACTTTCTCGACGTGTGCTAAAACATCATAGCAACCTTTTCTTATTAGTTTTTGTGCCTTCAAATTACTAATAAGATATAGCTTCGTGTTGCCCTTTTCTCCGTACACCATTAAGGGTTTTCCTTTTTCTCGTATAATGCGAATTGCATTTTTGTAACAAACGATCTCTGCTTTCACTTCTTTCAACCAGTCCATACCGATTATCACATCAAAACTCCCTAACTCTACTGGTATCAAATCAATCTTAAATGTTTCGCTAACCAGTTTAATTTCTCGATTCCGACATATATTATCTGCTGAAATTAATTTACCATTTGCTAATTCGAGTAAAAATTTACTATCCAAAGGCGTCAATGGACAACTTAATTTAGCACAAAAATCTCTACTCATATAGCTTCTATCCGCACCCGAATCAAATAAAACGTAAGCAGATTTATTGTCAATAAGAAACGTACCCGTAACAAGCTCCGGGTCTTCCTGTGCCTCTGCCGCATTAATATTGAAAACTCTTCCGCGGCCTTGTCCATTCGTGTTCTCCTGGTTCGGGCAATTTCTAATAATGTGGCCCGGTTTTCCACATTTATAACAAACTACATTGGCATAACTTGCTCCGACACTACTTGCTCCGCCATTACTCGTTCCGACACCATTTGTTCCTTTCGTTCTATTAACCCCTGGTCCGTAGACCTCACACTTCGCCGCGCTATGACCATTTCTTTTACACTTGTTGCAAAATTTGGTGCAGAACCCCGAGTGATACTTTTCACACCTTTGTCATAGCTGCTTCTGATTGTTGTTGTTGTTGCGGTTATTATTGTTGTTGGGATGATTGTTGTAGTTGCTGTTGCTGTTGTTGTTGTTGTTGTTATTGTTGGGCCGTTTGTTGTAGTTGCGATTGATGTTGCGATTGTTGGGATAATTGTTGCGATTATTGTTGTAATTGCTGTTGTTGTTGTATTGGTGATTCTTATCACCGTTTTCCTCCCACTTTCTTTTGACTTGCTTCACATTGGCCTCTTCAGCAGTCTGTTCTTTAATTCTTTCTTCAATCTGGTTCACTAGTTTGTGAGCCATTCTACATGCCTGTTGTATAGAGGCGGGCTCGTGTGAACTTATATCTTCTTGGATTCTTTCCGGTAATCCTTTCACAAATGCGTCGATCTTCTCTTCCTCATCTTCGAATGCTCCCGGACACAATAGGCACAATTCTGTGAATCGTCTTTCGTACGTGGTAATATCAAATCCTTGGGTTCGTAACCCTCTAAGTTCTGTCTTGAGCTTATTGACCTCGGTTCTGGGACGGTACTTCTCGTTCATCAAGTGCTTGAATGCTGACCACGGTAGTGCGTACGCATCATCTTGTCCCACTTGCTCTAGATAGGTATTCCACCATGTTAACGCAGAACCTGTGAAGGTATGCGTAGCGTACTTCACTTTGTCCTCTTCAGTACACTTACTTATGGCAAACACCGATTCGACCTTCTCGGTCCACCGTTTCAATCCGATCGGTCCTTCGGTTCCATCAAATTCCAAAGGTTTGCAGGCAGTGAATTCTTTGTAGGTGCATCCTACACGATTTCCTGTACTGCTAGATCCAAGGTTATTGTTGGTATGTAGCGCAGCCTGTACTGCGGCTATGTTTGAAGCTAGAAAAGTACGGAATTCCTCTTCATTCATATTCACGGTGTGTCGAGTAGTCGGTGCCATTTCCTTCAAAATTATCAAATGGAACAAGTTAATCATACAGAATATTAAGAGTAGTTAATAGTATTTCGTAGCATAATATGAACTCATTTATAAAAGCTTTTTCTTCATATTAGCGTTTTATAAGTTTAAATTCGGGTAGTACCTACCCGTTAAGTTCATACTTAGTAGCTAATATACAATTCAACTACTACAATTCTATATGAAAAACTGATTATAATAATATTTCGCGTTCAAACTTTTATACAATATTTTACAAACTTACAATACCGCTTATTTTACATAAAGCATGAAATATAGCACACAATAACTTTGATACAAGATATAGTTGTGAATATAATTCTAGCTAATACACAAGTCGTTCAGCAAAGGCAATAAAGACGCGTAATTCATACGTCCAGAAACAAGTCATGCATTCTGGTTTTACTAGGACTACTTCCCATCCTTGGTCTTGTGGAACATAACCGTTATGGCCGTTGATAAGATAGCGTGTTGTAACGTCGTCAAAGGGACGAGGGTTACGTAATGTCCAACAGTCCCGTAACAATCTAAAAACCTCATTTCTTACCCCAATTACCGACTCCGTCACTTGTGGGAACGTTTTGTTTAATAGTTGTAGCCCGATGTTCTTGTTCTCACTTTGGTGAGAAGCGAACATTACTAATCCATAAGCATAACATGCTTCTTTATGCTGCATGTTAGCCGCTTTTTCTAAATCATGAAGTCCAATATTCGGATATATTGAGTCAAAATAATTTCTTAACCCATTGCGTAAAATAGCATTTGGGTTCCCCGCAATATATGCGTCAAAGTAAACACATCGTAACTTATTGGTTTCCCAATGTGATATCCCCCATCTTTCGAACGAAAGCCTTTTATAAACCAAGGAATTCTTGGAACGTTCTTCGAATGTCTTACAAACTGATCTCGCCTTAAATAGTTGTGCCGAAGAATTCTGACCGACTCTAGACAAGATTTCATCAATCATGTCTCCGGGTAGGTCTCTTAAAATATTGGGTTGTCTATCCATTTTGTGTTTTTATACTGTAAAATAGACAAGAGTTAGATTCATAAAAAAAAAATACTTATTAATACAAGCAATTTTTACATATATCATAAAGCATAAGCACACTATATTACATATATTACACCACACGAATACAACTATCTTATTCCGACTCGCTTGTTTCTTCTTCTTCGGTTTTGGTTCGTTTTGCCAAGTTTCTAGGGATATATGATGTTCCCCTAATACGAGCCGTCGTGATCCACATTGGTTTAGAAAAACCTGGTGGTTTAGAGGTTCCCGGGTCATTGTTACAACTTAAAAACTTCGGGGGTTGACGATACATATAAAGTTCATCGGGGTTGGAATTAGATTTCTCTATTTTTATGCCCTTTCCCTTATTATTTTCTTTTGCCTTTTTAAATTCAGTTGGGGTAATTTCTATAACATCATCGGAATTCTCGTCGGAATCTGATTCATCGGAGAATTTGTAATCCTCCCAATATTTTGCTTCCTTGGCGGAAACACCATTGACCATAATTAACCTTGGTCGGTTGGTTGAGGATTCTCTTTTACTTAACCGTTTTATTATTTCCCCCACCGGTTCTATTTCTTCTTCCGGTTCCGATTCTTCTTCCGGTTCCGATTCTTCTTCCGGTTCCGACTCTTCTTCCGGTTCCTCTTCGGGAACTTGTGAATCAGTCCACGAATCATTCCAATTTACATTTGACTCTTCATTATTATTAGGTGAGTCAATGGGACTTGTTCTAGAGGTAGACATCTATCACATAATATCAAACGCGTTAAGAGATTAATATATCACATAATATTCACATGTTAAAAATATATAGTTTCCAACAAAATTTGTTAAGCAATCATTTTTCAAGTAAACACGGTCGAAGTCCAGACTTACTAATGCATCCTAACAAACTCGATAAGACACACTAATGCAAAATTCTGGTTCTCTAAGACCAACGCTCGGATACCAACTGAAATGTCCCGTTCTTATTGATTAAAAACGTTCCATATTAATTGATTTCGTTGCGAGGTTTTGACCTCTATATGAGACGTTTTTCAAAGACTGCATTCATTTTAAAACAAACCATAACCTTTATTTCATCAATAGAGGTTTAAAAAGCTTTACGTAGATTATCAAATAATGATAATCTAAAATATCCTGTTTACACACGACCATTACATAATGGTTTACAATACAAATATGTTACAACATAATAAGTTTCTTGAATGCAGTTTTTACACAATATCATACAAGCATGGACTCCAAATCTCGTCCTTATTTAAGTATGCGACAGCGGAAGTTCTTAATAATCACCTGAGAATAAACATGCTTAAAACGTCAACAAAAATGTTGGTGAGTTATAGGTTTAACCTATATATATCAAATCATAATAATAGACCACAAGATTTCATATTTCAATACACATCCCATACCTAGAGATAAAAGTCATTCATATGGTGAACACCTGGTAACCGACATTAACAAGATGCATATATAAGAATATCCCCATCATTCCGGGACACCCTTCGGATATGATATAAATTTCGAAGTACTAAAGCATCCGGTACTTTGGATGGGGTTTGTTAGGCCCAATAGATCTATCTTTAGGATTCGCGTCAATTAGGGTGTCTGTTCCCTAATTCTTAGATTACCAGACTTAATAAAAAGGGGCATATTCGATTTCGATAATTCAACCATAGAATGTAGTTTCACGTACTTGTGTCTATTTTGTAAATCATTTATAAAACCTGCATGTATTCTCATCCCAAAAAATATTAGATTTTAAAAGTGGGACTATAACTCACTTTCACAGATTTTTTACTTCGTCGGGAAGTAAGACTTGGCCACTGGTTGATTCACGAACCTATAACAATATATACATATATATAAAAGTATGTTCAAAATATATTTACAACACTTTTAATATATTTTTATGTTTTAAGTTTATTAAGTCAGCTGTCCTCGTTAGTAACCTACAACTAGTTGTCCACAGTTAGATGTACAGAAATAAATCGATAAATATTTTCTTGAATCAATCCACGACCCAGTGTATACGTATCTCAGTATTGATCACAACTCAAACTATATATATTTTGGAATCAACCTCAACCCTGTATAGCTAACTCTAACATTCACATATAGAGTGTCTATGGTTGTTCCGAAATATATATAGATGTGTCGACATGATAGGTCGAAACATTGTATACGTGTCTATGGTATCTCAAGATTACATAATATAGAATACAAGTTGATCAAGTTATGGTTGGAATAGATTTGTTACCAATTTTCACGTAGCTAAAATGAGAAAAATTATCCAATCTTGTTTTACCCATAACTTCTTCATTTTAAATCCGTTTTGAGTGAATCAAATTGCTATGGTTTCATATTGAACTCTATTTTATGAATCTAAACAGAAAAAGTATAGTTTTGTAGTCGAAAAAATAAGTTACAAGTCGTTTTTGTAAAGGTAGTCATTTCAGTCGAAAGAACGACGTCTAGATGACCATTTTAGAAAACATACTTTCACTTTGAGTTTAACCATAATTTTTGGATATAGTTTCATGTTCATAATAAAAATCATTTTCTCAGAATAACAACTTTTAAATCAAAGTTTATCATAGTTTTTAATTAACTAACCCAAAACAGCCCGCGGTGTTACTACGACGGCGTAAATCCGGTTTTACGGTGTTTTTCGTGTTTCCAGGTTTTAAATCATTAAGTTAGCATATCATATAGATATAGAACATGTGTTTAGTTGATTTTAAAAGTCAAGTTAGAGGGATTAACTTTTGTTTGCGAACAAGTTTAGAATTAACTAAACTATGTTCTAGTGATTACAAGTTTAAACCTTCGAATAAGATAGTTTTATATGTATGAATCGAATGATGTTATGAACATCATTACTACCTTAAGTTCCTTGGATAAACCTACTGGAAAAGAGAAAAATGGATCTAGCTTCAATGGATCCTTGGATGGCTCGAAGTTCTTGAAGCAGAATCATGACACGAAAACAAGTTCAAGTAAGATCATCACTTGAAATAAGATTGTTATAGTTATAGAAATTGAACCAAAGTTTGAATATGATTATTACCTTGTATTAGAATGATAACCTACTGTAAGAAACAAAGATTTCTTGAGGTTGGATGATCACCTTACAAGATTGGAAGTGAGCTAGCAAACTTGAAAGTATTCTTGATTTTATGAAACTAGAACTTTTAGAATTTATGAATGTGACGACCCCGTCAAAACACTTAACGGATCCGTCAGTTGGTCCCATAGCTTGATCGGACTTAAATGAATTAAATAAACAAAGTTGCATTCTTTTATTTCAAAATGTTACCCAAAAAGGAAACAAACCAAATTAAGTAGTTTGAAAACCAACCAACCATAATATGAAACCAAAAGTTGACACAAAACATTGCCAACAATCCCACAATTTAAATTATCCAAAATAGAATGCAAACTTAAGTTTCATAAATTGTTTCATAAAATCTGCCCAAATGCATGCAGACTCTTCTAACGACAGCGGAAGCATCAAATAACTCAAGTACCTGTGAAAACATGCAAGTAAACTGTCAACACAAAGGTTGAGTGAATTATAGGTTTAAATAAATAAGTAAACTTTAGACCACAAGATTTAAAAATGTTAGAAAACATTAAACATTATTCCATTATCAATGAGCCACCTGGTAACCACTTAACCCTTTATTTACCCTTGCCAAACACAATAAAAATATACACTTGGACAGTGTATCTACAACAAATTACGAAGTACTAAACATTCCGATTATAAATTGCTAGCGCGACTAGCTCGAAATGGGGTTGTCAAACCCGATAGATCTATCCGTAGGATTCGCGTTCACCGGTAGAAACCAATGATTACAGTTACCAGACTAGGGAATATTTTTGTCCAACTCACAATGAATAATTAAATTTAACTGTTACTTGTGTCTAAACGTAAATAAAAATCTGCATGTAATCACATCCCAAAAATATACTTTGAAAAGTATGTAAAAACGGGACTATAACTCACCTTAAATAGCAACTGAAGAAATCTCACAAACAAGCGAACAGCACGTAAAGTAAAGTGATCAAGAAAGATCACAACGCCGACCTATAAATAAAGCAGGTCGAAATAAATAACTAACTTAGGCCAAGTCTTAGTATGATAGCTATTGTACATGTTGCAAGTAGGCATAGAACATTACTCAGCAAGCATCGGTTTGATTGGAACAGCATAAGGACACACACTTTCTATTTTTAGAAAGTTTCTATTTTTAGCAGGTTTCCATTTTTGGAAAGTTTTCTATTTTAGGAAAGTTTCTATTTTTGGAAAGTTTCTATTTTTGGAAAGTTTCTATTTTTGGAAAGTTTCTATTTTTGGAAAGTTTCTATTTTTGGAAAGTTTCCAAATTTAGAAAGTTCTATTTTTAGAAAGTTTTGAAGTTAGGAAAGTTTCCTCATTTAGAAAGTCAACAGAAGTCAACTGAAAGTCAAAGTCAACCGAAAGTCAACTCAAAAGTCAACCTTGGTCAAACATAGTCAACATTAATTTTAAAAGTGTAAGTTATAATAATAACATAGGTTATAATGTTATTTAAAGTCAAATGTGTATAATAATGTCTTAACATAAGTTTAATTAAATAAAATGAATTATTAAAGTTAATATAAGTTGAAATGTTATAATTAGTATAACATAAGTATTTAATTAATTAATTAAATATCAATCATAATATAAATATTATTAATTTATAATAAATTTTAAATCATATCATAAGTATTATTAATTAATAATGAATTATTAATCATATCATAAGTTTCTAATTAAAATTATTAAATCATAAGTATTTAATAATTAAGTCATAATTAAATAGTAATTAAGTCTTATAATAATTAAATAATTATTTAATATTTATTATAAGTCTTTTAATAATTTCTCAAAAACAAAATTAATACTTATCATAAGTATTTTCCTTTAATAATAAAAGTATTACTAATCATAAGTTTAATTAAAATGTTAATTAAATTATAACTAATAATTAAATGATATAATAAATATTTATATCATATGTTTTAAATAATAATAATTACTTCTTTTATCTTAAGTAATTAATTAATAATAAATTCCATAAATTTTATCATAAGTTTAATCATTAACCATAAGTTTTAAGTTTGAAAGTTCGCCGGGTCGTATCTTGAGCCCCGGGTGTCGGTTTCGGGCAAGCCACATATGTAACTTCACCTACTCAAACCACCCGACACATTTATGAACTCAAGAACACTCCAAGAACAGTCCCTAAGTCGTGCATATCAGCCATGACTTCAATTGGGAAATCATTTTACTCAAAACAGTAATTCGGGCAAAACGGGTGAACCGTGGCTCGGATTTAGGTGACCCGAACATGAATATTCGTCTCACCATCAGTCCTAACCAAATAACACACCATAAAGACACCAAGGATGGTCACAAAGTCGGACCCAACCTTGTTCATGCCAAGAACACCTTTCAATCTTTAACAAAAACCAAATTAAGCGTATCTAGGGCTCCGGGAATCGAAACGACATGAATCCGGAGTCTAAAGTTAATGTCTTGATGAGAGGAACTCATTTATGTACTTTATTTTAACATTCATAACAGTTACAAAGTCAGAATATACGTTTCAAACTGCTGTCCAAAATTTACAAACCGAAAACATGAACAAACGAGTAATTCTACGCATCCAAACAACATTACAACAACTTATACATATCATACTAATCATATAACATCAAAATACAGAAAAATAAATAAAAATGAAAAGATCTAGGGTTAGGGTTTATACCCTAATCAAGAATCAAAGTATATGATCGCGTAGAGAACGAAACAAGGAACGCGTTGGTGTTAATTGATTTATGATCCAAGCTACAATTTTAGATGATGATGGTGGTTTATGGTGGTGATGGTGATGGCACAAGGGAGAGGAGAGGAGAGGGTGAGAGCAAAAATGCAAGTATTAGGTTTAGGTTACAAATTTGTGAAATAAAAATGAAATAAGAAAAATGGAAAAGCAAGGGAGTGCTCCCCCTCCCTAATTCAGCCGAATTCTTTAGTGGGGTGGGCCCCACTTGGTCCATCTCACTTAAATGTAATTTCCTGATGGCCCGAAAACCCGAACGAAGCCCGAAACGCGAAAACGCACTTACGCGATTTAAAATCCGGAAAGATAACAAACGCGCGACGAAAAATAAATATAAATACACCTATTAATAATATGACCTTAAAATATCATATTTAAATTATTTAGGATTTAAAAATCCCGAAAACTCGACCGTTGGTTTAAAAACCGAAAAGGTTCGCCGGATTGAAATCCGCGGAACGTAGAAACGTATAATTTAAAATATGAATACATATATTCACATAACACATAATAATTATTATATATATATTATTACAAAAATAATAATATAGGTCATGGAAATGACGTGGCACACTAACAGTTAACGGTCGTTAAATAATTAACGGAAAAAGATAACGGAAAAAGTAGGGTCGTGACAGTACCTCCCCGTTACGGAAATTTCGTCCCGAAATTTAAGCAGGCGCAGGGGTTGACTCGGCATCTGAGAACAAATGCGGATACTTCTGCTTCATTTGGTCTTCACGCTCCCAAGTGAACTCGGGACCGCGTCTAGCGTTCCATCGGACCCAAACAATAGGAATTCTGCTCTGTTTAAGAGTCTTAACCTCTCGGTCCATGATCTCAACTGGCTCCTCAATAAAATGCAATTGCTTGTCAACTTGAAGTTCCTCCAAAGGAATAGTCTGATCAAATTCAGCCAAACACTTCTTTAAGTTCGAAATATGGAAAACATCGTGAACAGCACTGAGTTCTTGTGGCAACTTCAAACGATAAGCCACCGGTCCAACTCTTTCAATGATCTCAAACGGTCCCACGAAACGAGGACTTAACTTCCCTCTTTTACCAAAACGAATAACACCCTTCCAAGGCGAAACTTTTAACATAACACGATCACCAACTTGAAATTCAACATCTTTCCTTCCTTTGTCGGCATAACTCTTTTGCCGACTTCTAGCAGTTCTCAACCTTTCTTTAATTTGAACAATCTTCTCAGTAGTCTCGTGAATAATCTCTGGACCTGTAAGTTGAGCATCCCCAACCTCATTCCAACAAATAGGAGATCTACATTTCCTACCGTACAAAGCTTCAAACGGTGCGGCTTTAATACTTGCGTGGTAGCTGTTGTTATAAGAAAACTCAGCTAACGGCAAATACTTATCCCACCCATTTCCAAAATCAATCACACAAGCTCGCAACATATCTTCTAATGTCTGAATGGTCCTCTCACTTTGACCATCCGTTTGAGGATGATAAGCGGTGCTCATATCCAATCTAGTGCCCAAGGCTTCTTGCAACGATTGCCAAAATCTCGATACAAATCGACTATCTCTGTCGGAAATTATAGAAACGGGAACACCATGCCTCGAAACAATCTCTTTCAAATACAAACGGGTGAGTTTCTCCATGGAATCGGTTTCCCTAATCGGCAAAAAGTGAGCCGACTTAGTGAGTCGATCTACAATCACCCAAATCGCATCGTAGCCACCCGAAACTCTTGGTAACTTAGTGATAAAATCCATAGTGATACCTTCCCACTTCCACTCGGGAATTTCTGGTTGCACCAACAATCCGGACGGTTTTTGATGTTCAGCTTTGACCTTAGAACAGGTCAAACACTTAGCCACATACGTAGCCACATCACCTTTCAAATTTGGCCACCAATACAGCTCCTTAAGATCATGGTACATCTTCCCTGAACCAGGATGAATAGAGTACCTAGACTTATGAGCCTCATCCAAAACAAGTTGTCGCAGTTCACCAAACTTCGGAACCCAAAGACGTCCTACAAAGTACCTAGTACCATCTGCTCGAATCTCAAATTTCTTAGCCATACCTCTTACGTTCTCTTTCACAAAATTCTCTTCCTTTAAGGCTTCTTGTTGTGCCTCAAGAATCTGCCTTGCGAGGTTTGATCTAACTGTCATATTCAAGGCCCTAACCCTGCGAGGTTCAGTCCTTTCTTTACGACTCAATGCATCAGCCACAACATTGGCCTTACCCGGGTGATACAAAAGGTCACAATCGTAATCATTCAACGTCTCAATCCATCTTCGTTGTCTCATGTTCAACTGTTTCTGATCGAGGATATGTTGAAGACTTTTGTGATCTGTGTACACAGTACTCTTGACCCCATACAAATAATGTCTCCAAATCTTAAGTGCAAAAACAACAGCCCCCAACTCTAAATCATGAGTTGTATAGTTCTGCTCGTGAATCTTCAACTGACGTGATGCGTACGCAATAACCTTCTTTCGTTGCATCAAAACGCAACCATAGCCTTGTCGAGATGCGTCACAATAAACAACAAAATCATCATTACCCTCCGGTAAAGACAATATCGAAGCGGTAGTCAGTTTCTTCTTCAAAATCTGAAAAGCAT
The DNA here is from genome assembly GCF_046630445.1 of Rutidosis leptorrhynchoides. Taxonomy (NCBI): domain Eukaryota; kingdom Viridiplantae; phylum Streptophyta; class Magnoliopsida; order Asterales; family Asteraceae; genus Rutidosis; species Rutidosis leptorrhynchoides. Next base: position 616,340,248 of record NC_092333.1, on the reverse strand, counting down.
TCTCCTGTTCATCCTTCCACTCATACTTTTTCCCTTTATGCGTTAAAGCAGTCAGAGGTTTCGCTATACGAGAGAAATCCTGGATGAACCTTCGATAGTAACCTGCCAATCCTAAGAACTGACGAATTTGAGTAGGAGTTTTCGGGGTTTCCCACTTTTCAATCGCCTCAATTTTAGCAGGATCAACTTGTATTCCTTGTTTGCTAACAATGTGACCAAGGAACTGAACTTCTCTTAACCAAAAAGCACACTTAGAGAACTTAGCGTACAACTCTTCTTTCTTTAACAAATCAAGCACTAACCTCAAGTGTTCTTCGTGCTCTTCATCACTCTTAGAATAGATAAGGACGTCGTCGATGAAAACAATAACGAACTTGTCCAGATAGGGTCTACACACACGGTTCATGAGGTCCATGAACACAGCAGGTGCATTTGTCAATCCGAACGGCATAACAAGAAATTCAAAGTGACCGTAACGGGTGCGAAAAGCAGTTTTTGAAACATCAGATTCCTTAACACGCAACTGATGATAGCCAGAACGAAGATCAATTTTTGAATAAACAGAAGAACCCTGAAGCTGATCGAACAGATCATCAATTCTCGGAAGAGGATAACGATTTTTAACAGTGAGCTTATTCAGTTCACGATAATCAATGCATAAACGAAAAGAACCATCCTTCTTCTTAACAAACAGAACAGGAGCTCCCCAAGGGGACGAACTAGGACGAATAAAACCTTTGTCTAACAACTCACGGAGTTGACTTGACAATTCTTGAAGTTCAGAAGGCGCAAGACGATAAGGAGCACGTGCTACAGGAGCAGCGCCGGGAACAAGATCAATTTGGAATTCTACCGCGCGTTGCGGCGGAAGGCCAGGTAAGTCATCGGGAAACACCTCGGGAAAATCCCTGACAATATGAACGTCATCAACGTTCTTTACTTCCTTACTAGGATCAACAACATGAGCAAGGATAGCATGACAGCCCTTTCGGAGATGTTTACGAACTTTCATACAGCTAATAAGGTTTAACTGTGTGCATTTCTTATCTCCAAAGACCATCAGTGGCTCTCCAATCACATCAGTAATACGAATAGCCTTATCATAACAGACGATCTCGGCACGGTTCGCGGACAACCAATCCATACCAATAACAATATCAAAACTACCAAGTTCAATCGGTATCAAATCTATCTCGAAATCCCTACCACCCAGATTAATGTTACACTTACGATGTACAGTCTTAGCAGTAAGTTCCTTACCATTAGCTACTTCAATAACATAAGTATTGTCTAAGAGATTTAACGGCGTTTTGATTCTCGGACTTAATTTACTCGACACGAAACTTAAATCAGCCCCTGAATCAAATAGAACATAAACTGATAAATCGTTGACTGAGAACGTACCAGTAACAAGCTTAGGATCTTCCTCCGCATCCTTAGCATTAATGTTGAACGCTCGGCCGCGTGCAGTCTCTGCAGTCTTCTTGTTGGGACAAGCATCTCGGAAATGCCCCGGCTTCCCACACTCATAACAAACCCTTGGATTACCTCCATTATTCGATTTCCCATTACCGTTACCGTTACCACCTCTATTACCAACATTATTATTATTACCACCAGTCGCGGGAGTAGCAGACCCCGGCAAAAGCACTGTACAATCTTTAGCAATGTGCCCTTGCTTAGAGCACCTCTTACAAGTAACTGTGCAGTAACCATCATGAACTTTATAGCAACGAGGACACACACGCTGATTTCTGTTGTTAGCACCTGAGGTATCCTGTTTCTTCTGCTGATTTTGGTTTTGATTGCGGTTGTTATCCCACTTTCGTTTCCCATTATCAGCTTTCTTGACAACCTCCTCACTACTTTCAACAACTGTAGTCTTGCTTCTTCTCAACACCTTGTCATTAAGTTTGTGGGCCATAGTCATAGCTGCCTCAATAGTCTGGGGTTCACTGGACTCAACCCCGTGTTCAATCTTCTCGGACAAACCATCAATGTAAGCCTCAATTTTGCGGTCCTCATCCGCATAAACCCTAGGACACAGCAAAGTTAACTCGAAAAACCTTCGTTCATAGGCATCTAACTCGGTGCCATGCATTTTCAAATTCTTGAGCTCAACCTCTAGCTTCTTAAGCTCACCCCGAGGTCTATAGCGGGTGATCAATCTTTCCTTAAAATCATTCCAGGCCAAACCATAAGCTACATCGCTTCCTAAACTACTAACCAGATTGTTCCACCATGTCAAGGCACTATCCTTGAGAGTGCAACTAGCGAAACTAACTTTGTCCTCTTCACGGACCCGACTGACCCTGAAAATAGATTCGATTTTCTCGAACCAACGAGTAAGCCCTATTGGTCCTTCCGTACCACTGAATTCTTGAGGTCGACCAGCCATAAAAGTTTTGTGGGAGCATCCCACGTTGTTGTTCGCATAGGCGTTAACATCAGCATTTGCTGCCATAGCAGCAGCAATTCCTTCATTGATCAGGCGTTGCATACGCGCTTCAGTGGACTCTCTTGGAGGCATGATCTTCAAAATAGAATAACACATCCGTTAGTACCAAGAATAATACTAGTGTCATAAAGGAATAGATCAAAACACGAAAAGACTAACCATTAAGATATTAGTCAACTAACACTATGAGTAATAACATGACAGTTATGATTGTTATAGAAATAACCATCACATGCATACATATTTTATGATAACATCATACAACATACATAGCACCTAACATACATGAACATATATTACGCATAATATAACATGCCAAGAGCCACAACATCAGTAATAAAACATGATAATGATAATAGATGTCATAAAAATAACCATCCATACATAATGAAAAATATCCCATAACAAAATCTTAATAAAATCCTCGGCAAAACGCCGTACATAACCCAAAATGTATGTATAAAAAGGACATTAAGTCTGATGAAATAGATAATCAATATGAATAATCACATCACATTCGCTTAGAGCGGGTGTGATAAGCTGGTCCAGCATGAGTCTCAGCAGGATCCTCATACTTACGCAACTTCCCTTTCACAACATCCAACTCTTCCTTCAACACACGAACAGTGCTCTCGAGAGCCTCGAACTTAGCATTAACTTCTCGATCACGCTTGCGGTTCGCATCCTCAACCCTATGCTTGAAAGTGATAAAGTTACGCATGTCGGCACGGATCTCGTCCATAACTTCATTATGTGGCAAGGTGCGCAAACAATCACTAAGGGCGTTAATACGTGTCACCTCATTATAAGCCCGGTTCATATGAGTAATGGTAGAAAAATAGTAATGAACAGGATCATCGATCTCCGGTTGATTAGCACGACGTCTAGCAGGAGACGGTGGAGCAGGAGCAGCAACAGAGTTATCGCTCGAAGTCGACATCTGCAAACAGCAAAACCGCAAACCATATACCAAAAGATATGAAAGCTAATAATATAACTTATACGAAATGAAATGCATAATAATGCTATAGCAAAATGGTCGGGCTGTAGACTAGACTCTAATGCACCCTAATAACCACGGGTTGACCACATTAAGACCGCCTAGTTCCCTACAACCAGAGCTCTGATACCACATGTGACGACCCCGTCAAAACACTTAACGGATTCGTCAGTTGGTCCCATAGCTTGATCGGACTTAAATGAATTAAATAAACAAAGTTGCATTCTTTTATTTCAAAATGTTACCCAAAAAGGAAACAAACCAAATTAAGTAGTTTGAAAACCAACCAACCATAATATGAAACCAAAAGTTGACACAAAACATTGCCAACAATCCCACAATTTAAATTATCCAAAATAGAATGCAAACTTAAGTTTCATAAATTGTTTCATAAAATCTGCCCAAATGCATGCAGACTCTTCTAACGACAGCGGAAGCATCAAATAACTCAAGTACCTGTGAAAACATGCAAGTAAACTGTCAACACAAAGGTTGAGTGAATTATAGGTTTAAATAAATAAGTAAACTTTAGACCACAAGATTTAAAAATGTTAGAAAACATTAAACATTATTCCATTATCAATGAGCCACCTGGTAACCACTTAACCCTTTATTTACCCTTGCCAAACACAATAAAAATATACACTTGGACAGTGTATCTACAACAAATTACGAAGTACTAAACATTCCGATTATAAATTGCTAGCGCGACTAGCTCGAAATGGGGTTGTCAAACCCGATAGATCTATCCGTAGGATTCGCGTTCACCGGTAGAAACCAATGATTACAGTTACCAGACTAGGGAATATTTTTGTCCAACTCACAATGAATAATTAAATTTAACTGTTACTTGTGTCTAAACGTAAATAAAAATCTGCATGTAATCACATCCCAAAAATATACTTTGAAAAGTATGTAAAAACGGGACTATAACTCACCTTAAATAGCAACTGAAGAAATCTCACAAACAAGCGAACAGCACGTAAAGTAAAGTGATCAAGAAAGATCACAACGCCGACCTATAAATAAAGCAGGTCGAAATAAATAACTAACTTAGGCCAAGTCTTAGTATGATAGCTATTGTACATGTTGCAAGTAGGCATAGAACATTACTCAGCAAGCATCGGTTTGATTGGAACAGCATAAGGACACACACTTTCTATTTTTAGAAAGTTTCTATTTTTAGCAGGTTTCCATTTTTGGAAAGTTTTCTATTTTAGGAAAGTTTCTATTTTTGGAAAGTTTCTATTTTTGGAAAGTTTCTATTTTTGGAAAGTTTCTATTTTTGGAAAGTTTCTATTTTTGGAAAGTTTCCAAATTTAGAAAGTTCTATTTTTAGAAAGTTTTGAAGTTAGGAAAGTTTCCTCATTTAGAAAGTCAACAGAAGTCAACTGAAAGTCAAAGTCAACCGAAAGTCAACTCAAAAGTCAACCTTGGTCAAACATAGTCAACATTAATTTTAAAAGTGTAAGTTATAATAATAACATAGGTTATAATGTTATTTAAAGTCAAATGTGTATAATAATGTCTTAACATAAGTTTAATTAAATAAAATGAATTATTAAAGTTAATATAAGTTGAAATGTTATAATTAGTATAACATAAGTATTTAATTAATTAATTAAATATCAATCATAATATAAATATTATTAATTTATAATAAATTTTAAATCATATCATAAGTATTATTAATTAATAATGAATTATTAATCATATCATAAGTTTCTAATTAAAATTATTAAATCATAAGTATTTAATAATTAAGTCATAATTAAATAGTAATTAAGTCTTATAATAATTAAATAATTATTTAATATTTATTATAAGTCTTTTAATAATTTCTCAAAAACAAAATTAATACTTATCATAAGTATTTTCCTTTAATAATAAAAGTATTACTAATCATAAGTTTAATTAAAATGTTAATTAAATTATAACTAATAATTAAATGATATAATAAATATTTATATCATATGTTTTAAATAATAATAATTACTTCTTTTATCTTAAGTAATTAATTAATAATAAATTCCATAAATTTTATCATAAGTTTAATCATTAACCATAAGTTTTAAGTTTGAAAGTTCGCCGGGTCGTATCTTGAGCCCCGGGTGTCGGTTTCGGGCAAGCCACATATGTAACTTCACCTACTCAAACCACCCGACACATTTATGAACTCAAGAACACTCCAAGAACAGTCCCTAAGTCGTGCATATCAGCCATGACTTCAATTGGGAAATCATTTTACTCAAAACAGTAATTCGGGCAAAACGGGTGAACCGTGGCTCGGATTTAGGTGACCCGAACATGAATATTCGTCTCACCATCAGTCCTAACCAAATAACACACCCTAAAGACACCAAGGATGGTCACAAAGTCGGACCCAACCTTGTTCATGCCAAGAACACCTTTCAATCTTTAACAAAAACCAAATTAAGCGTATCTAGGGCTCCGGGAATCGAAACGACATGAATCCGGAGTCTAAAGTTAATGTCTTGATGAGAGGAACTCATTTATGTACTTTATTTTAACATTCATAACAGTTACAAAGTCAGAATATACGTTTCAAACTGCTGTCCAAAATTTACAAACCGAAAACATGAACAAACGAGTAATTCTACGCATCCAAACAACATTACAACAACTTATACATATCATACTAATCATATAACATCAAAATACAGAAAAATAAATAAAAATGAAAAGATCTAGGGTTAGGGTTTATACCCTAATCAAGAATCAAAGTATATGATCGCGTAGAGAACGAAACAAGGAACGCGTTGGTGTTAATTGATTTATGATCCAAGCTACAATTTTAGATGATGATGGTGGTTTATGGTGGTGATGGTGACGGCACAAGGGAGAGGAGAGGAGAGGGTGAGAGCAAAAATGCAAGTATTAGGTTTAGGTTACAAATTTGTGAAATAAAAATGAAATAAGAAAAATGGAAAAGCAAGGGAGTGCTCCCCCTCCCTAATTCAGCCGAATTCTTTAGTGGGGTGGGCCCCACTTGGTCCATCTCACTTAAATGTAATTTCCTGATGGCCCGAAAACCCGAACGAAGCCCGAAACGCGAAAACGCACTTACGCGATTTAAAATCCGGAAAGATAACAAACGCGCGACGAAAAATAAATATAAATACAACTATTAATAATATGACCTTAAAATATCATATTTAAATTATTTAGGATTTAAAAATCCCGAAAACTCGACCGTTGGTTTAAAAACCGAAAAGGTTCGCCGGATTGAAATCCGCGGAACGTAGAAACGTATAATTTAAAATATGAATACATATATTCACATAACACATAATAATTATTATATATATATTATTACAAAAATAATAATATAGGTCATGGAAATGACGTGGCACACTAACAGTTAACGGTCGTTAAATAATTAACGGAAAAAGATAACGGAAAAAGTAGGGTCGTGACAATGAAGAACACTTAGAACTTGAAGATAGAACTTGAGAGAGATCAATTAGATGAAGAAAATTGAAGAATGAAAGTGTTTGTAGGTGTTTTTGGTCGTTGGTGTATGGATTAGATATAAAGGATATGTAATTTTGTTTTCATGTAAATAAGTCATGAATGATTACTCATATTTTTTGTAATTTTATGAGATATTTCATGCTAGTTGCCAAATGATGGTTCCCACATGTGTTAGGTGACTCACATGGATTGCTAAGAGCTGATCATTGGAGTGTATATACCAATAGTACATACATCTAAAAGCTGTGTATTGTACGAGTACGAATACGGATGCATACGAGTAGAATTGTTGATGAAACTGAACGAGGATGTAATTGTAAGTATTTTTGTTAAGTAGAAGTATTTTGATAAGTGTCTTGAAGTCTTTCAAAAGTGTATGAATACATATTAAAACACTACATGTATATACATTTTAACTGAGTCGTTAAGTCATCGTTAGTCGTTACATGTAAGTGTTGTTTTGAAACCTTTAGGTTAACGATCTTGTTAAATGTTGTTAACCCAATGTTTATAATATCAAATGAGATTTTAAATTATTATATTATCATGTATGAATATCTCTTAATATGATATATATACATTAAATGTCTTTACAACGATAATCGTTACATATATGTCTCGTTTAAAAATCATTAAGTTAGTAGTCTTGTTTTTACATATGTAGTTCATTGTTAATATACTTAATGATATATTTACTTATCATAGTATTTTGTTAACTATATATATATCCATATATATGTCATCATATAGTTTTTACAAGTTTTAACGTTCGTGAATCACCGGTCAACTTGGGTGGTCAATTGTCTATATGAAACCTATTTCAGTTAATCAAGTCTTAACAAGTTTGATTGCTTAAGATGTTGGAAACATTTAATCATGTAAATATCAATCTCAATTAATATATATAAACATGGAAAAGTTCGGGTCACTACACTGTGAAGGTATGCGTAGCGTACTTCACTTTGTCCTCTTCAGTACACTTACTTATGGCAAACACCGATTCGACCTTCTCGGCCCACCGTTTCAATCCGATCGGTCCTTCGGTTCCATCAAATTCCAAAGGTTTGCAGGCAGTGAATTCTTTGTAGGTGCATCCTACACGATTTCCTGTACTGCTAGATCCAAGGTTATTGTTGGTATGTAGCGCAGCCTGTACTGCGGCTATGTTTGAAGCTAGAAAAGTACGGAATTCCTCTTCATTCATATTCACGGTGTGTCGAGTAGTCGGTGCCATTTCCTTCAAAATAGTCAAATGGAACAAGTTAATCATACAGAATATTAAGAGTAGTTAATAGTATTTCGTAGCATAATATGAACTCATTTATAAAAGCTTTTTCTTCATATTAGCGTTTTATAAGTTTAAATTCGGGTAGTACCTACCCGTTAAGTTCATACTTAGTAGCTAATATACAATTCAACTACTACAATTCTATATGAAAAACTGATTATAATAATATTTCACGTTCAAACTTTTATACAATATTTTACAAACTTACAATACCGCTTATTTTACATAAAGCATTAAATATAGCACACAATAACTTTGATACAAGATAGTGGTGAAGATAATTCTAGCTAGTACACAAGTCGTTCAGCAAAGGCAATAAAGACACGTAATTCATACATCCAGAAACAAGTCATGCATTCTGGTTTTACTAAGACTACTTCCCATCCTTGGTCTTGTGGAACATAACCGTTATGGCCGTTGATAAGACAGCGTGTTGTAACGTCGTCAAAGGGACGAGGGTTACATAATGACCAACAGTCTCGTAATAACCTAAAAATCTCATTTCTTACCCCAATTACCGACTCCGTCACTTGTGGGAATGTTTTGTTTAATAGTTGTAGCCCGATGTTCTTTTTCTCACTTTGGTGAGAAGCGAACATTACTAACCCGTAAGCATAGCATGCTTCTTTATGTTGCATGTTAGCCGCTTTTTCTAAATCATGAAGTCCTATATTCGGATACATTGAGTCAAAATAATTTCTTAACCCGTTGCGTAAAATAGCATTTGGGTTCCCCGCAATATATGCGTCAAAGTAAACGCATCGTAACTTATGGGTTTCCCAATGTGATATCCCCCATCTTTCAAACGAAAGTCTCTTATAAACCAAGACATTCCTGGAACGTTCTTCGAATGTCTTACAAACTGATTTCCCCATAAATAGTTGTGCCGAAGAATTCTGACCGACTCTAGACAAGATTTCATCAATCATGTCTCCGGGTAGGTCTCTTAAAATATTGGGTTGTCTATCCATTTTGTGTTTTTATACCGTAAAATAGACAAGAGTTAGATTCATAAAAAAAATACTTATTAATACAAGCAATTTTTACATATATCATAAAGCATAAGCACACTATATTACATATATTACACCACACGAATACAACTATCTTATTCCGACTCGCTCGTTTCTTCTTCTTCGGTTTTGGTTCGTTTTGCTAAGTTTCTAGGGATATATGATGTTCCCCTAATACTAGCTGTCGTTTTCCACAACGGTTTAGAAAAACCTGGTGGTTTAGAGGTTCCCGGGTCATTGTTACAACTTAAGGACTTCGGGGGTTGACGATACATATAAAGTTCATAGGGGTTGGAATTAGATTTCTCTATTTTTATGCCCTTTCTCTTATTATTTCCTTTTGCCTTTTTAAATTCAGTTGGGGTAATTTCTATAACATCATCGGAATTCTCGTCGGAATCCGATTCATCGGAGAATTGGTAATCCTTCCAATATTTTGCTTCCTTGGCGGAAACACCATTGACCATAATTAACCTTGGTCGGTTGGTTGAGGATTTTCTTTTACTTAACCGTTTTATTATTTCCCCCACCGGTTCTATTTCCTCCTCCGGTTCCTCCTCTTCCGGTTCTGATTCTTCTTCCGGTTCTGATTCTTCTTCCGGTTCTTCTTCGGGAACTTGTGAATCAGTCCAATATATATTCGACTCTTCATTATTATTATTAGGTGAGTCAATGGGATTTGTGCTAGAGGTAGACATCTATCACACAATATCAAACATGTTAAGAGATTAATATATCACATAATATATACATGTTAATAATATATAGTTTCCAACAAAAATGTTAAGCAATCATTTTTAAAGAAAACACGATCGAAGTCCAGACTCACTAATGCATCCTAACAAACTAGATAAGACACACTAATGCAAATTTTCTGGTTCTCTAAGAAAAACCTGGTGGTTTAGAGGTTCCCGGGTCATTGTTACAACTTAAGGACTTCGGGGGTTGACGATACATATAAAGTTCATCGGGGTTGGAATTAGATTTCCCTATTTTTATGCCCTTTCCCTTATTATTTTCTTTTGCCTTTTTAAATTCAGTTGGGGTAATTTCTATAACATCATCGGAATTCTCGTCGGAATCTGATTCATCGGAGAATTTGTAATCCTCCCAATATTTATTTTGCTTCCTTGGCGGAAACACCATTGACCATAATTAACCTTGGTCGGTTGGTTGAGGATTCTCTTTTACTTAACCGTTTTATTATTTCCCCCACCGGTTCTATTTCTTCTTCCGGTTTCGATTCTTCTTCCGGTTCCGATTCTTCTTCCGGTTCCGACTCTTCTTCCGGTTCCTCTTCGGGAACTTGTGAATCAGTCCACGAATCATTCCAATTTACATTTGACTCTTCATTATTATTAGGTGAGTCAATGGGACTTGTTCTAGAGGTAGACATCTATCACATAATATCAAACGCGTTAAGAGATTAATATATCACATAATATTCACATGTTAAAAATATATAGTTTCCAACAAAATTTGTTAAGCAATCATTTTTCAAGTAAACACGGTCGAAGTCCAGACTTACTAATGCATCCTAACAAACTCGATAAGACACACTAATGCAAAATTCTGGTTCTCTAAGACCAACGCTCGGATACCAACTGAAATGTCCCGTTCTTATTGATTAAAAACGTTCCATATTAATTGATTTCGTTGCGAGGTTTTGACCTCTATATGAGACATTTTTCAAAGACTGCATTCATTTTTAAAACAAACCATAACCTTTATTTCATAAATAAAGGTTTAAAAAACTTTACGTAGATTATCAAATAATGATAATCTAAAATATCCTGTTTACACACGACCATTACATAATGGTTTACAATACAAATATGTTACATCGAAATTAGTTTCTTGAATGCAGTTTTTATACAATATCATACAAACATGGACTCCAAATCTTGTCCTTATTTTAGTATGCAACAGCGGAAGCTCTTAGTATTCACCTGAGAATAAACATGCTTTAAACGTCAACAAAAATGTTGGTGAGTTATAGGTTTAACCTATATATATCAAATCGTAACAATAGACCACAAGATTTCATATTTCAATACACATCCCATACATAGAGATAAAAATCATTCATATGGTGAACACCTGGTAACCGACATTAACAAAATGCATATATAAGAATATCCCCATCATTCTGGGACACCCTTCGGATATGATATAAATTTCGAAGTACTAAAGCATCCGGTACTTTGGATGGGGTTTGTTAGGCCCAATAGATCTATCTTTAGGATTCGCGTCAATTAGGGTGTCTGTTCCCTAATTCTTAGATTACCAGACTTAATAAAAAGGGGCATATTCGATTTCGATAATTCAACCATAGAATGTAGTTTCACGTACTTGTGTCTATTTTGTAAATCATTTATAAAACCTGCATGTATTCTCATCCCAAAAATATTAGATTTTAAAAGTGGGAGTATAACTCACTTTCACAGATTTTTACTTCGTCGGGAAGTAAGACTTGGCCACTGGTTGATTCACGAACCTATAACAATATATACATATATATCAAAGTATGTTCAAAATATATTTACAACACTTTTAATATATTTTGATGTTTTAAGTTTATTAAGTCAGCTGTCCTCGTTAGTAACCTACAACTAGTTGTCCACAGTTAGATGTACAGAAATAAATCGATAAATATTATCTTGAATCAATCCACGACCCAGTGTATATGTATCTCAGTATTGATCACAACTCAAACTATATATATATTTTGGAATCAACCTCAACCCTGTATAGCTAACTCCAACATTCACATATAGAGTGTCTATGGTTGTTCCGCAATATATATATATATAGATGGGTCGACATGATAGGTCGAAACATTGTATACGTGTCTATGGTATCTCAAGATTACATAATATACAATATAAGTTGATTAGGTTATGGTTGGAATAGATTTATTACTAACTTTCACGTAGGTAAAATGAGTAGTTTTTATCAATCTTGTTTTACTCGCCATTTCTTCGTTTCTAATCCGTTTTGAGTGATTCCAGTGGCCACGGTTTTGTATTGAACTTAACTTTATGAATCTAAATAGAAAAAGTATAAGTTTATAGTCGGAAATACAAGTTACAAGTCGTTTATGAAAGAGGTAGTCATTTCCGTCGAAAGAACGACATCTTGATGACCATTTTGAAAAACATACTTTCACTTTGAGTTTAACCATGATTTTTGGATATAGTTTCATGTTCATAAGAAAAATAATTTTTCCAGAAGTATAGCTTTTAAATCAAAGTTCTTCTTAGCTTTTAATTATCCCAACCAAAACAGCCCCCGGTTTTACTACGACGGCGTATATCCAGTTTTATGGTGTTTATCGTGTTTCCGGGTTTTAAATCATTAAGTTAGCATATCATATAGATATAGAACATGTGTTTAGTTGATTTTAAAAGTCTAGTTAGAAGGATTAACTTTATTTGCAAACAAGTTTAGAATTAACTAAACTATGTTCTAGTGATTACAAGTTTATAACGTTGAATAAGACAGCTTTTTATGTATGAATCGAATGATGTTATGAATATCATTACTACCTCAAGTTCCTTGGATAAACCTACTGGAAATGAGAAAAATGGATCTAGCTTCGAAGGATCCTTGGATGGCTTGAAAGTTCTTGAAGCAGAATCATGACACGAAAACAATTTCAAGTAAGATTTCCACTCGAAATAAGATTGTTATAGTTATAGAAATTGAATTAAAGTTTGAATATGATTATTACCTTGTATTAGAAAGATAACCTACTGTAAGTAACAAAAGTTTCTTGATCTTGGATGATTACTTGGAATGGATTTAGAAAACTTGGAAGTAAACTTGCAATCTTGGAAGTATTCTTGATTTTATGAAACTAGAACTTTTGGAATTTATGAAGAACACTTAGAACTTGAAGATAGAACTTGAGAGAGATCAATTAGATGAAGAAAATTGAATAATGAAAATGTTTGTAGGTGTTTTTGGTTGTTGGTGTATGGATTAGATATAAAGGATATGTAATTTTGTTTTCATGTAAATAAGTCATGAATGATTACTCATATTTTTGTAATTTTATGAGATATTTCATGCTAGTTGCCAAATGATGGTTCCCACATGTGTTAGGTGACTCACATGGGCTGCTAAGAGCTGATCATTGGAGTGTATATACCAATAGTACATACATCTAAAAGCTGTGTATTGTACGAGTACGAATACGGGTGCATACGAGTAGAATTGTTGATGAAACTGAACGAGGATGTAATTGTAAGCATTTTTGTTAAGTAGAAGTATTTTGATAAGTGTCTTGAAGTCTTTCAAAAGTGTATGACTACATATTAAAACACTACATGTATATACATTTTAACTGAGTCGTTAAGTCATCGTTAGTCGTTACATGTAAGTGTTGTTTTGAAACCTTTAGGTTATAGATCTTGTTAAGTGTTGTTAACCCAATGTTTATAATATCAAATGAGATTTTAAATTATTATATTATCATGATATTATGATGTATAAATATCTCTTAATATGATATATATATACATTAAATTTCGTTACAACGATAATCGTTACATATATGTCTCGTTTCAAAATCATTAAGTTAGTAGTCTTGTTTTTACATATGTAGTTCATTGTTAATATACTTAATGATATGTTTACTTATCATAATATCATGTTAACTATATATATATATCCATATATATGTCATCATATAGTTTTTACAAGTTTTAACGTTCGTGAATCACCGGTCAACTTGGGTGGTCAATTGTCTATATGAAACCTATTTCAATTAATCAAGTCTTAACAAGTTTGATTGCTTAACATGTTGGAAACACTTAATCATGTAAATAACAATTTCATTTAATATATATATAAATATAAACATGGAAAAGTTCGGGTCACTACAAGTGAGTCTGGACTTCGACCGTGTCTGCATGTCAAAAGTTTTGCTTATCATTTTGTGTCAAAAATTACCTACTATCACCCTTAGGAAATTTCCTGCTTATTATTCTTAGTCTAGACACGTCTTGCTGCATTGATTGCATGAATAATGTATAGAAAAAATTCACATCTTAGCGTATCTGCTAAATCATATCTTATCGTATCTATTACTTTAAACTTTGCCTGATATATTCCGTAAATTCCTCCGTAATCTACGAAATCTTTTGATCTATATATATAGATATCCTATGTAAATAGAATACCACCCGATAGCCAGAAAATCATTTTTATATCGAAAAATCCTTTATTCAATCGTACGAAATGGAATTCGTCATTAATTCAAGTTCCTCGAATTCCGAAATGGAATCCCACTTCAGCTCCGAAAGCAGTGTGACCGGAATGGATCAACCAATCAGCCATCATCTATTCTGGATGAATTGGGGATGGGTTCATAGCCTCCTCAATCATTGGAGACAAGAAGAAGGCGATCATTTCCATCCACCACATTGCCTTCTTAGCGATGAACCTGAAGCACTTACCGGCGAACCTGTTTGAAACACCATTTTCTCTCTCATTTCCAGAGTATCTCGTCACGATTATATACTACATCAAATTCTAGATTTTATTTATCCGCTCGTCTAAACCGACAATCACCCCGGTGTAATAGAAGAAGTCAAAGAGCGTCGCGCTCGGGTAGTGGCTTTGGAAATATGGTGCAAAGGTTACAAACACCACCAGCAGCACCAGCAGCATAACCATTACCACAATCAGCCACACCAACAGTACCATCACCACCACCAACAACAACATCCGCATCCCACACCACAACATCACAATTAGTACCTCAAGTCTCAACGTCATACGCACCATAGAGTACCAACAACAATAACCGATGAAGTATTAATCTATCATTTCATTGGAGAAACCTTTTACGGCGATTATGTAATCTCTAAAGTCTTAGAGATTATCTATTCTAACCTTAACCAGAAATCAGATGAGTAAACTAAAATGATAGAAGGAAGAGTAGAAACTCTGAAAAGAATGATGCGTGATTTACAAGCTAGACTTGTTTTATCAACAGCATCAACAGTACCGTAGCATCACCAGCACAGTCAGTGCCGTCAATATCATCAGAATCAGCAGCACCTATAACATTAAAAACTCCACAAGTTCAAGAATCATTATGGACATCATTACGAATTAACAGCAAATATATTGTATCAACGAGTTATGAAGTATTAACTCATTTTCCACCGAAAGATTTTTATGTATATCTTATATATATAAATTTTTAAACCCTAATAAATCTTTCTGTACTAAGCTATTATGTGTGAATCTTAACTACTCAGTTAATTCATATTACAAATATGCAATGATGTACGTCCTTCGTCTGCAACTTAACCATCGTTGATTACAATCTCTGTCTCAATTCAATAAATCCCAATTCATAACAAATCAAGTGTATTATTCGAATATATGTTTGATTTTACACTTTTATCTTCGTTGTACTCGAAACTTTTCAGACAACATCATTCGTATCTTGCGAAGTTCACAAGAATTTCACAAAAACCAACATCATGCATCAACAAAAAACAAAGTATTGATTCATAATTTCATTGAAGAAATACTTGTGTGATTTCTAAAGTTTTAGGGATTACTCAATTCTAGTTTCAACCGTAAATCAAATGAGTTTAATTTAATATTAACTCATTAAATCTATGTTACATCTAAAGAGAATATACACATATATATTTTCATAAAGATTGTAATAAAATTCTTTTGTACAAAATATTTATTGTGAAATTTTTTTTAACGAGTAGGTAATACCCGAGAGATATATAAATTCACAATTAATATGTTACATTCTCTGAATCTAAATCAGCAACCATCAACTATACTCAATATTTTCACACCAAATTTCGTTAAATATTCTGATTTTGACAAATCAAAATTTAAGTCAAGATTCAACCAGTATCATCACTCTTAGATTCTTACATCTTTCAAAGCTATACTTTGTCTTTAAAACTGTGCTAGAATATCACTTTTATTCATAAAACACAGAAAGATATTCGAATCATTCAAGATTCATGACGATTGCATCATACAGGTATTGACGATGACAACCTACATTCAAACCCTTCAAAATTCTTGAAAACACCTCAATTAAGGAAAATCGAGAAAATCAACCAATCTCACATTATCAATGAAAGGGAGAATTTACGCGTATAGCGATACACCTGGAAAACCCTTGGAACCCAAGTACAGGTTAACACGTAACCGCGCCAGATCCATTGGCATTTATTAGCAAAAATAATCTTGCGGTCCCTTTTCAAAGTAACCAATTTGGTCACAACTTCAGCAAGTCAACTTTGACTTTTCATTCGAAGTAGTCTTATCATAATCTTGATATATATGATTACCCTTTTGTTACCGAAGAACCTTTCATATTCCACCACATTAGCAATAAACTTATTCACAACTTCACTGATCTTTTACCTTTCAAAGAATCATTATATTTATCGAAACCCTATCATTTACTCATTCGTATCTTGTAACGAGGATTGCCATACAAATCATCGGGAATTAGCAATCAGTATTTTGAAATCTCGCAGCATGTCTATGCCAACAGTTATATGTGTAAGTACAACGTCTATCTCCTGGACTTACATACTTTGAATGTGAAGTTTCTGAAAAACACCTTGAACTGCGAACTAGTTCTTGAGATGCTGACGAAGCAGCAACAACTATAAACGATCTTAACAGTAAAAAGTTTGATGATAAAGAATAGTGTATTGGCAAAGCTCAGAAAAAGAGAAGTTTTGGAACTGGAAACGGATTGAGCAAAGTATGAAAGAGCCTGTGGACAAATCACAAGGACGAAACCTACATTCAAAGAATTCAAATGATTCAGTATATGCTGAAGTCATTAACAAATATCTTGCTCCTGATCATAAACCCCTGCGGACAATATTTTTCATCATCCTCTGATATTAGAAATCCTAAGATATCATCATATCTTTCATTATAAATATCCTCCATATTTCTGAAGATATTTTCATAATTATTCTTATCTGAAATCATTTACCTCTTCGCGCTATCTGTATTACATCATAAAAGAAACTATTTTAGTTTCTAAATTCTGAAACATTCGAGTTTAAAATAGGAATATTTTTGGAGTAGTGTTGGGAGCTGAAGCAGGAGTTAGTATAATATAATGACACTTGATCAACGTGATTATATTACAGTAAGTCATGCTGAGTTTCTAAATGGAACGTGATGATTCACAGATCATAACATCATCATGTGCCATGTTATACGACTCTTGTATTCTATTTAACCTCTAAAATATCAAGAAAATATTTCTTGATGATTCGGCATTTTCCAAGGTATTCTGGTAATTTGACAAGTCAAGATCGTGCCATTACAATTTCCTTCCTAGAACATTAACAATGTTCATTCTGAAATTCATATCTGCGAATTCTGGACCATTACAAGTGGTGCTTATTCGCAAGAAGAAGAAACGAAAGGACAAAACTCCGAAATAGAAATTGGGGTATAAATCGCAGCAAATAAAAGAGAGTATTAACTGTGGATGACAATGATTATAGAAGATAGAAGCAGAGACTTTGAAATATAAGGGAAGATATAAAGCCCAACGACAAACCAGAAATTATAAACCATATATATCGATGCATATGGCAATATAAAGGCACAGGAGGACTAAAAACACTATAAAACCAAGTGTATAGTAGAAGTAAATAGATTCTTCCGACGGTAGATGAAAAAGAAGAATGACCGATATGAAGGTTAGGAATATATCAAGAAGCAGAACTGGATGGATCATATTGATGAATATTTTAAATATGAGTTGAGGGAGAAAGAATGGAAGGTGTGAGTTAATAGGAAACGAAGGAAGTGGATTTATAGTAAAATATCTGACAGAACAATCAAAATAGATGATCGCATTTAAAGCGGATCCCAATTCCCTTGATTACCGATAAATCAAATCCTATTAGGAAGATTTTCTTCAAATCCCTTGAACTCCGAAAAAATAAATCGTGACAATATCAAAAGATATGACGAATCACTATTATCTTATTTCATTCATTTACGATAACTTCACTCATACGCTTCGAGTAATCGAATTATTTTATCCATACTTATTAAATGTGATAAAACTCTATAATCGTCATAATAACATTCCTATTGTTAGCCATGACGACCTCTATCAAATTTCGGGGACGAAATTTCATTAACAGGTAGGTACTGTGACGACCCAGAAATTTTTGAACAAATTTAAACTTTATCTTTATATTATTCCGACACGATAAGCAAAGTCTGTTAAGTTGAATCTCAAGAATTTTAAACTGTGTTCATACATTTATTTAACCTCAACCAAATTCCAATGATTCACGAACCATTATATGAACGGATATGATTATATATGTATATGTGTATATATTATAACTTGAAAACATTAACAAAGTATTAGACGTATAATACTTTACATAAACGTATTTGTTTCAAAATATATTCAAATAATTATCGTTGGAATTAGAAGATGATATCAAATGATTGATTTATCAGATATATTGAATGATGATTACGAGTCCCTACTGAGAGGTCCACTTTGATTTAGAAAATCTTTCCTTTTTAACGATATTCGGAATAAATGGTAAAGTGATCTTCGATTAAGAACAAAGTGGCAAGTAGCAGGAGCGCCAGATTGGTGGAAATTCCTGTTAAATTCCAATACATGCCCTACAATAATTGCCCCGTAACTTTGATAAAATAAAATTAATTAACCTACATATTATGTATTTTGAAAGTAAAATTAGGGAATATAGGTAAATTAGAAAATAGATATGGACAAGATTAATAGATCGACATTTTACATTAAGATGATTCCTTACGTTTGATTTTTCCTTTAGACTTAATCCTAGGAGTTATGATTAAACTGGAAGTTAAAACCTTGAAACCTGATATGATTCATATATGATTTTTTGAAAACGTCTTTTCGATATAATAGACTTTTTAAGAACGTCTTATGACAAAACAACTTCTACTATTATAACCTTTGTAATAAAATGATTTGGAATATAAAGTAATTGGAATATTAAAATGTCTTTGTAAACGTTTTTATATAAATAAAGTATATCAATTTTAAACTTTAAAAATACAAATGTTACGAAATAATATTCCTTATTATTTAAACGATTTCAAGATATATAAATTTGAATATTATTAGTTTTGAAAAACTATATATTATATATTATCCCAAATTTATATTTCGAAATGAAAATATAACAATATATATATATATATATATATATATATATATATATATATATATATATATATATATATATATATATATATATATATATATATATATTTTAACTTAGTCATAAAACGTCTTGATTTAAAATAATATATTTTGATAAACAACGAGCCACTGATTTATAGAAGCAAATGACCACAACGCTCAATTTTATAAGTTACATTTTTTATAAGATAATTTATTGATGAGTAAGTCAAATTATTAATAAGAGTACAAGTCGCGAAACGTAAAAGACTAGTTTTCTACACGTATGAAAATGCGTTCGAAAAATCGAAAGTGGTACATGAGTCGAGTGACAACGTACGAGTCATTTGAACAAAAATTACATTTTTACCATACACGTAAATATAATATAATATATAATTAATTATATAAATTAAATATATTATATATAAATATATTAAACAAACTGTCGGCAGCCTTGATTGATCGAATGTTAGCTGGAACTAGGCCTCATGCAAGTGCATGACTTCTCCTCACAAACCTCATGCAAGTGCATGAGAGGGTTGGTGAAGTTACATCCTTTAAATGTCGAACATTTTTTGCTTCTCTGATTCATTTATCCATCTATATCGCATCTATCTCTCTATATATTATTATTATTATTATTATTATTATTATTATTATTATTATTATTATTATTATTATTATTATTATTATTATTATTATTATTATTATTATTATTATTAATATTAAGATTAATATTATTATTAGAAATATTATTATTAGTATTATTATTATTAATATTATTATGTATTATACATAAAATACTACGACAAGAGGTACGCGCGAGTTATTTCAAAATGGGTTTTTGCGCGGGATAGAGCTGAGGAGATTATGGGTTATAACTATGGAGGTAATGGGTAATGTTCGAGGATATGCTCGTGAGATCAAACTAGTGTTTATCATCTCCGTTGCTTCTACGTACCCTTCCTGCAATATTGAATCTCAATATTGATACGTGAGTACTCATAATTTAACTTTTATATATTAATAGTGTATCCCTGACTAGTGCTCGAGTATATAGGATTATGCATGCTTGTACTTTAGATATTGCCATTAGATAGGTTATGTTGAATCCTGAATTAGTTACATATGCGGTTGAGATAAGGTATAAGATATGCATGTCGTTGGAAAGCTAACGAAAAATTAAGAACTTTTCATTTAGATATCGAATGGTTTCGATGAACGGATTAGAAGTTATAGTCAATTGAATTTTTGTATTATTATTAAAAATGATTATTATTATCGTCGTTATTATCGTCGTTATAGTTTTTATCTAATTATTATTAATATTATTATTATTATTATTATTATTATTATTATTATTATTATCATCATCATTTTCAATAAAAGGTATTATCATTAAAAATTGTTATTTTTATTATTATTACTATCGTTGTTATCGTTAAAGTTATAATTTGTATTATTATTATTATCATTAAAATAGTTATTAGTATTATCATTAATATTATCATAACATTTATTATCATTAGTATTATTATAATTAAAACTAATATTAGTAACACCTAACTATTATGATTACTATTATTATTATGAACGCGATATAAAAGATGATTAAAAGCTATTAAACAAATCGATTAGGAAATAATGAGTATGGGTATCATGATCAAAT
Organism: Rutidosis leptorrhynchoides; assembly: GCF_046630445.1. NCBI lineage: Eukaryota > Viridiplantae > Streptophyta > Magnoliopsida > Asterales > Asteraceae > Rutidosis > Rutidosis leptorrhynchoides. Next base: position 616,319,094 of record NC_092333.1, on the reverse strand, counting down.
TTAAAATATAGTAAGATATTGATTTAGATAAAATTATCGTTTTTCATTATTTTTATCACTATTATTATTAAAAGTATTATTAATATTAAAAATATCATTTTTTATAAAAATTATTAATTTTAATAGGAATATCATTGTTAATATAAAATTTCATTATTATTATTAATAAGAATTATCATTTTATCATAATACCATTTTTCGTAAATATAAATATTGTTATTATTATTATTAGTAGAATAATAATAATTATTATTATAAAATAATACAACTTTTACTTACTATTATTATTATCGATATTATTTTATCAAATAAATATGTAATACAAAGATATTTTACTAAGTGTAATATAATTACATTAATACTACCTATCATATTATTTTTTATGATATTAACTTTATAAATTTTATTACTTAAGATATATAAAAGTATATTTTTATATAAAATTTTATTTATTAATAAATGAATTATATTATTTACTCTATTAAATCTTTTAAAAATATTTAAAAATATAAAACGACGATATTTAAACTATATAATAATCATCTATAAATTTTGGAAATCATTTTGAGTCAAATTGACTTTTGTTGACCTTTGCATATTAGTCTCGAGCATTAGGATTGTGGTACACTATGACTTGACCTAATTTGTTAGACAAATATTGACCAACATATAAATATATATAATTAATTTAGGTTCGTGAATTCGAGGTCAACCTTGCACTTGTTCAATGACGTTACATGTATTTTTACTACGAAATACAGTATGGTAAGTTTCATTTGCCTTTTTACCTTTATATTTTTTGGGCTGAGAATACATGCGAAATTTTTATAAATGTTTTACGAAATAGACACAAGTAATCGAAACTACTTTATATGGTTGAATGATCGAAGCCGAATATGCCCCTTTTGCTTGGTAGCCTAAGAATTAGTAAACCAATCTACTAATTGACGCGAATCCTAAAGATAGATCTATTGGGCCTAACAAACCCCATCCAAAGTACCGGATGCTTTAGTCCTTCGAATTCGTTTTTAACATGTCCGATGGATTTCCCGGAATGATAATGGATATTTTTATATGCATCTTGTTAATGTCGGTTACCAGGTGTTCAATCTATATGAATGGTTTTTGTCTCTATGCATGGGACGTATATTTATGAGAAATGGAAATGAAATTCTTGTGGTCTATTAAAATGATGGAAATGAATGATTATGATAAACTAATGAACTCACCAACCTTTTAGTTGACACTTTAAAGCATGTTTATTCTCAGGTATTAAAGAGATCTTCCGCTGTGCATTAGCTCATTTTAAGGATATTATTGGGAGTCATTCATGGCATATTTTGAAAGACGCTGCATTCGAGTCGTTGAGTTCATCAAGATTATTATTAAGTCAATTATAGTTGGATAGTGGATATTATGAAATGGTAGGCATGCCTGGCAATTTTCGATGTAAAGAAAGTTTGTCTTTTAAAAACGAATGCAATGTTTGTAAAATGTATCATATAGAAGTCAAATACCTCGCGATGTAATCATATGTTATTGTATTCGTTCTTATGGATTAGGACGGGTCTTTACAATCGGGACCTAGCACGGGAGCTGGTCCATCAGCTAGTACACATTTTGCAGGTTCTTGGTTCCCGATTCAGGAAGGTTGGGAAAGTTTGATAAACAGTGTGAACAGAATGGGTCAAGATTATGGCGATGTTGCGGGTCAGGTAGAGAATCATGTGTTTCAGTATACTATGGATCAAGCTGATAATGCGGAGTTTCAGCATGACATTCGTAGGCATAACGAGGCGGTGGAGAGACATAATGAAGAGGTTAGTCGACATCATGAACGGATGTGGCAGAGTCAGCAGCAAATGGAGGAGCTCGTAAGAGCTAATCATTATGATACTGGGATGATTGCATATGGTGTTGATTGGGGACGCCATAATTCGCGTTTATACTATTCTAATCCGGACCAGTATTATGCTACTGTGAGTCAGGCGTCGGCTTACTACTACGATCAGAACCATCCCGAGCATCCACCGAGGTATAATGTGAGAGGGGCTATGAGGGACGCACAGTTGAGGTTCCAACAGGAGTACCCGGACGGGCGTCCGAACAGGCACAGCTCGGGGACTTCAGGATAGCCGTTTGATGACTATCAGGGATGAGGGCATGCGTGCCTGTTGATCATGTTGTATCTTGTTTTTAGACATTTTATTTGGTTCTGTACTAAGATAATTATTTACTTTAATTTTGTACTGTAGACTTATTCGGGGACAAGGCATTTTGGTAACCAGGTGGTGCCACCTTGTCCCGTTTTATGTAGTTTCTTTTATGTTTGTTAGGTTTATTGGTGAAACGATTTTCAAGTCTGGCATTAAGTTCAGCAAAACTGCATGATTGATGATATTGGTGTAAGGATCGGGAATGGACGATGTTCTTATGCTGACAGTCAGTTCATCGCCATCTGTCACTGGCATTCCGCGATCAGTGGTTAAACTCGATAAGTTTTTATTTTCTTTCTCACCTAACCCTTTCGATTTTAATCTATTTTTGATTTCAAGTAATGGGGACATTACTTGATCTCAAGTGTGGGGTGGGGATGTAAAATCTCTGATGTGTGCAGAGGTGTATACGAAATACTATTATTTTTATTACGAAATACTATTAAATACGATACAATTTACACAAGTTATTTATTTATTTAATGGATATACCTAAACCTTGCTACAACACTTATAGGCAGTGTACCTAATCGTAGAGTAGTGTAGTTTTTAGTAAGTCCGGTTCGTTCCACAGGGATACAACTAAGTTTAACGCTATAATTTTAAAAACTATATTTGTATATAAATATATATATATATATATATATATATATATATATATATATATATATATATATATAAGTATTAATATTATTATAAAAAGGGGGTTTTACCGTTTAATGACCGGTTTGTCGATTTTAAGTCCTAATGCAAAATATTAAATATAACTTAATTTAAAGCGTAAAGTAAATGACGATAAAAGTACGATAATTAAAAGTGCGATAATTTAAAATACGATAAATAAAATGACGATAAATAAAATGACAGTAAATAAAAGTGCGATGAGATATAAAATAGGAGAATTATGCTTATTTAAACTTCCGTAATCATGATGTTTGACGTGTTGATTTTAATTTATTACCATGGATTAATTGTCCTTTGTCCTAGATTATTCGATATGTCCATTTGATTTTGTCCATAGTAGTCCATCAGTCATAATTATAAAGTGCGAAAGTCTTCGTCAAATTACCCTTATACCCGAAGTCAAATATTCCAACTAATTGGGGACTTAAACTGTAACAAGGTCTTAATACTTTGTTTAATGAATACACCAGGTTATCAACTGCGTGTAATCCAAGGTCTTAATACTTTGTTAACAATTACACCAATTACCCTTGAATGTAATCCACCCCTATTTTAATGAGTCCATTGACTATTAATCCATTCCCGTGTCCGGTCAAATGAATAATTATTAGTATTTATAAATATCCCGCCCACCGTACCCAGTCAAGCTTATGTGGTTATATATAAACACTTCAAATTATAAATCTCTATATTAAATCAACGAGATATCATTTAATTAATATAAAGCCCATTAATAGCCCATAGTCCAATTTCCACAAGTGTCGATCTTTTGTCCAAACCCCAATTATGGTCCAAAGCCCAATAACCCCGTCTTTAATATTTAGTCCAACATCATGATTATTTCGGCTTAAATAAGCATAATAATAATTTAGCTACGTGACATTAATTTAAAAGGGTTGAACATAACTTATAATGAGTATTAATCGCGTAGTGTTACACGGACAGAATTTTGACTTACAAAACCTTAAAACATTCGCTACAATAACCTTATTATTATTATTAACTTAAATTAAAATTAAAATTAAAATTGTATATATATATATATATATATATATATATATATATATATATATATATATATATATTGTAGATAGAAAGAAGAAAAAGGGTAAGGAGTTCGGCCGAATGCTCGGCCTTTTATAGGCCCATTTGATCCTGTGCTGCTCCGCTGCGGTATTTTTGTGCCTCACAGCTCCGCAGTCGCGGAGGTTTGGTTTCCAGCTCACCAAATGCATCCAAAATGTGGGCGGCTTTGTATAATATATAATATATATATTATAAAATATAATATATATATATATATATATAATTAATTATATATTATATTATATTCTTGTGCATAGTTGACTTGTACTTTTAGCTTTGTTGAGTCGCACGTTGATAGTTGGTTCATGTCTTGGTTCCAAATTTTCGAACGCCTTTTTGTATAATTTAATATCTTGTACTTTGCGTTTTGCGGCTTGTACTCTTGTCATTTTTAGACGCTTCTCATCAATAATTTGAACCACTTGGATTGTAACTTGTACTTTTTAGCTTTTTGGTCGTTTGCGTCTTTAAATCGTCAAATCTGTCTTTTGTCTTCACTTTTTATTATTTAAACGAATATTACTTGGAAATAGAACAATTGTAACTAAAAGCTTGTCTTTCTTTAAGGATAATGCTATGAAATATATGTTCGTTTTTAGCATTATCAAATATTCCACACTTGAGCGTTGCTTGTCCTCAAGCAATATAGAACTTGAAATAAAAACATACTAGAATCACTTCTTTATTCTTCACACTTTGTACATCAGTGATTTTGACACAGCGGTATGAACAATGATAGTAACGATGTGGTTTACAGCCTCACATGACTATGAAAATTTAGATCCTTTAAGGAAATTGGATCTTTATGAAAATATTTGATCTTTTGAAAATTCAATCTTGCTTTTACCCTAGATAAGTTTTCCGGAATAACCCTTCACCGGTGTTTGTAAAATATTTTTGTGGGTTTCAGATTTGAAAATTTTAGCTCAAAACTTATGGTTTTGTGTCACCTACTTGCTAACCTTGTATTAGGAAAGCAACACGTCCAGTATACTTGTTCCGTATATTACCTTTCGGTAAACTACCGTCCGGTTGTAAAGGAAAGCGTTTAACAAGCAACTGTTAAGGCAATGTCTACTGACATGCAGATGATCATGGTCTAAAACGTGTTGGATGCAATTACTATCCTATGTAGGAGAAATAGTAAAGATCACCCTATAATTTTTCAGTTTAGTACAAGGTCCTGTCTTCGACCAAGCTATGCAACCACCGTTCTTACGGTTGAAACCCGATTTGGTTCAGGTGACCTAATAAATTTTGGTAAATTTTTAGGATTTTACGTTCAATGGTAATGAACGCATTGAAAATAGGTTTTTAGAAAACAAATTGGTTTTAATTTTGATCAAAATATTTTCTCGTTCAAGCTCGAGTTTAGATATCATCGAATTTCATGAGTTTGAATTCTTAATCTTTATGATCAATCTCAAGGATTGAGTAATATCAGGCTTAAAAGCTGATTTTTAATCTTTTAAGGAGATTATTCTTTCTGGGGATCTGATTCATTAGTCTTATAAGCTAATTTGCACGGCGCCCTCCCCATTTTATGAGACAGATCCTCTCATGGTTAGGATAAGTCTGACCACTTGACGACCCTGTTTGATGCTGAGGTCCGTGGATTTCCAGCTAATTTTCGAGAAAACTTTTCAAGGTTTTTCGTAGACTCTACAACTGGTCTGGATGACAACTTCTTGACCTAAATCAAGAAGCGCATTTCTTTTTCTCGGAAGACTTTACTTCCTTTTAAATCAAGTGGCACATTTCTTTCAAATATATTATAAGTAATCGGGTAAAACTGATTAGTATCGTCCAAAACAAAAGTATCTTCAATTATTTGTACAAAAATATGTGATATATGTTTTAAATAACTTGGTAAATTTTTCCCACACTTGGCTTTTATTTTTATTTCTTTGAATTTTTATTCTCCTCTATTCCATTTTTAAATGAATTATAGCATTCTGGGTTGTTTCTCAATTTATGTCCTTTTCGAGGCAACAATAATTTCGGTGTTAATACCTAGTTTTATCGTTCATAAATATGTATAAACATGATTTTGAGTTCATTTATTTGAAAATTTTAAAATTTTTACTAGAAGTGGGTAATAAGTATATAAGACTAGGGCTGTTCTTTATTATCAGAGAGCACTAGATTCTAATACAACTATTGCTTTACTAGTAAAATTTAACGGTGGCTATTAAACCAAGTGTATAAGTTAAATGTTTAAAATAGTAAGAATTTAATCCCTTCCCACACTTAAGATCTTGCAATTCCCTCATTTGCAAGAAATTAGTAACAATTTAAATTATTGAGGGTGATTAGTGAAATGTCCCGTTCATATCGATTATAAACGTTTCATATTAATTGATTTCGTTGCGAGGTTTTGACCTCTATATGAGACGTTTTTCAAAGACTGCATTCGATTTTTAAAACAAACCATAACCTTTAAAATATTACGACGATTATCAAATAATGATAATCTAAAATATAGCGTTTTCACACGACCATTACATAATGGTTTACAATAATATTACACAACAATATATATATCTTCGAATGCAGTTTTTAAACAATATTATACAAGCATGCTGACTCCAACTCTTGTCCATAAATTAGCATGCAACAGCGGAAGCTCTTAATAATCACCTGAGAATAAACATGCTTTAAACGTCAATAAAAAAATGTTGGTGAGTTATAGGTTTAACCTATATATCAAATTGTAATAATAGACCACAATATTTCATCTTTCAATAACATGCAATCTGCATAAAATCATTCATATGGTTGAACACCTGGTAACCGACATTAACAAATGCATCTAGAATATCCCCATATATAAATATCGAAGTACTAAAGCAGTTCAAATTCTCTGACTGGGGCGTGTCAAAGCCCATAGATCTATCTTTAGGATTCGCGTTAATTGGTGGCAATTATAATAAACACCAAATCTTAGGCTACCAAGTTCAACAAGGGCGATATCCGGTATAACGATTCAATATAAAATGTAGTTTCAATACTTGTGTCTATTTTGTAAATCATTTTCAAAACTGCATGTATTCTCATCCCAAAAATATTAGATAGTAAAAATGGGACTATAACTCACTTTCACAGATTTTTACTTCGTCGGGAAGTAAGACTTGGCCACTGGTCGATTCACGAACCTATAACAGATATGTACATATATATCAAAGTATGTTCAAAATATATTTACAACATTTTTAATACGTTTTAATGTTTTAAGTTTATTAAGTCAGCTGTCCTCGTTAGTAACCTACAACTAGTTGTCCACAGTTAGATGTACAGAAATAAATCGATATATATTATCTTGAATCAATCCACGACCCAGTGTATACACGTCTCAGGCTAGATCACAACTCAAAGTATATATATTTTTGGAATCAACCTCAACCCTGTATAGCTAACTCAAACATTACTGCATATAGAGTGTCTATGGCTGTTCCAAATAATATATATACATGGGTCGATATGATATATCAAAATTTTTGCATACGTGTCTATGGTATCCCAAGATTACATAATATATTAGAATACATGTATAATACAATATAAGTTAGCTAGGATATGATTTGAATAGATTTGTTACAAATTTCACGTAGCTACAACAAGCAAAATTATCCAATCTTGTTTTACCCATAACTTCTTCGTTTTAAATCCGTTTTGAGTGATTCAATTTGCTATGGTTTCATATTGAACTTAAGTTTATGAATCTAAACAGAAAAAGTATAAGTTTATAGTCAGAAATACAGGTTACAAGTCGTTTTTGTAAAGGTAGTCATTTCAGTTGAAAGAACGACGTCTAGATGACCATTTTGGAAAACATACTTCCACTTTGAGTTTAACCATGATTTTTGGATATAGTTTCATGTTCATAAGAAAAATAATTTTCCCAGAAGAACAACTTTTAAATCAAATTTTATCATAGTTTTTAATTAACTAACCCAAAACAGCCCGCGGTGTTACTACGACGGCGTATATCCGGTTTTACGGTGTTTTTCGTGTTTTCAGGTTTTAAATCATTAAGTTAGCTTATCATATATATATAGAACATGTGTTTAGTTGATTTTAAAAGTCAAGTTAGAAGGATTAACTTTTGTTTGTGAACAAGTTTAGAATTAACTAAACTATGTTCTAGTGATTACAAATTTAAACCTTCGAATAAGGTAGTTTTATATATATGAATCGAATGATGTTATGAACATCATTACTACCTCAGGTTTTATGGATAAACCTACTGGAAATGAGAAAAATAGATCTAGCTTCAAAGGATTCTTGGATGGCTTGAAAGTTCTTGAAGCAGAATCATGACACGAAAACAAGTTCAGGTAAGATTTCCACTCGAAATAAGATTGTTAAAGTTATAGAAATTGAATCAAAGTTTGAATATGAGTATTACCTTGTATTAGAAAGATATCTTACTGTAAATAAGAAAGATTTCTTGAGGTTGGATGATCACTCAAAGTGGATTTGCTAGATTGGAAGTAAGCTAGCAAACTTGGAAGTGTTGTTGGTGTGTTCTTGAGTAGTTGTTTTATAACTTGATTTATGTATGGATTTATGAACTATATTGAGCTAGATTTTGATGAAGATGATGAAGAACACTTAGAAAAATTGAAGAACACTTGAGAGAGAGTAGTTTGATGCATGTAAGTTTCAAAATGAAAGTGTATATGTGTGTGTTCATTCACATGAAAATGGAGTCACCATATAGGCTCCATTAGTTTGTAATTTTGTGTAATCATTCATGCTAGTTGCCAAATGATGGTTCCCACATGGTTAGGTGACTCACATGGGCTGCTAAGAGCTGATCATTGGAGTGTATATACCAATAGTAAATACATTTAGAAGCTGGGTATTGTACGAGTACGAATACGGGTGCATACGAGTAGAATTGTTGATAAAAATGAACGAGGATGTAATTGTAAGCATTTTTGTTAAGTAGAAGTACTTTGATAAGTGTCTTGAAGTCTTTCAAAAGTGTATGAATACATATTAAAACACTACATGTATATACATTTTAACTGAGTCGTTAAGTCATCGTTAGTCGTTACATGTAATTGTTGATTTGAAACCTTTAAGTTAATGATCTTGTTAAATGTTGTTAACCCAATATTTATTATATCTAATAAGATGTTAAATTATTATATTATCATGATATTATGATATATTAATATATCTTAATATGATATATATACATTAAAATTTCGTTACAACGATAATCGTTACATATATGTCTCGTTTCGAAGCCCTTAAGTTTGTAGTCTTATTTTTACATATGTAGTTCATTGTTAATACACTTAATGATATGTTTACTTATCATTTATCATGATTAAACATAGTGTATCAATATCTTAATATGATTCATATGTATTTAGCAAGACGTTGTTATAATGATAATCATTATATATATCATTTTCGAGTTTCTTAATTTAATAGTCTCATTTTTGTGTATATAACTCATTGTTAAAATACCTAATGAGATACATACTTATCATAATATCATGTTAACTATATATATATATATGTATATATATATATATATATGTATATATATATATATGTATATATATATATATATATATATATATATATATATATATATATATATATATGTCATCATATAGTTTTTACAAGTTTTAACATTCGTGATTCACCGGTCAACTTGGGTGGTCAATTGTCTATATGAAACCTGTTTCAATTAATCAAATCTTAACAAGTTTGAGTGCTTAACATGTTGGAAACACTTATTCATGCAAATAACAATTTCATTTAATATATATAAACATGGAAAAGTTCGGGTCACTACAGTACCTACCCGTTAAATAAATTTCATCCCGAAATTTTAAGCAGTTGGAGGTGTTGACGTATCTTCTGGAAATAAGTGTGGATATTTCTTCTTCATCTGATCTTGTCGTTCCCAGGTGAACTCAGGTCCTCTACGAGCATTCCATCGAACTTTAACAATTGGTATCTTGTTTTTCTTAACTCTTTTAACTTCACGATCCATTATTTCGACGGGTTCTTCGATGAATTGAAGTTTTTCGTTGATTTGGATTTCGTCTAACGAAATAGTGAGATCTTCTTTAGCAAAATATTTCTTCAAATTTGAGACGTGGAAAGTGTTATGTACAGCCATGAGTTGTTGAGGTAACTCAAGTCGGTAAGCTACTGGTCCAACACGATCAATAATCTTGAATGGTCCAATATACCTTGGATTTAATTTCCCTCGTTTAGCAAATCGAACAACGCCTTTCCAAGGTGCACTTTAAGCATGACCATCTCTCCAATTTCAAATTATATATCTTTTCTTTTAATGTCAGCGTAGCTCTTTTGTCGACTTTGGGCGGTTTTCAACCGTTGTTGAATTTGGATGATCTTCTCGGTAGTTTCTTGTATTATCTCCGGGCCCGTAATCTGTCTATCCCCCACTTCACTCCAACAAATCAGAGACCTGCACTTTCTAACATAAAGTGCTTCAAACGGCGCCATCTCAATGCTTGAATGGTAGCTGTTGTTGTAGGAAAATTCTGCTAACGGTAGGTGTCGATCCCAACTATTTATGAAATCAATAACACATGCTCGTAGCATGTCTTCAAGTGTTTGTATCATCCTTTCGCTCTACCCATCAGTTTGTGGATGATAACAGTACTCATGTCTAGACGAGTTCCTAATGCTTGCTGTAATGTCTGCCAGAATCTTGAAATAAATCTGTCATCCCTATCAGAGATAATAGAGATTGGTATTCCATGTCTGGAGACGACTTCCTTCAAATACAGTCGTGCTAACTTCTCCATCTTGTCATCTTCTCTTATTGGCAGGAAGTGTGCTGATTTGGTGAGACGATCAACTATTACCCAAATAGTATCAAAACCACTTGCAGTCCTTGGCAATTTATGATGAAATCCATGGTAATGTCTTCCCATTTCCATTCCGGGATTTTGGGTTGTTGAAGTAGACCTGATGGTTTTTGATGCTCCGCTTTGACCTTAGAACACGTCAAACATTCCCCTACATATTTAGCAACATCAGCTTTCATACCCGGCCACCAAAAATGTTTCTTGAGATCCTTGTACATCTTCCCCGTTCCAGGATGTATTAAGTATCTGGTTTTATGAGCTTCTCTAAGTACCATTTCTCTCATCTCTCCAAATTTTGGTACCCAAATTCTTTCAGCCCAATACCGAGTTCCGTCTTCCCGAATATTAAGATGCTTCTCCGATCTTTTGGGTATTTCATCCTTCAAATTTCCCTCTTTTAAAACTCCTTGTTGCGCCTCCTTTATTTGAGTAGTAAGGTTAGTGTGAATCATTATATTCATAGTTTTTACCCGAATAGGTTCTCTGTCCTTTCTGCTCAAGGCGTCAGCTACCACATTTGCCTTCCCCGGGTGGTAACGAATCTCAAAGTCGTAATCATTCAACAATTCAATCTACCTGCGCTGCCTCATGTTCAGTTGTTTCTGATTAAATATGTGTTGAAGACTTTTGTGGTCGGTATATATAATACTTTTGACCCCATATAAGTAGTGCCCCCAAGTCTTTAATGCAAAAACAACCACGCCTAATTCCAAATCATGTGTCGTATAATTCTGCTCGTGAATCTTCAATTGTCTAGACGCATAAGCAATTACTTTCGTTCGTTGCATTAATACACAACCGAGACCTTGCTTTGAGGCGTCACAATATATTACAAAATCATCATTCCCTTCAGGTAATGACAATATAGGTGTCGTAGTTAACTTTTTCTTCAACAATTGAAATGCTTTCTCTTGTTCATCCTTCCATTCAAATTTCCTCCCTTTATGCGTTAAGGCAGTCAAGGGTTTTGCTATTCTGGAAAAGTCTTGGATGAACCTTTTGTAGGCGTATATGCTTCGGAGTTTTCGGGGTTTTCCACTTTTCAACGGTTTCAATCTTTGCTGGATCCACCTGAATACCTTCTTTGTTCACTATATGACCGAGGAATTAAACTTCTTCCAACCAAAATGCACACTTTGAAAACTTAGCGTACAGTTTTTCTCTCCTTAACAACTCTAGCACTTTTCTCAAATGTTCTTCGTGCTCTTGGTCATTCTTTGAGTAAATAAGTATGTCATCGATGAAAACAATGACAAACATGTCAAGGTATGGTCCACACACTCGGTTCATGAGGTCAATGAACACAGCTGGTGCGTTAGTCAACCCAAACGGCATAACCATAAACTCGTAATGACCGTAACGCGTTCTAAAAGCAGTCTTTAGAATATCATCCTCCTTCACCCGCATTTGATGATACCCAGAACGTAAATCAATCTTCGAATAAACCAACGAGCCTTGTAGTTGATCAAATAAATCGTCGATTCTCGGTAGTGGGTAGCGGTTCTTGATGGTAAGTTTGTTCAACTCTCGGTAGTCGATACACAACCTAAATGTACCATCCTTCTTCTTGACAAACAAATTAGGAGCTCCCCACGGTAATGTGCTTGGTCGAATGAAACCACGCTCTAAAAGTTCCTGTAACTGACTTTGTAATTCTTTCATTTCGCTAGGTGCGAGTCTGTATGGAGCACGAGCTATTGGTGTAGCTCCTGGTACAAGGTCTATTTGAAATTCAACGGATCGATGTGGGGGTAATCCCGGTAATTCTTTCGGAAATACATCGGGAAATTCTTTTGCGACGGGAACATCACTGATGTTCTTTTCTTCAGGTTTAACTTCCTCGATGTGTGCTAGAATGACGTAACAACCTTTTCTTATTAGTTTTTGCGCCTTCATACTACTAATAAGATTTAATTTCGCGTTATTCTTTTCTCCGTACACCATTAAAGGTTTTTCTTTTTCACGCACAATGCGAATCGCATTTTTGTAACAAACGACTTCTGCTCTCACCTTTTTCAACCATTCCATGCCAATTATTACATCAAAACTCCCTAACTCGACTGGTATTAAATCAATTTTAAATGTTTCATCCACCAGTTTAATTTCTCTATCCCGACATACTTTATATGCTGTAATTAGTTTACCGTTTGCTAATTCGAGTAAAAATTTATTATCCAAAGGCATTAATGGACAATTTAATTTGGCACAAAAATATCTACTCATATTGCTTCTACCCGCACCCGAATCAAATAAAACATAAGCAGATTTATCGTCAATAAGAAACGTACCCGTAACAAGCTCCGGGTCTTCCTGCGCTTCTGCCGAATTAATGTTGAAGACTCGTCCACGGCCTTGCCCATTATTATTCCCTTAATTAGGGCATGCTTTGCTGAAATGGCCCGGCTTCCCGCATCCGTAGCAAATAATGGAATTATTTGTTCTGTTATTTTTATATGCCTTTGGTCCATAGACATCACACTTCGTTACACTATGTCCGGTTCTATTACACTTGGTACACACTACTACACAGAACTTATCTGGATGATACCCTCCACATCTTAGACATTTATTGTTCTGATTGTTGTTGCCATTGTTGTTATTGATTTGGTTATTGTTGCGATTGTTATTGTTGTTAGGACGGTTATTGTGGTTGTTGTTCTTGTTGTTAGGATAGTTGTTGTTGCGTTTGTTTTTGCAAAAAATGGGGCGATTGTAGTTGTGATTGCTGTGTTGGTTGTTGAAGCGATAGTTACTGTTGTTTTGTTGGTGACTCTTGTCACTGTTTTCTTCCCACTTCCTCTTGACTTGTTTCGTGTTGGCTTCTTCGGCCGCCTTCTCTTTAATTCTTCCCTCAATCTGATTTATGAGTTTATGAGCCATTCGACTTGCTTTTTGTATGGAGGCGGGCTCGTGTGAACTTACATCTTCTTGAATCCTTTCTGGTAACCCTTTTACAAACGCGTCGATTTTCTCTTCTTCATCTTCGAACGCTCCCGAACACAATAGGCACAACTCTGTAAATCGTCGTTCGTACGTGGTAATATCAAATCTTTGTGTTTGTAACCCTCTAAGCTCTACCTTGAGCTTATTGACCTCATTTCTGGGACGGTACTGCTCATTCATCAAATGCTTGAATGTTGACCACGGTAGTGCGTAAGCAACATCTTGTCCCACCTGCTCGAGGTAGGTGTTCCACCATGTTAACGCAATACCTGTGAAGGTATGTGTAGCGTACTTTACTTTGTCTTCTTCAGTACATTTACTTATGGCAAACACCGATTCAACCTTTTCAGTCCACCGTTTTAATCCAATTGGACCCTCGGTTCCATCGAATTCCAAAGGTTTGCAGGCATTGAATTCTTTGTAGGAGCATCCTACACGATTTCTTGTGGAATTAGTTCCACTGCTAGAACCAAAGTTATTGTTGTTATTTTGCATTGCAGCCTGCACTACAGCTATGTTCGCAGCAAGGAAAACACGGAAGTCTTCCTCGCTCATGTTCAAGTTCTGACGAGTAGTCGGTGCCATTTCCTTCAAAAATAGCCAAAAGAATTAAGTTAATCATATAGAATATTAAGAGTAGTCAATAGTATTTCGTAGCATAGTATGAACTCATTTATAAAAGCTTTTTCTTCATATTAGTGTTTTATAGTTTTAATTCGGGTAGTACCAACCCGTTAAGTTCATACTTAGCAGCTAATATACAATTCAACTACTACAATTTCATATGAAAAAACTGATTATAATAAAATTTCGCGTTCAAATTTTATACAATATTTTACAAACTTACAATACCGCTATTATACATATAGGATGAAACATAGCACATAGTAACTTTGCTACTCGGCAGTTATAAAGGCAATTCAAGTTAATACGCAAGTTGTTCAGCAAAAGAAATAAAGACACGTAATTCATAAGTCCAGAAACAAGTCATGCATTCTGGTTTTACTAAGACGAATTCCCATCCTTGGTCTTGTGGAAAGTAACCGTTATGACCATTGGCTAGGCAGCATGTTGTAATGTAGTCAAAAGGACGAGGGTTTCGTAATGTCCAACAGCCCCGTAATAATCTAAAAACCTTGTTTCTCACCCCAACTACTGAATCCGTCACTTGTGGGAAGGTTTTATTTAAAAGTTGTAATCCGATGTTCTTTTTCTCACTTTGGTAAGAAGCGAACATCACTAACCCGTAAGTATAACATGTTTCTTTATGTTGCATGTTAGAAGCTCTTTCTAACTCACGAAATCCTATGTTGGGATATGTTGAGTCAAAATAGGTTCTTAACCCGTAGCGTAAAATTGCATTTGGGTTCCCTGCATTTAACGCTTTAAAGAAAACACGGCGTAACTTACGGTCTCCCCAATGTGATATACCCCACCTATCAAAGGAAAACCTTTTATAAACTAAGGCATTTCTGGAAAGTCTTTCAAATGTTTGACAAGTTAATTTCTCCATAACTAAATGTGCTGATGAATTCTGACCGACTCTAGACAAGATTTCCTCAATCATATCATCTGATAGGTCTTCTAAAATATTCGGTTGTCTGCCCTTAACGTCCATTTTGTTTTTATACTGTAAAATAGACAAGGATTAGATTCGTAAAAGATAATTAACAAACAATACAAGCAATTTTTTACATAGAACATAAAAGTACAAGCACACTACAATACATATAATACACAACATGATTACAACCCTCTAATCTGAATCACTGGTTTCTTCTTCTTCGGACTTGGTTCATTTTCCTAATTTTCTAGGGATATATGGTGTTCCTCTAAAACGAGCCATCGTTTTCCATAATGGTTTAGAAAAACCTGGTGGTTTAGAGGTTCCCGGGTTATTGTTACAATTTAGAAAATACGGATGTTGCCGATACATATAAATTTCATCGGGGTTGGAATCAGGTTTCTCTATTTTTATACCTTTTCCCTTATTATTTTTTTTGCTTTATTAAATTGGGTCGAGATAATTTCTATAACATCATCGGAATCCTCATCGGGATCCGATTCATCGAAAAATTGGTAATCTTCCCAATATTTTGCTTCCTCAGCGGAAACACCATTGACCATTTTTAATTTTAGACCATTGGTTGAGGATCTTCTTTTATTTAATCGTTTTACTGTAGGTAATAATATTTCATTCTCCGAAACCTCTTCTTCTTCCAGTTCCTCCTCTTCCGGTTCCTGCTCTTCCAATTCTTCCTCTTCCGGTTCTTCCTCGAAAATTTGTGAATCTTCCCAAAATATATTCGACTCTTCATTATTATTAGGTGAGTCGATGGGATTTGTACTAGAGGTAGACATCTATCATACAATATCAAACACGTTAAGAGATTAATATATCACATAATATTTACATGTTAATAATATATAGTTTTCAACAAAAAGTGTTAAGCAATCGTTTTTAAAGAAAACACGGTCGAAGTCCAGACTCACTAATGCATCCTAACAAACTCGGTAAGACACACTAATGTAATTTTCTGGTTCTCTAAGACTAACGCTCGGATACCAACTGAAATGTCCCGTTCATATCGATTATAAACGTTCCATATTAATTGATTTCATTGCGAGGTTTTTACCTCTATATGAGACGTTTTTCAAAGACTGCATTCGATTTTTAAAACAAACCATAACCTTTAAAATATTACAACGATTATCAAATAATGATAATCTAAAATATAGCATTTTCACACGACCATTACATAATGATTTACAATAATATTACACAATAATATATATGTCTTCGAATGCAGTTTTTAAACAATATTATACAAGCATGCTGACTCCAACTCTTGTACATAAATTAGCATGCAACAGCGGAAGCTCTTAATAATCACCTGAGAATAAACATGCTTTAAACGTCAACAAAAAAATGTTGGTGAGTTAAAGGTTTAACCTATATATCAAATTGTAATAATAGACCACAAGATTTCATCTTTCAATAACATGCAATCTGCATAAAATCATTCATATGGTTGAACACCTGATAATCGACATTAATAAATGCATCTAGAATATCCCCATATATAAATATCGAAGTACTAAAGCAGTTCAAATTCTCTGACTGTGGCGTGTCAAAGCCCATAGATCTATCTTTAGGATTCGCGTCAATTGGTGGAAATTATAATAAACACCAATTCTTAGGCTACCAAGTTCAACAAGGGCGATATCCGGTATAACGATTCAACATAGAATGTAGTTTCAATACTTGTGTCTATTTTGTAAATCATTTTCAAAACTGCATGTATTCTCATCCCAAAAATATTAGATAGTAAAAATGGGACTATAACTTTCACAGATTTTTACTTCATCGGGAAGTAAGACTTGGCCACTGGTCGATTCACGAACCTATAACAGATATGTACATATATATCAAAGTATGTTCAAAATATATTTACAACATTTTTGATACATTTTAATGTTTTAAGTTTATTAAGTCAACTGTCCTCGTTAGTAACCTACAACTAGTTGTCCACAGTTAGATGTACATAAATAAATCGATATATATTATCTTGAATCAATCCACGACCCAGTGTATACACGTCCCAGGCTAGATCACAACTCAAAGTATATATATTTTTAGAATCAACCTCAACCCTGTATAGCTAACTCAAACATTACTGCATATAGAGTGTCTATGGCTGTTCCAAATAATATATATACATGGGTCGATATGATATGTCAAAACATTTGCATACGTGTCTATGGTATCCCAAGATTACATAATATATTAGAATACATGTATAATACAATATAAGTTAGCTAGGATATGATTTGAATAGATTTGTTACAAATTTCACGTAGCTACAACAAGCAAAATTATCCAATCTTATGCTACCCATAACTTCTTCGTTTTAAATCCGTTTTGAGTGATTCAAGTTGCTATGGTTTCATATTGAACTTAAGTTTATGAATCTAAATAGAAAAAGTATAAGTTTATAGTCTGAAATACAGGTTATAAGTCATTTTTGTAAAGGTAGTCATTTCAGTCGAAAGAACGACGTCTAGATGACCATTTTGGAAAACATACTTTCACTTTGAGTTTAACCATGATTTTTGGATATAGTTTCATGTTCATAAAAAAAATTATTTTCCCATAATAACAACTTTTAAATCAAAGTTTATCATAGTTTTTAATTAACTAACCCAAAACAGCCCGCGGTGTTACTACGACGGCGTATATCCGGTTTTACGGTGTTTTTCGTGTTTTCAGGTTTTAAATCATTAAGTTTGCATATCATATAGATATAGAACATGTGTTTAGTTGATTTTAAAAGTCAAGTTAGAAGGATTAACTTTTGTTTGCGAACAAGTTTAGAATTAACTAAACTATGTTCTAGTGATTACAAATTTAAACCTTCGAATAAGGTAGTTTTATATATATGAAGCGAATGATGTTATTAACATAATTACTACCTCAGGTTTTGTGGATAAACCTACTGGAAATGATAAAAATAGATCTAGCTTCAAAGGATCCTTGGATGGCTTGAAAGTTCTTGAAGTAGAATCATGACACGAAAACAAGTTCAAGTAAGATTTCCACTCAAAATAAGATTGTTAAAGTTATAGAAATTGAATCAAAGTTTGAATATAAGTATTACCTTGTATTAGAAAGATATCTTACTGTAAATAAGAAAGATTTTTTGAGGTTGGATGATCACTCAAAGTGGATTTGCAAGATTGGAAGTAAGCTAGCAAACTTGGAAGTGTTGTTGGTGTGTTCTTGAGTAGTTGTTTTATAACTTGGTTTATGTATGGATTTATGAACTAGATTGAGCTAGATTTTGACGAAGATGATGAAGAACACTTATAACAATGGAAGAACACTTGAGAGAGAGTAGTTTGATGCATGTAAGTTGCAAAATGAAAGTGTATATGTGTGTGTTCATTCACGTGAAAATGGAGTCACCATATAGGCTCCATAAGTTTGTAATTTTGTGTAATCATTCATGCTAGTTGCCAAATGATGGTTCCCACATGGTTAGGTGACTCACATGGGCTGCTAAGAGCTGATCATTGGAGTGTATATACCAATAGTAAATACATTTAGAAGCTGGGTATTGTACGAGTACGAATACGGATGCATACGAGTAGAATTATTGATGAAAATGAACGAGGATGTAATTGTACTTTGATAAGTGTCTCGAAGTCTTTCAAAAGTGTATGAATACATATTAAAACACTACATGTATATACATTTTAACTGAGTCGTTAAGTCATCGTTAGTCGTTACATGTAATTGTTGATTTGAAACCTTTAAGTTAACGATCTTGTTAAATG
Source organism: Rutidosis leptorrhynchoides (assembly GCF_046630445.1). Lineage (NCBI taxonomy): Eukaryota > Viridiplantae > Streptophyta > Magnoliopsida > Asterales > Asteraceae > Rutidosis > Rutidosis leptorrhynchoides. The sequence goes on along the minus strand of NC_092333.1, from coordinate 616,299,959 downwards.
TTGTTAACCCAATGTTTATTATATCTAATGAGATGTTAAATTATTATATTATCATGATATTATGATATATTAATATATCTTAATATGATATATATACATTAAAATGTTGTTACAACGATAATCGTTACATATATGTCTCGTTTCGAAGCCCTTAAGTTAGTAGTCTTGTTTTTACATATGTAGTTCATTGTTAATACACTTAATGATATGTTTACTTATCATTTATCATGATTAAACATAGTGTATCAATATCTTAATATGATTCATATGTATTTAGTAAGACGTTGTTATAATGATAATCGTTATATATATCGTTTTCGAGTTTCTTAATTCAATAGTCTCATTTTTGTGTATATAACTCATTGTTAAAATACCTAATGAGATATATACTTATCATAATATCATGTTAACTATATATATATATATATCCATATATATGTCATCATATAGTTTTTACAGGTATTAACGTTCGTGAATCACCGGTCAACTTGGGTGGTCAATTGTCTATATGAAACCTATTTCAATTAATCAAGTCTTAACAAGTTTGATTGCTTAACATGTTGGAAACACTTAATCATGTAAATAACAATTTTATTTAATATATATAAATATGGAAAAGTTCGGGTCACTACAATTAGCGTAGAAAATTTATTAAATTTTACCAAAGTTTCCAAACATATTGTTGTTTGTTTGAATGATAAATGGTGCACTTCATTTGTTCATTCCTGCAGTTGTTATTTCACATATATTTTGCATCTTATCATCAAAATTAGTTGCTTTTGCTGAACTTAATGCCAGTCTTTGAAAGTGCGCTGTTTTACCCTGTTTTGTACATAAGATAAACTACAAACATATATATATTTTTGAAGTTGGGTATATCACCCCACGTTCAAAAATTTATAAAATCTAATATTTAAAACGTTAGAAAACTATAAAAACTATTACAATACTAAAATAAATAGTAAAAGTAGTAATATTATAAATAATAAAATAAATAAGACTAAGAAAATTAGGGTTGATTCTGATTGTACCAGAAGGGGTTCCAAGGTTCGTAGTATATGTTTTGATACGCTTGGAATGGGTCATATGTAGGAAAAGGTGGTTGTGTATCGTCGGTCCATGGAGGAAAATAGGCCGGTTCAGTAGGAATGTAGTTTCTACCTTGAGATGCTAAATAGGCTTTGATATATTCTTGATGATATTGCCAAGCCTGAAACTCACGTTGCATAGCCTGATTGTATGCACTTTGGGCCATTATTCTTTGTATATCTGTCATCTGGTTTCCTCCACTTGCATTACCTTGCTCTTGATCTCGTTCTACCTGTGGATGCGTTCCATCATATGGTACTGCAACGTTATATCGTTTCTTTAAAACCTTTGCACCATGATACACGCGTAAATCAATTCTATCATGGGGTTCTGGTACTGCAACTAATAATCCCCCCTGACTTCTATCCACATTGAGATACTCAGCAATTAAAGTAATGAAAATTCCACCTCCTATTATACTATTATTTCTCATACCCCTTACCATTACCGATAAGTAATAACCCACACAATAAGGTATGTTCACAACGCTCTGTGGGTCTCGAATACACATGAGGTAAAATAGATCATTTTCATTTACCTTTTCTTTATTCCTACCTCGTTGTGTAATCGAGTTTGCTAAAAACCTATAGATCACTCTTAGCTCAGCTTTATTAATATCAGTATAAGAGTAAGATCCCCCACGAAATCGGTTATGGCTAGTCATTCTACTCCATATTCCATTCATATCAAATTTTTCATCAACCCTTCTACCATTAATTATCAACCTTTGACAATCATTAGATACTAATTCCTCAGACGTATATATACACAAGGCCCGAGCCATATCTAATAGAGACATATGGCGCATCACACCTCCTAACAAAAATCTAATAAAACTCTGATCAGTTAAGCTAGCTACCTGATCATTTATTTCAACAGTACATAACAATTTCACACACCATTCCCCATATACAGGCCTACGTATAGTGAATAAACGTTCCCAATCATTAAAAGTAGAATTACCATACCTTTGGTAAAGTAATTCCCTGATTCGTTCGGCTAATCCCACTGTTTCTAACGGTTCCCAATCTATCACCCTGGGTACTTCAACATCCTTTGACTGAAGAATGTGTAAGTTCCTCTGATATTTTGGATAATCTATCCAATGTCTGTCAAATCTTAAATTAGGGTGTAAATCTGCCACTTGTATATTTGAATATGAAATGAATTGATGCGGTAGATTTTGTCTGTATTGGTCGTTAATCTCCTGTTCGTCTGCATACTCAGGAGGAGCATTGTGAGCCTGGAAAGCGGATAAAGATTCACCCCTTTCAGTCTGCAAAATACATTAAATACAATTTTTGTGCATCCAAATATGCATTAGTGTTAGCAAAATCATAAATCAAAATAATCATAATGACATGTTTAAACAATATTAAACTTATACACAATTTCATAAAATTAACAATTCTACACTTTTACAAATAAATATATATGAAAATGTATACAATGTTCATAAGCATTCTACTCAAATAACATGTCAAAATAACCATTCCTAGCAATTAAACAAGTTTCAAATGGCCTTCATATCAACTAAATGAAGTTCATGCATTTTTGACTTAAAAAGTCCACTTTAATGCTCAAAAATCATGTTTAGGATCAAAGTTTTGATCATTTAGCAACATAAACATATTACACTACTTAATTAAGCATGAACTAACAACAAAATTCGGCCATAACCCGTTTATATCAAAAAGCTCCAAATTTTGCTCAAGAACACAAACCCTAGATTACTCAAAATTTTGAAGTTTAAGGCTTCTAATCATGTTAAATAGCATCAATCTAGGTTATACAATCATAATATACAAACAATTTAAGCACAATTAGGCTAGAATTCATCAAAATCAAATTAGGTTAAAATATGCTCAAGAACACTATAAATACGAATTAAAGAGTGTTTGGTGTAGAATTTTACCGTTCTCCTTAAAACACTTCTAGGTAGGATTCTTCTCATCATGATTTTAGTGAAGATTTGGTGAAAAATGGGTAAAAATCGCTAGTTTGTGTGTGTTTTGGGTGTTTTTTCGCAGAAAAATATGAGATGGATGGATTTAGGACTGGTCTGTCGACCAGTTAATCTGGTCTGGAATTTTGATGCTCCGCGACTGCGGTGGTTATCTACTCACAAGCTCCGCGACTGCGGTACCCTTTTTTTATATATAAAACCTTTAACTATTAAAATAATTAATTAATTAATTTAAAATTTTATTTCTTTTTAGTATTGAGGTCGTTTCGGTACGTTTACCTAGTTCGTCCCTCGACATAATTTAAAATTTGTCATTTTAAAGCGATTGTTTTAAAAGCAAAGATTTTTGGGTTTTTTTAATATTTTTGGTATACTTTAGATCAATAAAATTAAAAATAATGATAATAAAATTTCTCGTCCCGCCCTCGGGTAAAGCAATTTCGGTTCAACGACCTAGTCTTCAACTCACGATGAATTTTAGAAATCAATTTTTAACTTAATGAAATAAAGTAAATTTTGTTTTTTTAAAATTCACACCAAACTTAAATTTAAAATGCATAAAATTTCATATAAATATTATTAATAATTATATACAGTAATTTTACAAACTTTCATTTAAAATATTATAATTATATATTGGTTTTAAAATTTTACAATAATAATTTAATATTTATATATTAATTTAAAAACAAGGTAAAAAAAATTAAAAATTTTTTTGGTCTTTTATCCCACTTTAATCGATCAAATATTAACAAAAATATACGTCTCTCTTTTGGGTAAAGTAATTTCCGCTATATTACCTAGTTTTACTCGTGACGAATTTCTGAAATATTTTGATTTGATTAATTAAAGATATTTATACCCTATGAATAAACGGTAAATTTCGCAGTGATGCATTAAATTTTTGTCTGATATCAATAATTTCGGTTTATTATACCTAATTTTATTGAATATCAATTTAATACTTTATAGCAAACGATTCAGCATTTATTATCAGAAGGTTAAAAGCAATAAATAAAAATAAAAACTGTACATACTTACATGTGAGATAGAATTCTCAGAGACCTGCTTTAGTCGACTCATAGGAGAGTCGTTCGATTTGATTTTCCATAGCTACATAGGCGTAACCTCGATTTTTCAATAACTTTTCTTCTAAACATATGAACGGTCCTTCTCTGCATAGAGTAACGAATTCAGAATTGGAATGTGTTTGATTGTTCGAACATTTCCCTTCGTGTGACCATTTTCCGCATTTATGACATCTTTCAAGGTGTTGTGCTCTTCTTTTTGCTGCGGATTTTGATTTTCCTTTACCAAATGTATCTTATTATGATTCTTCCTGAGTTCTTTCCTTACTTCGTCCATTTTGCCTCTTATGAATGATACCAGTTCACTCGGGAAGATGTTATTATTACGTTTAGTAATCATAGCATGTAGTAGTAGACCATGGTTCAAATCAAAGGAATTATTCATCTCGTAAAACCTAAAAACACAAAAATTCAGAATGGAGGGAGAAGACTAGTTCTTTAGGGTCTGCTAGGGAAAGACCATTCGGATTCCATTCTCGAGAACTACACGAAACAGAAAATCTAACTCTAGACAGCATTATATTATCCATTAAAACATTTGAATCTCCCCACACTTAGTTAGATGTGGTATCGAAATTGTGATTAACTTCATTGTCGACTTCCATCAGACCATGAATATAGTGTTTAACTCTGTGACCATTAACTTTGAATTCAATCCCGTTTGAATTTATTAACTCTATTATTCCGTATGGAAAAACTCTTTTGACTATGAATGGTCCAGACCATCTTGATTTCAGCTTTCCAGGAAATAGCTTGAATCTTGAATTGAAAAGAAGGACTCTGTCTCCTTCCTTAAATTCTTTTGAACTTCTGATTCTTTTATCATGCCATTTCTTCGTTCTTTCCTTATAGATTAACGAATTTTCATATGCATCATGTCTTAATTCTTCTAATTCATTTAGTTGACTTAATCGTAGACGTCCAGCTTCATGCAAATCAAGATTACATGTCTTCAAAGCCCAAAATGCTTTGTGCTCAATTTCTACTGGAAGGTGACATTTTTTTCCGTAAACGAGTTTAAAAGGTGTGGTTCCAATTGGAATTTTGTAGGCTGTTCTAAAAGCCCAGAGTGCACCCTCCAATTTCATGGACCATTCCTTCGAATTTGATCCTACAGTTTTCTCTAGAATACATTTTAAAGCTCGGTTGGTGTTTTCAACTTGTCCATTTGTTTGTGGATGATAAGCGGTTGAGATTTTATGAGTTACTCCATATCTTTTAAGAACTTTCTCAAGTTGATTATTACAAAAATGAGTACCCCTATCACTTATTATAGCTTTCGGTGTTCCGAACCTAGCTAAAAGACATTTTAAGAAGTTGACTACAACTCGTGCATCGTTAGTTGGGAGAGCTTGTGCTTCCACCCATTTAGATACATAATTAATGGCAACGAGAATGTAGAGATTATTATGAGATTTTGGAAACGGACCCATAAAGTCAATACCCCAAACGTCAAATACGTCACATACTTGAATGACATTTTGTGGCATTTCATCACGTTGACTTATTTTTCCGGCCCTTTGACAAGCATCACAGGATTTACAAAGAAGGTGTGCGTCTTTGAAAATTGTAGGCCAATAGAATCCAGCGTCGTAGACTTTTCTTGCTGTGAGTTGAGGCCCATAATGCCCTCCTGTTGGTCCTGTGTGACAATGGTTTAAGATTTGACTAGCTTCATCCCCGAATACGCATCGGCGTATTATTCCATCGGGATAACTTTTAAACAAATGTGGATCTTCCCAGAAATAGTGTTTTATATTACTAAAGAATTTCTTTCGTTTTTGGTACGACAACCCTTTTTCAAGGAATCCACATACTAAGTAGTTTTCATAGTCTGCAAACCATGGAATTTCATTATAATTGATTTTCAAAAGATATTCATCAGAAAAGTTGTCTTGTATGGTCGATTCATTTAGAACTTCTAATTCAGGATTTTCAAGGAGAGAAAGATGATCATCGGCTAGATTTTCTGCTCCCCTTTTACCTCGGATTTCAATATCAAATTCTTGTAAGAGTAAGATCCAACGGATTAATCGTGGTTTGACATCTTTTTTTGAAAATAGGTATCTAAGAGCATAATGATCAGTATAGACCACCGTTTTAGCTAGAACGAAATATGAACGAAATTTGTCAAAAGCAAAGACAATAGCAAGGAGTTCTTTTTTAGTAGTTGTGTAATTCGTTTATGCTCCTTGTAACGTCTTACTAGCGTAATAGATAGGTCGAAATCATTTTTCAATCCTTTGACCTAAAACGGCTCCCATTGCAAAATCACTTGCATCGCACATGAGTTCAAATGGTAGATTCCAATTTGGGGTTATCATGATCGGTGCATTAGTGAGTTTTTCTTTAAGAATATTAAAAGATTTGATGCATTCATCTGAAAAGATAAATGGAGCATCTTTTTCTAGGAGTTTATTCATAGGAGTGGCAATTTTAGAAAAATCTTTTATGAAACGTCGGTAAAAAACCGGCATGCCCTAGAAAACTCCTAACTCCTCTAACATTGGTGGGATGTGGAAGTTTAGCAATTACATATACTTTAGCTCTATCCACTTCAATTCCTTCCTTGGAAATTTTATGACCAAGAACGATGCCTTCTTTAACCATGAAATGACATTTCTCCCAATTAAGTACTAGATTTGATTTCTCGCATCTAATAAGCATTCGTTCAAGACTAACTAGACATGTTTCAAAAGTATCACCGAAGACTGAAAAGTCATCCATGAAAACTTCCATGCATTCTTCTATCATGTCTTGAAAAATGGCCATCATGCACCTTTGAAAGGTTGCAGGGGCGTTGCAAAGTCCAAATGGCATGCGTTTGTAAGCAAAAGTACCATAAGGGCACGTGAAGGTGGTTTTCTCTTGGTCATCGGGTGCTATTAGAATTTGAAAGTATCCAGAGAAACCGTCAAGAAAACAATAGTAACTATTTCTAGCTAACCTTTCCAACATTTGATCAATGAAAGATAAGGGAAAGTGATCATTTCTGGTGGTGTCATTTAATTTTCTATAATCAATACAAACAATAGTAACTATCCCGTTACAGTCATGGTGGGAATAAGCTCATCTTTTTCATTTGTGATGACAGTGATGCCACCCTTCTTAGGTACGCATTGAACTGGGCTTACCCATGGACTATCAGAGATTGGATAGATTAAACCTGCATCGAGCAGTTTAATTATTTCTTTTTTAACAACTTCTTACATATTTGGATTTAGTCTTCGTTGGCGTTACACATATGTTTTATGACCTTCTTTCATAAGGATCTTATGTGTGCGATACGAAGGACTTATGCCTTTAATGTCATGAATCTTCCATGCAATAGCTGGTTTATGAGCTTTTAGCACAGAAATGAGTTGAGATTTTTCATTTTCCGTAAGAGAAGACGATATTATTACAGGTAATTCATATTCACCATGTAAATAAGCGTATTCCAAATGAGTTGGAAGTGGCTTTAACTCTAATGTCGGTGGTTCTTCTATCGATGATTTGCATCGATATCTGTCTTCCTCTTTTAGTACTTGAAGTTCTTCTGTTGTTGGTTCATATTCATTGACCATAAGTGTGGCTAACATTTCAGCTTCATCAATTGGTTCAGTTCCTTCTCCTAAGGAACATTCTCCTATTCCTTGTAATTCTGGAAATTCTTGTAACAATTCTGCTTGTGAATCTAGAGTTTGAATATAATAACATGTATTATCTGCAGATTGCGGTTGTTGCATGGCTCTATCAACAGAAAAGGTAACACTCTCATCCTCTAAACTTAGGGTCAGTTTCTTACCAAACACGTCTATTATTGCTTTAGCCGTGTTTAAGAATGGTCTTCCTAATATGAGAGGAACTCGAGAATCTTCTTCCATGTCCAGAATAACAAAGTCTACTGAAAATACTAAAGTACCAACTTTAACCAGCATGTTTTCCATTATCCCTCTAGGATATTTTACTGATCGATCTTGTTGGTTTCAATTCTCCAAGGTCTAGTTTAGCGTATAGTGAATACGATATTAGATTTATACTAACACCTAAGTCTGCCAATGCTTCTATTGAATTAAGACTACCCAGAAAACATGGAATTGTGAAACTTCCTGGATCAGATAATTTTTCTAGTAGTTTATTCAACAGTACTGCAAAACAATTAGCATTCATAGTAACAGCCGAGAGTTCTTCCATTTTTTTTCTATTTGTGATTAAATCTTTCAAGAATTTAGCATATCTTGGCATTCCTGAAATCACATCAATGAAAGGAAGATTTACATTTATCTGTTTAAACATATCCAAGAATTTGGATTGCTCGGCTTCAAGTCTTTCTTTTCTCATTTTACTCGAGTAAGGAAGCGGTGGTTGGTATGGTTTAACATAAGGTTTAGCCTTAACTGTGGTGCCTGTGTAGTAGGAATAGAATCATCAGAAATTACAGGCATTTCAGGTGATTTAAGTATAATACCACTTCTTGTGGTAATGGCTTTAGCTGTTTCATTTCGGGGGTTAGCATTTGTATCGCTAGGTAGACTCCCTGGTTTTCTTTCACCTATCAACCTTACTAGGTTGCTCACTTCTTGTTCCAGATTTTGAATAGAAGCTTGTTGATTTCTAAATGCTTGAGCATTTTGTTCATTAGTTTGTTTCTGAGATGTGAAAAATTGAGTTTGAGATTCAACCAGCTTCGACATCATATCTTCTAAATTTGGCTTTTTATCATTGGTTTGTGGTGGTTTATTTGGAAAAATAGGTCTTTGCTGATTGTAAGTATTGTTAGATACTTGTTGATTGCTAGGACCTTGTTGGTTGTTGTATGGAACATTTCGGTTATAATTCTGATTTTGATTGTAGTTTGGTCTTGGCGGTTGATAATTATTTTGATAATTATTTCCAGGCCTTTAGTTCATGTATGAAACATTCTCTCTTTGTTCCATTGTTTGTTCAATACTGAGACAATTTTTTTGTCAAATGTGGTCCTCCACACTACTCACAACTAATTCATATTGCGTGTATATCTTTAGTCATCTTTTCCATTCGTCTCTCGAAAGCATCTAACTTTGCGGAAATGGAATCAAAGTCATGGCTAGAATCGGCTCTAGCCGCTTTAGATGAACGAAAAATATCTTTTTCTTGATGACACTCATGTGAGTGGGATGCTGTATTATCAATAATTTTGTGAGCTTCAGTTGCGGTTTTCTTCATAATGGATCCACCAGCTGCTGTGTCGATGTCCTTTCGTGTAGCGACGTCGCATATTTGGTAGAATATTTGCACTATTTGATAAGTATCTAAACCGTGTTGAGTACATCCTCTCAACAATTTTCCGAATCTTGTCCACGCCTCATATAATGTTTCATTTGGCTTTTCTGTGAACGTAACAATTTCTCCTTGAAGTCTCACGGCTTTAGATGCTGGAAAGAATCTTTTAAGAAATTTCTCAACTAAGACATCCCATGTGTCAATCGCTCCTTCAGGTAACGATTCTAACCAATCTTTGGCTTCTCCCTTTAAAGTTCAGGGAAATAACATGAGATAGATCTGTTAATCCTCAACTTCTCTGATTTTAAATAGAGTACAGATCCTGTTAAAGGTACGAAGATGTTGTTTGGATCTTCCTTCGGCGCACCACTAAATTGGCATTGATTAGTTACCATGTGTAGGATTTGTCCTTTGATTTCATAATCTGGCGCATTAATATCTGGTTGAGTAATGGCATGACCTTGGCCCGTGCGTGTGACTCTCATTCGATCTTCCATACTTAGAGGTTCCTGATTTTTCATGATTGAATTTGTTGAATCTGAATCATTAGAGGATTCTGATTTAATGGTTTCTTTCTCGACAATCTCTGGTTGTATAATTTGTGGTTCAGGAGGAATGATTAGTGGTTCAGGATCTCTGAATTGTCCTTGAATATCCTCCGGGTTCTCAATTGTGAGGTCGGATTCAAAAAATGGATTATCGGAAATTTGAATTGGAGTACTCGGTTGACTAGATGATGATTCTAAAGAAAAATCAACGGCGACGATATTGGCTAGATGTCTTGATCGAGTTAAAGGTGGTGAACGTATGAAAGGTGGTGAACGTTTTGCTCGGTGCATTCACTGAATATCCTGTTAGTTATAAAGATAAAAATTATTAAAGTTATCAAATTAATAGACTTTTCTGATTTTGCCCACGTTCCGAATAGCCAATATATGCAGCAGGTAGCCAGGACCCTTTAAATCGGAAGCCCATAAATCGCCACTAACAAATCCAACTATTACTACGAACCAGAAAATTTTGGATGTCTATCAATTTAACCGCTTAAAATAATTTTTCGTCGAAATTTAAAGAAAATATAGAAAATTCTAGGTCCTAAAAACAAGAGCGTAGAAATGGAAAAGAAAAAGCGCGTCGAAAAACAAACGTCAGAAAAACAAAAAGTCGAAAAATAATAATAAGAACGTAAAGCGTCGAAACTTAAAAGTCTAAAAACTAAATATTAAAACTTGCGTCTAAAGGTATTAAAGCTTAAAAGGAATTCTATATCCAAAACGGCAATATCTTAATTAGGCACTACAATCTATAAACTGCGTCGCAAAATTCTAAAGCACCTAAATCTTAATCTAAAGAAAAAGCACTTAAGAGATTTTACGGCAAAACTTAAAGATCTAAAAATAACTATGGCAAAAACTAAGTTTAGAACTAATTACGAATGATAAAAATACAAATTACAAATTAAACGAATAAAGATACAAAAGTTAAAAATAAAACTAAAGTTATAAAAATACAATTTTTATAAAAAATATTATTTTTATAAAAATATTATTCTATATATTTAATAATAATTATTATACTTAATAATACTAATTAAAACTAAAATTAAAACTAAGATAAACTAATTAATATTTAATTAAACCCTAATTATAATTAATAATAATTAAATTGTAACCCTAATCCAGCATTAAATGGCGTACCATGTTTGGTGTGTAAGGCGGCTCCGCGACTGCGGTACCACGTGCCAGAAGAGCTCCGCGACTGCGGAGTACTGTAGGCTCAGATTCTGATGTAGGCTAAAACTGGTTCGGCAGTTTCAAAATATATATATATATATATATATATATATATATATATATATATATATATATATATATATATATATATATATATATATTTGAATTTAATTTATAGAAAATATTATATAATTTAACTAAAACTTAAAAAAAATTACTTATTAGTTTTTATAACTAAAAAATATAAACTTTTTAATTTAAACACTTAAAAATATAGATATATATTTCTTTCTTTTTTTATGTTTTTGATATTTAAAACTTATATAAATTTTTTTTATAGCATTTCGCTTTTCTTCCCCGGCAGCGGCGCCAAAAATACTTGATGTGTGCAGAGGTGTATACGAAATACTATTATTTTTATTAGGAAATACTATTAAATACGATACAATTTACACAAGTTATTTATTTATTTAATGGATATACCTAAACCTTGCTACAACACTTATAGGCAGTGTACCTAATCGTAGAGTAGTGTAGTTTTTAGTAAGTCCGGTTCGTTTCACAGGGATACAACTAAGTTTAACGCTATAATTTTAAAAAATATATTTGTATATATACATACATACATATATATATATATATATATATATATACATATATACATACATATATATATATACATACATATATATATATATATATATACATATATATATATATAAGTATTATTATTATTATAAAAAAAGGGTTTTACCGTTTAATGACCGGTTTGTCGCTTTTAATTCGTAATGCAAAATATTAAATATAACTTAATTTAAAGCGTAAAGTAAATGACGATAAAAGTACGATAATTAAAAATGCGATAATTTAAAATACGATAAATAAAATGACGATAAATAAAATGACAGTAAATAAAAGTGCGATGAGATATAAAATAGGAGAATTATGCTTATTTAAACTTCCGTAATCATGATGTTTGATGTGTTGATTTTAATTTATTACCATGGGTTAATTGTCCTTTGTCCTGGATTATTCGATATGTCCATCTGGTTTTGTCCATAATAGTCCATCGGTCATAATTATAAAGTACGAAAGTCTTCGTCAAATTACCCTTATACCCGAAGTCAAATATTCCAACTAATTGGGGACTTAAACTGTAACAAGGTCTTAATACTTTGTTTAATGAATACACCAGGTTATCGACTGCGTGTAATCCAAGGTCTTAATACTTTGTTAACAATTACACCAATTACCCTTGAATGTAATCCACCCTTGTTTTAATGAGTTCATTGACTATTAATCCATTCCCATGTCCGGTCAAATGAATAATTATTAGTATTTATAAATATCCCGCCCACCGTACCCAGTCAAGCGTATGTGGTTATATATAAACACGTCAAATTATAAATCTCTATATTAAATCAACGAGATATCATTTAATTAATATAAAGCCCATTAATAGCCCATAGTCCAATTTCCACAAGTGTCGGACTTTTGTCCAAACCCCAATTATGGTCCAAAGCCCAATAACCCCGTCTTTAATATTTAGTCCAACATCATGATTACTTCGGCTTAAGTAAGCATAATAATAATTTAGCTACGAGACATTAATTTAAAAAGGTTGAACATAACTTACAATGAGTATTAATCGTGTAGTGTTACACGGATAGAATTTCGACTTACAAAACCTTAAAACATTCGCTACAATAACCTTATTATTATTATTAACTTAAATTAAAATTATATATATATATATATATATATATATATATATATATATATATATATATATATTTCGTAGAAAGAAAGAAGAAAAAGGGTAAGGAGTTCGGCCGAATGCTCGGCCTTTTATAGGCCCATTTGATCCTGTGCTGCTTCACGATTGCGGTATTTTTGTGCCTCACAGCTCCGCAGTCGCGGAGGTTTGGTTTCCAGCTTACCAAATGCATCCAAAACGTGGGCGACTTTGTATAATATATAATATATATATATTATAATATATAATATATATAATTAATTATATATTATATTATATTCTTGTGCATACTTGACTTGTACTTTTAGCTTCGTTGAGTCGCACGTTGATAGTTGGTTCATGTCTTGGTTCCGAATTTTCGAACGCCTTTTCGTATAATTTAATATCTTGTACTTTGCGTTTTGCGGCTTGTACTCTTGTCATTTTTAGACGTTTCTCATCAATAATTTGAACCACTTGGATTGTAACTTGTACTTTTTAGCTTTTTGGTCGTTTGCGTCTTCAAATCGTCGAATCTGTCTTTTGTCTTCACCTTTTATTATTTAAACGAATATTACTTGGAAATAGAACAATTGTAACTAAAAGCTTGTCTTTCTTGAAGGATAATGCTATGAAATATATGTTCGTTTTTAGCATTATCAATCTCTTGGGTTGGTTTTCTAAGGAATTATCAACATGTATGTTTTAAATCTAAAAGTCTTGACGTTTCACGGGTTTTGGTCGGGAAAAAAACATTGAAAAAATTAGGGGAAAATAAAAAAAAAAAAAAGAGAAAAGTTAGAGTAAAAAAGAAAAAAAAAATAGAAAATCAATTGAAAATTCGACCAAAACCTAATTGTTCCACATGTTCATTTTCTTGGACATGAAATCCTATGAGTTCGGGGAACTCAATAGTAGGTCACCTGTACCAAAACGGGTGTAAACCGTGAGAGAGCGGTGATTGCATAGCGTGATTGTGACCGAATCACGTGCCAGATCAAAAACTTTTGGTTACTTGGTATAGCAGACTTCCGAAACTACACCATTTTATTATTACATCATCTAATGATGTGATACTGTGGGAAGAGGAGCCTTGAGCTTCACCAGTGTTGTCCTTTTTAGGAACAATAGCTACGTGTTTGTGTTTGCTTAGACAACACAACTCATAGCCAAAAGCTATGGCACCCAAAGGTTTTTGGGATTTATCGGAAGTAAAGTCTTTCGAAAGATGTTTCAAACCGAGTGTCAATTACAATAGATTGGCACTCCTGAGTGAGTCAGATCCACTCATTAAGGAAGTAAAATCTTCCGACCGTTTCACTTGGTACGTATACCTCTTAAGCTGTACCATTTCATTACCCATCATATCACGATGAGGTACTGCTAGAGGTGAAAGTCTTTAACTTTCAAAACATGTTCATTATTTTAAATGTGAAATCATACATGAACATAAAAATTCATACGTAGGTCACCTGCACCAAGGCGGGTGTCAACCGTATGAATGGTGATTGGAACGTGTGGTCAAAACCGGGCACTACAAGAAAAATGGGCTTATAGGACCAATATTTATTTGGTCAAAAACGAAAAGGTCCTAAAAAACTACATATTAGGACCATTATTTCAGGGTCCTAACGGGGTCATGGAAAGGGTCCAACAGACTACCTTTTAGGACCTTTTAGTAACTATGTCCTATATATTGATTGACGGAATTTACTTAGGGTCCTAAAAGGTATAACTAATAGGACACATTTTCAAAGGTCCTATCATAACTTGTGACCTTTTTAAAAAGGGTCCTATAATGAGATTAAATAGGACATTTATTAATGGTGTCCTATATGTTGATTGACGGAATTTATTTAGCGTCCTAAAAGGTATAACTAATAGGACACTTTTTCAAAGGTCCTATCATAACTTGTGACATTTTTAAAAAGGGTCCTATAATGGGATTAAATAGGACATTTTATTAATGGTGTCCTATATGTTGATTGACAGAATTTACTTAGGGTCCCAAAAGATATAACTGATAATGCTAAAAACGAACATATATTTCATAGCATTATTCCTCAAGAAAGACAAGCTTTTAGTTGCAATTGTTCTATTTACAAGTGATATTCGTTTAAATAATAAAAGGTGAAGACAAAAGACAGATTCGACGAATTGAAGACGCAAACGACCAAAAAGCTCAAAAGAACAAAAGACAATCAAGAGGTTCCAATTATTGATAAGAAACGTCTCGAAATTACAAGAGTACAAGATTCAAAACGCAAAATACAAAATATAAAATTGTACGCAAGGACGTTCGAAAATCCGGAACCGGGACCAGAGTCAACTCTCAACGCTAGACGCAACGGACTAAAAATTACAAGTCTACTATGCACAAGAATATAATATAATATATAAATAATTATATTAATTATTTATATTTTATATTTATATATAAAATCCGTCGGCAAGAAAGACTCCACAAGATGTGAGCTGTAATTTCAATCTCCGCGACTCGCGGAGTTTGAAGGCAAAATTCACCGCGAGTCGCGGAGCCCCAAAAATCGAAATTCCCTATAAAGCCAACCGAATTCTGATCACAATTCATATCTTTTTCTTCTCTTATCATACGTAAAATTTATATATATATATATAATTTATATTTTAATTTTAATTATAATTCTAATAATAAGGGTATGTTAGCGAATGTTGTAAGGGTGTAAGTCGAAATTCTGTCCGTGTAACGCTACGCTATTTTTAATCATTGTAAGTTATGTTCAACCTTTTTACATTAATGTCTCGTAGCTAATTTATTATTATGCTTATTTAAAACGAAGTAATCATGATGTTGGGCTAATTACTAAAATTGGGTAATTGGGCTTTGTACCATAATTGGGGTTTGGACAAAAGAACGACACTTGTGGAAATTAGACTATGGGCTATTAATGGGCTTTATATTTATTTAACTAAATGAAAGTTTGTTAATGTTAATATAAAGATTTACAATTAGGCGTCCCTATAAATTACCATATACACTCGATCGGACACGATGGGCGAGGTATTTATATGTACGAATAATCGTTCATTTAACCGGACACGGGAATGGATTAATAGCCACTAGAATAATTAAAACAGGGGTGAAATTACATTCAAGGGTAATTGGTGTAATTGTTAACAAAGTAGTAAAACCTTGGTTTACACGCAGTCGATAACCTGGTGTATTCATTAAACAAAGTATTAAAACCTTGTTACAATTCGAATCCCCAATTAGTTGGAATATTTAACTTCGGGTATAAGAATAATTTGATGAGGACACTCGCACTTTATATTTATGACTGATGGACTGTTATGGACAAAAACCAGACGGACAGATTAAATAATCCAGGACAAAGGACAATTAACCCATGGGCATAAAACTAAAATCAACACGTCAAACATCATGATTACGGAAGTTTAAATAAGCATAATTCTTTTATTTCATATTTAATTTCCTTTATTTTATATTTAATTGCACTTCTAATTATCGCACTTTTATTTATTTTTATTTAATCGCACTTTTAATTATCGTACTTTTTAATTATCGCAAGTTTATTTTATCGCACTTTTATTATTCGCAATTTCATTATCGTTATTTACTTTACGCTTTAAATTAAGTCTTTTATTTATTAGGTTTTAACTGCGACTAAAGTTTTAAAATCGACAAACCGATCATTAAACGGTAAAAACCCCCCTTTATAATAATTATATTACTTATATATATGTTTGTATTTTTATAAAAGTAAACTAATATAGCGTTGAGCTTTGTTTAAAAAAAAAGATTCCCTGTGGAACGAACCGGACTTACTAAAAACTACACTACTGTACGATTAGGTACACTGCCTATAAGTGTTGTAGCAAGGTTTAAGTATATCCATTCTATAAATAAATAAATATCTTGTGTAAAATTGTATCGTATTTAATAGTTTTTCCTAGTAAAATATAAACTATTTCGTATACACCTCGCATAACATCAAGTATTTTTGGCGCCGCTGCCGGGGAAATCTCTTAAAAGCCGGAAGCGCAACGCTAATAATAATATAAAAAAAAAAGATTTTTTGTTAACTTTTATTAAAATTCGTTTTTGTAAAAATACGTTTTATAAAAAGAAAAACAAAAATATAAGTATTTTTAAAGATTTTGTTAAATATTTAAGTTTTATAAGTTTCTTTATTTTAATTTATAAAAATATAAGTTTTATTAAAACATTATTTATATATAGAAAAAAAACAGAAAACAGAAAATAAAAATAAAAAAAAATAAAGAAAAAAACGCGTTGAAATTATAAGCTGTCATCTGAATTTCTGAACCCCGCGACTCGCGGGGTTTTCTTTATTAAATACCGCAAGTCGCGGAGCTTCTCTGACACGCGAACAGAAACCCTAATCCTGCATTAATTACGGGTTTTAATTAATTATTATTATTATTTAACCTTAATTATTATTATTATTATTATTAGTTTTATTTTAAGATTTACTTTTTATTTAATTTGTTTTATTTAGTATTAATTAGTTTTATTAAATTGTAAAATTAGTAGTTTTATAAAATAAATAATATAAAAATAATATTTTTATAAAAATTGTACTTTTTACAACTTTTTATATATTTTTATATTTTGTCCCTTTTTAATCGTTGTAGCGTAATATTTGTATTTTTTTTGCTCATATTTAATTTTAAACTTAGTTTTTTCTATAGTTATTTTTACTCCTAGATTTTTAGGCTTTGCCGTAGAATTCTTTAAGTGCTTTTTCTTTAGACTAAGATTTAGGTGCTTTAGAATTTTGTGACACCTTTTTAAGTTTTAGTTTCTTTTTAAGTTATTTCCATTTGGTATTTAGTTTTTCTTGTAAGCTTTAATATTTTTAGACACCTTTTTCTATGTATCAATTATCATTCCAATTAGTAATTTCAATTTGCGATTATAATTTTAAGTTAGTTGTAGTAATAAGGTTAGGTTAGTTAAGTATTTTTAAGTTTTTATAAGTTTCTTTTATTTTTCCGTCACCTTTTATTTTTCAACCATTTTTCTTTTTCAACCTTTTTCCGACGAACTCTTTTTCTTTCTTATTTCTCGCTATTCTAGTTTTAGGACATAGATTTTTATTCTACTTCTTATCTAAATTTCTTAAAATTACGAAAATTTATTTTAAGTGGTTAAATCAATAGACATCAAAATTTTCTGGTTCGTAGTAATAGTTGGATTTGTACGTGGACCGGGTTATTGGAGCCAAACAGTCCTCAATTATATTGAGACCAAACGAATCCTGCCCCTCTGCTGCATCTTTTGGCTATTGGAAACGTGGGCAAAATCAGAAAAGTCTATTGATTGGATAACTTATTATAATTTTTCTTTCCTTTTTAAAACTAATAGGATATTCAGTGAATGAACCGAGCAAGACGTTCACCACCTTTTGTACGTTCACCACCTGTAACTAGATCAAGACATTTAGCAAATATAACCGCCGTTGATTTTTCTTTAGAATCGTCATCCAGTCGACCAAGAACCTCAGTTCAAATTTCCAATAATCCATTTTTTGAACCCGACCTCACAATTGAGAATCCAGAGAATATTCAGGAACGGTTCGTAGATCCTGAACCATTAAACTTTCCTCCGGAACCACCAATCATTCAAACAGAGATTGTTGAGGAACGAACCATTAAATCAGAATCATCTAGTGATACCGATTCAACAAATTCAATTATGGAGAATCTGGAACCTTTAAGTATGGAAGACCGAATGAGAGCTAAACGCATTGGCCAAGGTCACGCAATTACTCATCCAGACATTAATGCGCCAGATTATGAAATCAAAGGACAAATTCTACACATGGTGACTAATCAATGCCAATTTAGTGGTGCGCCGAAGGAAGATCCAAATGAACATCTACGTACCTTTAATAGGATCTGCACACTATTTAAAATACGAGAAGTAGAGGATGAACAGATATATCTCATGTTATTTCCCTGGACTTTAAAGGGAGAAGCCAAAGATTGGTTGGAATCGTTACCTGAAGGGGCGATTGATACATGGGACGTTTTAGTTGACAAATTTCTTAAACAATTCTTTCCTGCATCTAAAGCCGTAAGACTTCAAGCAGAAATTGTTACGTTCACACAGAAGCCAAATGAAACTCTATATGAGGCGTGGACAAGATATGGAAAGTTATTAAGAGGATGTCCGCAACATGGTTTAGACACCTGTCAAATAGTACAAATATTCTACCAAGGATGCGACATCACTACAAGAAAAGACATAGATATAGCAGCTGGTGGTTCTATTATGAAGAAAACCGAAACTGATGCTTACAAAATTATTGATAACACTGCTTCCCACTCACATGAGTGGCACCAAGAAAAAGATATCATTAGATCATCTAAAGCAGCTAGAGCCGATTCTAGCCATGACTTAGATTCCATTTCCGCAAAGATAGATGCTGTGGAGAGACGAATGGAAAAGATGACTAAAGATATTCACTCAATACGAATTAGTTGTGAGCAGTGTGGAGGACCACATTTGACAAAAGATTGTCTCAGTATTGAATTAACAATGGAACAAAGAGAGAATATTTCATACATAAACCAAAGGCCTGGAAATAATTATCAGAATAATTATCAACCGCCAAGACCGATTTACAATCAAAACCAGAATTATAACCGAAATATTCCATACAACAACCAACAAGGTCCTAGCAATCAACAAGTATCCAATAATACTTACAATCAGCAAAGACCGAATTTTCAAAACAAACCACCACAACAAACCGATGATAAAAAGCCGAATTTAGAAGATATGATGACAAAGCTAGTTGAAACTCAAACACAGTTTTTCACATCTCAAAAACAAACTAATGAACAAAATGCTCAAGCATTTAGAAATCAACAAGCTTCTATTCAAAATCTGAAACAAGAAGTGAGTAACCTAGCAAGGTTAATAGGTGAAAGAAAACCGGGAAGTCTACCTAGTGATACAAATGCTAACCCCCGGAATGAAACAGCTAAAGCTATTACCACAAGAAGTGGTACAACACTTAAACCACCTGAAATACCTGTAACTTCTGATGAAACTATTCCTACTCCACAAGAACCACAACCTGATCAAGATAAGGAAAAAGAACCGGTAGTTGAAAAGGTTAATGAAAATAACACAGTTAAGGATAAACCTTATGTTAAACCATACCAACCACCACTTCCTTACCCGAGTAAAATGAAGAAAGAGAAACTTGAAGCCGAGCAATCCAAATTTTTGGATATGTTTAAACAGATAAATGTAAATCTTCCTTTCATTGATGTGATTTCAGGAATGCCAAGATATGCTAAATTCTTGAAAGATCTAATCTCAAATAGAAAGAAAATGGAAGAACTCTCGGCTGTTACTATGAATGCTAATTGTTCAGCAGTGCTGTTGAATAAGATACCAGAAAAACTATCTGATCCAGGAAGTTTCACAATTCCATGTTTTCTGGGTAGTCTTAGTTCAATAGAAGCATTAGCAGATTTAGGTGCTAGTATAAATCTAATGCCGTATTCGCTATACACTAAACTAGACCTTGGAGAATTAAAACCAACCAGAATAAGCATACAACTAGCCGATAGATCAATAAAATATCCTAGAGGGATAATGGAAAACATGCTAGTTAAAGTTGGTACTTTAGTATTCCCAGTAGATTTTGTTGTTCTGGACATAGAAGAAGATTCTCAAGTTCCTCTCATATTAGGAAGACCATTCTTAAACACGGCTAAAGCAATGATAGACGTGTTGGTAAGAAATTGACCCTAAGTATAGAGGATGAGAGTGTTACCTTTTCAGTTGATAGAGCAATGCAACAACCACAATCTGCAGATGATACATGTTATTATATTCAAACTATAGATGCACATGCAGAATTATTAGAAGAATTTCCAGAATTACAAGGAACAGGAGAATGTTCTTTAGGAGAAGGTAATGAACCAATTGATGAAACTGAAATGTTAGCTACACTTATAGCTAATGGATATGAACCAACAACAGAAGAAATTCAAATGCTAAAAGAAGAAGACAGATATCGATATAAATCATCGATAGAAGAACCTCCGAAATTAGAGTTAAAGCCACTTCCAAACCATTTGGAATACGCTTATTTACATGGTGAATCTGAATTACCTGTAATAATATCGTCTTCTCTTACTGAAAATGAGAAATCACAACTCATTTCTGTGTTGAAAGCTCATAAACCAGCCATTGCATGGAAGATTCATGATATTAAAGGAATAAGTCCTTCGTATTGCACACATAAAATCCTTATGGAAGAAGGTCATAAAACGTATGTGCAACGCCAACGAAGACTAAATCCTAATATTCAAGATGTAGTTAAGAAAGAGATTATTAAACTGCTAGATGCAGGTTTGATATATCCAATTTCTGATAGTCCATGGGTAAGCCCAGTTCAATGCGTACCTAAGAAGGGTGGCATGACTGTCATTACAAATGAGAAAAATGAGCTTATTCCTACTAGGACTGTAACAGGATGGCGTGTATGTATTGATTATAGAAAATTAAATGACGCCACCAGAAAAGATCACTTTCCCTTACCTTTCATAGATCAAATGTTGGAAAGATTAGCCGGAAATAGTTACTATTGTTTTCTAGATGGATTTTCCGGATATTTTCAAATTCCAATAGCACCTGAGGACCAAGAGAAAACCACATTCACGTGCCCTTATGGTACTTTTGCTTACAAACGCATGCCATTTGGACTTTGTAACGCCCCTGCAACCTTTCAAAGGTGTATGATGGCGATTTTTCACGACATGATAGAAGAATGCATGGAAGTATTCATGGATGACTTTTCAGTCTTCGGTGATACATTTAAATCATGTCTAGTTAATCTGGAACGAATGCTAATTAGATGCGAAAAATCAAATCTAGTACTTAATTGGGAGAAATGCCATTTCATGGTTAAAGAAGGCATCGTTCTTGGACATAAAATTTCAAAAGAAGGAATTGAAGTGGATAGAGCTAAAGTAGATGTAATTGCTAAACTTCCACATCCCACCAATGTTAGAGGAGTTAGGAGTTTTCTAGGGCATGCCGGTTTTTACCGACGTTTTATAAAAGATTTTTCTAAAATTGCCACTCCTATGAATATACTCCTAGAAAAGGATGCGCCATTCATCTTTTCAGATGAGTGTATCAAATCTTTTAATATTCTTAAAGAAAAACTCACTAATGCGCCGATCATGATAACACCAAATTGGAATCTACCATTTGAACTAATGTGCGATGCAAGTGATTTTGCAATGGGAGCCGTTTTAGGACAAAGGATTGAAAAACGATTTCAACCTATATATTATGCTAGTAAGACGTTACAAGGAGCACAAACGAACTATACAACTACTGAAAAAAAACTCCTTGCTATTGTCTTTGCTTTTGACAAATTTCGATCATATCTCGTTCTAGCAAAAACGGTGGTCTATACCGACCATTCTGCTCTTAGATACCTATTTTCAAAACAAGATGCTAAACCAAGATTAATCCGTTGGATCTTACTCTTACAAGAGTTTGATATTGAAATCCGAGATAAAAGAGGAGCAGAAAATCTCGCCGCTGATCATCTTTCTCGTCTTGAAAATCCCGAATTAGAAGTTCTAAATGAATCAGCCATACAAGACAACTTTCCTGATGAATATCTATTGAAGATAGATTATAAAGAAATCCCATGGTTTGCAGACTATGCAAACTACTTAGTTTGTGGATTCCTTGAAAAAGGATTATCGTACCAAAGACGAAAGAAATTCTTCAGTGATATAAAACACTATTTCTGGGAAGATCCACATTTGTTTAAAAGTTGTACCGATGGAATAATACGCCGATGTGTATTTGGAGATGAAGCCAATCAAATATTAAACCATTGTCACACAGGACCAACAGGAGGGCATTATGGGCCTCAACTAACAGCAAGAAAAGTTTATGAAGCTGGATTCTATTGGCCTACAATTTACAAAGACGCACACCTTCTTTGCAAATCCTGTGATGCATGTCAAAGGGCCGGAAAAATAAGTCAACGTGATGAAATGCCACAAAATGTCATTCAAGTATGTGAAGTATTTGACATTTGGGGTATTGACTTTATGGGTCCATTTCCAAAATCTCATAATAATCTATATATACTCGTAGCCATTGATTATGTATCTAAATGGGCGGAAGCACAAGCTCTCCCAACTAACGATGCACGAGTTGTAGTCAACTTTTTAAAACGTCTTTTTGCAAGGTTTGGAACACCGAAAGCTTTAATAAGTGATCGGGGAACTCATTTTTGTAATAATCAACTTGAGAAAGTTCTTAAAAGATATGGAGTAACTCATAAAATCTCCACCGCATATCATCCACAAACAAGTGGACAAGTTGAAAATACCAACCGAGCTTTAAAACGTATTCTAGAGAAAACCGTAGGATCAAATTCGAAGGAATGGTCCATTAAATTGGAGGATGCACTCTGGGCTTTTAGAACAGCCTACAAAACTCCAATTGGAACCACACCTTTTAGACTTGTTTATGGAAAAGCATGTCATCTTCCAGTAGAAATTGAACACAAAGCATTTTGGGTTTTGAAGACATGTAATCTTGATTTACATGAAGCTGGACGTCTACGATTAAGTCAACTAAACGAATTAGAAGAATTAAGACATGAAGCATACGAAAATTCGTTAATCTATAAAGAAAGAACGAAGAAATGGCATGATAAAAGAATCAGAAGTTCAAAAGAATTTAAAGAAGGAGACAGAGTTCTTCTTTTCAATTCACGATTCAAGCTATTTCCTGGAAAATTGAAATCAAGATGGTCTGGACCATTCATAGTCAAAAGAGTTTTCCCATACGGAACGATAGAATTGATAAATTCAAATGGGATTGAATTTAAAGTTAATGGTCACAGAGTTAAACATTACATACATGGTCCGATGGAAGTCGACAACGAAGTTAATCACAATTTCGACACCACAGCTAACTAAGTGTGGGGAGAATCAAGTCTTTAAAGGATAATATGTATTTCTGTTAGAGTTAGATTGTCTGTTTTCGTGTAGTTCTCGAAAATGGAACCCGAATGGTCTTTCCCTAGCAGACCCTAAAGAACTAGTCTTCTCCCCCCATTCTGAATTTTTATTTTTTTTTAGGTTTTTACAAAATGAAGACTGCCTGTGAACTAAACCATGGTCTAATGCTACACGCTTTGATCACTAAAAGAAATAATGATATACTCCTGAGTGAAATAGTATCAGTAATCAGAGAAAGAATGGACGGAGTTAGAAAAGAATCCAGATGCGAAGATAATAAGTTACAATTTGGTAAAGGAAAATTAAAATCCGCAGCGAAAAGAAGAGCACGACACCTAGAACGATGTCACAAATGCGGAAAATGGTCACATGGAGGTAAATGTTCAAATAATCAAACCTATTCAAATACCGAATTTGTTACTTTATGCAGAGACGGACCGTTCATATGTTTAGAAGAAAAGACACTGAATGCTCGAGGTTACGCCTATGTAGCCATGGAAAACCAATTAAACCGACTATCTTATGAATGGGATAGATCATATAACTAAGAAATCTATTTCACAGGTATGTCTGTACAGTTTTTATTTTTATTTTTAACCTTTTGATAATAAACGCTAATTTGTTCGCTAAAAAGTATTAAATTGGTATTGAATAAAATTAGGTTTGGCGACCGAAATTATTGATATCATTCAAAAATTTATTACATCACTGCGAAATTTAACGTTTATTCTTAAGGTATAAATATCTTTAATCAATCAACCCAAAATATTTCAAAAATTCGTCATGAGTTAAATTAGGTCTTGGAACCGAAATTACTTTACCGAAAAGAGGGGCGCATATTTTTGATAATATTTGATTGATTAAAGTGGGATAAAAAGACAAAAAGATTTTTAATTTTATTTTTTTTACCATGTTTTTAAAATTAATATTTAAATCTTAAATTAATATTGTAAACTTTGTAAAACAATATTTTTAAAATTGTAAATATTTGAAAATTTAATATAAGTTAGGTGTGAATTTATAATATGAATTTTTAAATTAAGTTTGGTGTGAATTTTTAATTTTTAAAATATGAATTTTTTAATTTTATGCATTTCAAATTTTAAGTTTGGTGTGAATTTTTAATATTAATTTTGAATTTTATATTTAAATTGTGTGAATTTAAAAACAAAAATTTACTTTATCTCATTAAGTTAAAAATATTATTTTTAAAATTCGTCGTAAGTTGAAGACTAGGTCATTAAACCGAAATTGCTTTACCCGAGGGAGGGACGAGAACTTTTATTATCATTATTTTTAATCTTATTGATTTAAAGTATGCCAAAAAAATTAAAAAAATCCAAAAATCTAAGCTTTTAAAACAATTGCTTGAAAATGACAAATTTTAAAATTTTGTCGAGGGACGGACTAGGACATCGTTCCGAAACGCCCTCATTCTTAAAAGAAACAAATTTTTAAAATTAATTAATATTTGTTTTATAAGTTAAAGGTTTTATAAATAAAAAAAAATAGTATGTATATATTTGTTTGTAGTTTATCTTACAAGACAGGGTAAAACAACGCATTTTTAAAGACTGGCATTAAGTTCAGCAAAAGCAAGTAATTTTGACGACAAGATGCAAAATATGTGTGAAATAACAAACAAGACGGAATAAACAAATGACGTGCACCAGTTATCATTCAACAAACAAACAACAATATGTTTGAAACTTTGGTAAAATTTAATCACTTTTCTACGCTTATCACCCTCAATAATTTAAATTGTTACTGATTTCTTGCAAATGAGGGCATTGCAAGATCTTAAGTGTGGGAAGGGGTTAAATTCTTTCGGATTTTAAAATTTTTTTACTTTATACACTTGGTTACCATTAAAAATACTAGTAAAGCAGTAGTTGTATTAGAATCTAGTGCTCTCTGATAATAAAGAACAGCCCTAGTCTTATATACTGACTACCCAATTCTAGTAAAATTTTTCAAAATTTTCAATTAAATGAATTCAAAATCATGTTTATACATATTTATGAACGATAAAACTAGGTTTTAACACCGAAATTATTGTTACCTCGGAAAGGACATAAATTAAGAAACAAACTAAAATGTTAAAATTCATTTAAAATGGAATAGAGGACGATAAAAAGGAAAACAAAAGCCAAGTGTGGGAAAATTTACCAAGTTATCTTAAACATATGTCACATATATCTGTAACAAATAACTGAAAATACTTTTGCTTTGAACTAAACTAAACTGTTTTACCCAATGAAAGAAAAGAAGAGATGAATCTACACGATGAATCAATTCCATCATTAAAAGGAAGTAAAGTCTTCCGAAAAAAGACACGCGCTTCTTGATTTAGGTCATGAAGTTGTCGTCCAGACCAGCTGTAGGTTGACGAAAAATCTAGAAAAGTCATCACTAAAATCAGCAGGAAATCCACGGACCTCAGCATTAAACAGGGTCGCCAAGTGGTCAGATTTATCCTAACCATGAGAAGGATTTATCTCGTACAATGGGGGGGGCACCATGCAAATTAGCTGGATAAGACTAATGAATCAGATCCCCAGAAAGGATAATCTCCTTAAAGATTAAAAATCAGCTTTTAAGACTGATATTACTCAATCCTAGAGATTGACCTTAAAGATTGAGAATTACAAACTCATGGAATTCAATGATATCTAAACTCGAGCTTGAACGAGAAAATATTTTGATCAAAATTATAAACCGATTTGTTTTCTGAAAACCCTATTTTCAATGCGTTCATTACCATTGAACGTAAAATCCTAGGAATTCACCTGGAATTCATTAGGTCACCTGAACCAAATCGGGTGTCAACCGTAAGAACGGTGGTTGCATAGTGGTCAAAGACAGGACCTTGTGCCATACCGAAAAATTATAAGGGTGAGCTTTACTATTGCTCCTACCAAGGATAGTAATTGCGTCCGACACGTTATAGACCATAATCAAAAGCATGTCACGGGACATTGCCTTAACAGTTGCTTGTTCAACGCTTTCCTTTCAACCGGACGGTAGTTTACCGAAAGGTAATATACGGGACAAGTAAACTGGACGTGTTGCTTTCCAAATACAAGGTTAGCAAGTGGGTGACACAAAACCGTAAGTTTTGAGCTAAAATTTTCAAATCTGAAACCCACCAAACCCACAAAAATATTTTGCAAACACCGGTAAAGGGTTATTCCGGAAAACTTATCTAGGGTAAAAAACTAGATTTAATTTTCAAAAGATCAAATGTTTTCATAAAGATCCAATTTCCTTAATGGATCTAAATTTTTATAGTCATGTGGGACTGTAAACCATATCGTTACTACCATTGTTTATACCGCCGTATAGAAATCACTGATGTACAAAGTGTGAAGAATAAAGAAGTGATTCTAGTATTTCAAGACGATATTGCTTGAGGACAAGCAACGCTCAAGTGTGGGAATATTTGATAATGCTAAAAACGAACATATATTTCATAGCATTATTCCTCAAGAAAGACAAGCTTTTAGTTGCAATTGTTCTATTTACAAGTGATATTCGTTTAAATAATAAAAGGTGAAGACAAAAGACAGATTCGACGAATTGAAGACGCAAACGACCAAAAAGCTCAAAAGAACAAAAGACAATCAAGAGGTTCCAATTATTGATAAGAAACGTCTCGAAATTACAAGAGTACAAGATTCAAAACGCAAAATACAAAATATAAAATTGTACGCAAGGACGTTCGAAAATCCGGAACCGGGACCAGAGTCAACTCTCAACGCTAGACGCAACGGACTAAAAATTACAAGTCTACTATGCACAAGAATATAATATAATATATAAATAATTATATTAATTATTTATATTTTATATTTATATATAAAATCAGTCGGCAAGAAAGACTCCAAAAGATGTGAGCTGTAATTTCAATCTCCGCGACTCGCGGAGTTTGAAGGCAAAATTCACCGCGAGTCGCGGAGCCCCAAAAATCGAAATTCCCTATAAAGCCAACCGAATTCTGATCACAATTCATATCTTTTTCTTCTCTTATCATACGTAAAATTTATATATATATATATAATTTATATTTTAATTTTAATTATAATTCTAATAATAAGGGTATGTTAGCGAATGTTGTAAGGGTGTAAGTCGAAATTCTGTCCGTGTAACGCTACGCTATTTTTAATCATTGTAAGTTATGTTCAACCTTTTTACATTAATGTCTCGTAGCTAAGTTATTATTATGCTTATTTAAAACGAAGTAATCATGATGTTGGGCTAATTACTAAAATTGGGTAATTGGGCTTTGTACCATAATTGGGGTTTGGACAAAAGAACGACACTTGTGGAAATTAGACTATGGGCTATTAATGGGCTTTATATTTGTTTAACTAAATGAAAGTTTGTTAATGTTAATATAAAGATTTACAATTGGGCGTCCCTATAAATTACCATATACACTCGATCGGACACGATGGGCGAGGTATTTATATGTACGAATAATCGTTCATTTAACCGGACACGGGAATGGATTAATAGCCACTAGAATAATTAAAACAGGGGTGAAATTACATTCAAGGGTAATTGGTGTAATTGTTAACAAAGTAGTAAAACCTTGGTTTACACGCAGTCGATAACCTGGTGTATTCATTAAACAAAGTATTAAAACCTTGTTACAATTCGAATCCCCAATTAGTTGGAATATTTAACTTCGGGTATAAGAATAATTTGATGAGGACACTCGCACTTTATATTTATGACTGATGGACTGTTATGGACAAAAACCAGACGGACAGATTAAATAATCCAGGACAAAGGACAATTAACCCATGGGCATAAAACTAAAATCAACACGTCAAACATCATGATTACGGAAGTTTAAATAAGCATAATTCTTTTATTTCATATTTAATTTCCTTTATTTTATATTTAATTGCACTTCTAATTATCGCACTTTTATTTATTGTTATTTAATCGCACTTTTAATTATCGTACTTTTTAATTATCGCAAGTTTATTTTATCGCACTTTTATTATTCGCAATTTCATTATCGTTATTTACTTTACGCTTTAAATTAAGTCTTTTATTTATTAGGTTTTAACTGCGACTAAAGTTTTAAAATCGACAAACCGGTCATTAAACGGTAAAAACCCCCCTTTATAATAATTATATTACTTATATATATGGTTGTATTTTTATAAAAGTAAACTAATATAGCGTTGAGCTTTGTTTAAAAAAAAAGATTCCCTGTGGAACGAACCGGACTTACTAAAAACTACACTACTGTACGATTAGGTACACTGCCTATAAGTGTTGTAGCAAGGTTTAAGTATATCCATTCTATAAATAAATAAATATCTTGTGTAAAATTGTATCGTATTTAATAGTTTTTCCTAGTAAAATATAAACTATTTCGTATACACCTCGCATAACATCAATAACTAATAGGACACTTTTTAAAGGTCCTATCATAACTTGTGACCTTTTTAAAAAGGGTCCTATAATGGGATTAAATAGTACCTTTTATTAATGGTGTCCTATATGTTGATTGATGGAATTTACTTAGGGTCCTAAAAGGTATAACTAATAGGACACTTTTTAAAGGTCCTATCATAACTTGTGACATTTTTAAAAAGGGTCCTATAATGGGATTAAATAGGACCTTTTAATAATGGTTTCCTATATGTTGATTGGCGAAATTTATTTAGGGTCCTAAAAGGTATAATTAACAAGACACTTTTTAAAGGTCCTATCATAACTTGTGACCTTTTTAAAAAGGGTCCTATAATGGGATTAAATATGACCTTTTAATAATGGTGTCCTATATGTTGATTGACGGAATTTATTTAGGGTCCTAAAAGGGATAACTAACATGACACTTTTTAAAGGTCCTATCATAACTTGTGACCTTTTTAAAAAGGGTTCTATAATAGGATTAAATAGGACCTTTTAGTAATGGTGTTATATATATTGATTGAAGAATTTATTTAGGGTCCTAAAAGGTATAACTAATAGGACACTTTTTAAAAGTCCTATCATAACTTGTGACCTTTTTAAAAAAGGTCTTATAATAGGATTAAATATGACCTTTTAGTAATGGTGTCATATATGTTGATTGGCGGAATTTATTTATGGTCCTAAAAGGTGTAACTAATAGGACACTTTTTAAAAGTCCTATCATAACTTGTGAACTTTTTAAAAATGGTATTATAATGGGATTAAATAGGACCTTATAGTAATAGTGTCCTATATATTGATTGACGAAATTTATTTACGGTCCTCAAAGGTGTAACTAATAGGACACTTTTTAAAAGTCCTATCATAAGTTGTGACCTTTTTAAAAATGGTCTTATAATGGGATTAAATAGGACATTTTAGCCCTATTAACTCCAACATCATGAACTAGTAATAAACAATCAAGTGTTTTATAAAAAGTAAAACAATCAAAGTGGAGCAGGGACTCGAACCCACGACATCCCCTTTACATACCAATATGATAACCATTTCACCCATTGTGTTAACCTGAAAGCCATTTTTTTTTTTTTTTTTTTTTTTACATAAAACCGTTTAGGTATAACTAATATGACGCCTTTTTAACGGTCCTATGATAACTTTTGACCTTTTTAAAAAGGGTCCTATAATGAGAAGATCCAATGACTTAATAGAACATTTTTGTAATCTCTAGTTCAAATCTCAAGTTCAAACAACCAAAAGCAAACAATGTAAATTTGTTCAAAGTTATAATTACAAAGTAGTAACTAGTAATAGATTAATGGAACATGTTTGGTACCAATCAAAAACCATAACCAAAAACCATGAGTGTGGTGGTTGAATGGTTATGACCCTGGCCTTCCATAGTGGAGGTCATGGGTTCGATTCCAGGCACCCACAGTTATCCACTCATGGACATGGAGGTTCGCCTGTAATGAATCCGGGTTGCTCGCGTAGCGAGTAGTCGCCCTGGGATTAGTCAAGTTCACCGTTTGGATACCCAGGTTAAAAAAAAAAAAAAAAAACCATAACCAAAAGGACGATTATATTGTTTCAAGTTGCAAAGACCCACTTACAACTTACAAACATAACATGACATAAATTGTTTCAACCTGACAGAATTACTTAGTTTTCACCAGCCATAAATACAAAGATGCAATTAAAAACTAGCCAACCATAAATTGTTTCAAGCAGCCCAAACATAACAGTTTTATAAAACAAGTTTCTTTCATATCAAAGTTCAATTAAAGTGCTTCAATCTTGATCATTAGCTGCTTGAGGAGTACAACCCGATAAATTAAAGTGCTTCAGGCATATTTACCTTTTGTGCTCCAACCCGATAAATTCGCATATGCAGGAAAATCGCTTAATGTCCATAACAAACTAGCCCTTTTATTAAAAGTGTTCTTTGTTGATGCGTCATAAGTCTCTACTCCAGTTTCTCACAACTCCTTTAACTCCTCAATTAAAGGTTGCAGATAAACGTCTATATTATTACCTGGAGCCGATGGGATAGGTATATAGGCTGGAAAATCGATAACTAACCATTAGCTACAAACAAATAAAATACAATTATAAAAGTTAAATTTTATTAACTAGTTTATAACCTGCGATTTCGCTAGATTATGTATGAAAAATGTTGCAATAATGTTAGATAGTTAACCAATGTAACGTAATACTTATCACATTGAAGCATTATTCATATTGTCATTCGCCTTAATGTTGCCCCTATGATAAACTGGCGTGACATATATAGGCTGTAGTATATGTGTTGGCAAGTTGTTGATTTTCCAATACTATACAACACGGCTAACATTTTCTAACAGTAAACATTTAGGAGGTCAAATGTGTATAAAACCTTTGATTATATCAATAACATATCACACCATGACCAGTTATATTTATGACAACAAAACACATGATCAGAATCAACCTTTTCCAATTGCCAAGATGCCTACATGTCATATACTTGTCACAGCATCCCATAATTACCCACCCATACACAAAAGTATCACTAAATTAACACAAAAGTCACCAAATTGATACAATATTTGACATATATTCTATTTATAATCTGCTAGTTACATATCATAATTGTTATTTACATTGAGAATATATAAAGAATGCAGATTAATGAATGACAATATTACAAATTGAAACAAAAGTAATATCATTTATTAAGGTCATTAATCATACTAACAAACATACATGTATGTCTTAACAGATTTAATATATACACTTAGGGCTTGAAAATATTCAATACCTTGAGAAGCAAAATGTGATGCATCATTCACAAGGGAATAGAGTATGGCATGAATCAACATCTATATACATAATAAGTAACATGTGTTAAATTTGACTAATAGTTGAAACTTGAAACCTTATTAGTTACATAAAGCAACCCGTAAAATACTCCATAGTTGTAAAGGTGACTTCATAGTGCCATAACAGTATAAGTTCAACTCTAATATTATAGAGGTACGGTCTTAAGTTATGAAAATATTTAATATGATGAATGAGAATGAAGTCAAATAGTAAATATCATACATGTCAGGAGCTTGCCAAATAATCTGACCTAATCCAAAACCAAATTTTACCAGACATGCATAGGAAGAAGATGGACTTACCATAAGCTAGTATTTACAAGCCAGTTCAAAGCTCCAATGATACTTGAAAACGTATTATTTCAGATATCACTGCAGCAAATGACAACAATATTACAGTCAATATACAAGTAACAATGTGTAAAATCAAACTACAAATAACAACATCTTGAAGATTTATGTGCCCATTTAGTCCTTTTAGCAACAAAATTAGAACTCAGTTTTGACATATGAAAGTCAAATGTGATAGCTATATAAGCCTCACATGTTACTATGCTGTATTTCTTACAGTACAAGTATCGAGGTTGCCCAAAAATACATGCTCTGCCATAGCTCAGCAGAGATGGAACCGTTAAGAAAATTGTTCTCCAACGATCTGTAATCAATACATACAATAAGCAGATAGTTTTTTAACTTCTACTAATATCCTGGTTTAGTGTATAAAGGATATAATGGTATTTTTACATATACAGTGACGTTTTTGAAAGATACGAAACGTAACCAGCTGAATGAACGGTACAGATACAAAGTCATTTTCTCATCTAAGAGTTATAGATTTGACACCTAAGCTTTTTGAAAAAAAAATGTGATGTAATTTAAGTTTTGTTATAATATATAAAGAAGATTGTGAGAAGTAAATAAGCAAAGAATTTAAGTTACATACATTGTCTTCCAAAAATGAAGTTGAAGGCACTATTTGAAGCATTTGAGGCAAAACAAAAACCATAACCAAAATAATCCATTACATAGACCCTAGCCATCAAAATCATATTTTAAATTGAAGAAAAGCAAGTATTAATATAACAACATTGTAATTGAACATTGTCACTCACAATAATCAAGAGACAGAAATACTTGTTTAATTGATGTTCTTGAGCATACCTCTTCAAGGAAAAAAAAAATGGTCTAAGTAAACACTGTCACTCACAATAGCATTTTTTCTAATAAGCAACATCGAGGTACCTTAAAATCCTAGCTTAATCTCAAGAAACAAATTAACGTGATAACATGGATAAACAATTTAAATAACAAAAGATGTGATTATACCTGTTTGTCGCATCACATCTGAAAATCGAGTATATTCATTACTCATGTCCGCATTATAGGCAAATAGCCCAAAAAAGTAATATAAGTTACTAAATTTCCCAATAAACATAACATTCATAATTTCGTGGGCAAAAGGACTATAAACTCAAAATTGATACAATTAGGGGTGTGGGTTACCTTTTGAACAGGTAACCAGTCATTTGATGCTATGTGGACTACTACATGGTTAAAAAAATACCACGTATTTGATTTGGATTTCTTTAAAGTTATTTTAGTTAATTTTTATTTATTCAAATCTAATCCAAATATTTAATTATTAATTATCTTCATCATTCCACCAACTGATTCATTCAATCATCTCGTCCTGCATCCTAATTCAGATCAACCATTAAAATCCAAAACCTAAATCTAATTTAATTTAGTTTTATTTATTTGATAAATTGAAAAAAAAGGATCAAAACATCATACATCGTCATCATCTTCTTCACCACCATCCTCATCATCATCTTCATTGTCAAACGAGTGTTTGAAACTAAAATAGACTACTTTAAAGTAAAATTAA
This sequence comes from Rutidosis leptorrhynchoides, assembly GCF_046630445.1. Classification (NCBI taxonomy): domain Eukaryota; kingdom Viridiplantae; phylum Streptophyta; class Magnoliopsida; order Asterales; family Asteraceae; genus Rutidosis; species Rutidosis leptorrhynchoides. The sequence goes on along the minus strand of NC_092333.1, from coordinate 616,265,876 downwards.
AGCTCCAAACTTAATCCGACGGAGAAGATACCCAAAGTTGTAGTCGTATTAGGGAGTGACGGTCGACCATATATAGTTCTATTAGAGAGTGATGGTCGGAGTTTTCGCCGGAGAATACGACAGGAGTCGAGGGGTTCCTAAGCCAGATCGTGTTTTCATATGTGATTCTTTAATTTTGAAACCTCCACTACAAATTTCGGTAAGGGATGCGTTTGTGGGTTTTGAAGCCTCCAACTTTGAAATCAGTTTTTGGATAAGATAAACAGAAGGGAGCAAGGATACAATATTGAAGTTGTATACAACATTGACTTAGCCACTATATTTGTTTACATATTATTTGTTTATTATGAATATTTAAAAATATGACATGTATTCCACATAGGATTCAACATGATGACTCAACATCAATTCAGGTTTCAAGGTCAAAACTCCTTTTATTACATTAATTTTGAGTTTATAATCCTTAGCATGAAATGTTGGAAGCTTCGACGAGCCCAACACACCCACTATAGAGGACCTAGACTATACTAGACTCACTACACCAACACTTTGACGTTGGTTAGCCTTTAATTTTATAAATCCTTAGTGCACAGTGTCCTTAGGCGACAGTGTCGACCATATATCTTTAGGCGGTATAACCGACCATATATCACTTAGGCGGCAGAGCCGACCATATAATAAGAACAACAAAAGTGCACTAAGAACTTAAACACAAAATTAAGGCTTGATCGGGAAACTTAACAAAAACACTTATATTAAATTACAATTACAATATTACTTACAAGCTTTCTCTTCTCTAACTCACACTCTTCTTACTTCCTCACAACTCTCACAACTTACTTCACAACACAAATGAAATCTCCTCCCATATTTATACCACTCCATGGAACATTCTAGAACCTAGATATTTCCATGGATATATAAATATCTAGATATTTCTACAACCTACAAATATCTAGATTTTTCTTTTACATTTCAATTTCTAGATTTTTCTCTCATATTCTAATATCTAGATATTTTCTTATACATATTAATATCTAGATATTTTACCCATATACATTTACTAATTCCATATTATTCTAAATTTGCATTGTATTTTAATACTCCCCCTCAATGCAAATTTTCTTCCAACGATGTCTTGCAGACCATTCCAAGTGCTTCTCTGAATTTTTCAAACTTTGATTTACTTAGGCTCTTGGTGAATATATCTGCAACCTGTTCATCTGTCTTTGTTGGCACCATCTTAATTTTTCCTTCAAGGACCTTCTCACGAACATAGTGATAGTGCACTTCTATATGTTTTGTTCTTGCATGAAAGACTGGATTTTCTGCTAGTCGTATAGCTGATAGGTTATCGCAAAGAAGATTTACTTGATAATCTGTTGATTGATGAAGATCTTCCATTAGTTGTTTCAACCATGTAATTTCTTGTGTTGCTGATGATGCCGATCGATATTCTGCTTCAGTGCTTGATAAGGATACAGTTGGTTGTCTCTTGCTGCACCATGATATTACTCCCGATCCAAAACTAAACATGTATCCAGTTGTTAACTGTCGTGTATCATAGTCTCCAGCGTAATCGGCGTCACAATATCCAGTCACGTGACATTCTTTTGTTTTCTTGTATAAAATACCAAAGTTGATAGTGCCTTTAACATACCTTAAGATGCGTCGTACAACATCAAGGTGAGGCTTCTTCGGATTGCTCATGTATCGACTAACCACTCCAACTGCATAAGATATATCTGGCCGGCTTAGTGTGAGATAAATAAGACTTCCGACCATCTTTCGATACATGGTAACATCTTGAAGACTTTTTCCTTCATCTGCTCGTAGTTTTGTATTCGGATCCATCGGAGTTGAGATAGGTTTGCAATTAAGCATTCCGTACTTTTGTAAAAGATCTCGTGCATATTTCTGTTGTCCCAGAAATAATCCTTCTCTTTTCTGCTCTATTTTGAGTCCAAGAAAATGTTTGAGTTCTCCAAGCTCCTTCATATAAAATCTGATAGACAGATTCTCTCTTGTTCTTTGGATCTCCTCATAGTGATCTCCCGTGATGATTAAGTCATCCACATATACTAGCACTATGGCTAGTTTTCCTTGATCTTGTTTCACAAATAAACTAGAATCTGAAGGAGCAACTGTGAAATCACTTTGTACTAAGAACTCACCAATTTTCCCGTACCAAGCTCTTGGAGCCTGCTTCTGCATCCCATGTTTCCTCATTAATGGTTGCTTCGAATGTGACCTCTTTCTTCTCATCTCTTGCGGCGGCCACATTTCCTTCGAAAGTTCGCCTTCTGGGGAATCTACATTCTCGAGCAAAATGACCCTTCTTGCCACAATTGAAGCATTCACCATTCTTTCTCTTATCATTTTCCCCGTATTGTAGGCGATGATCTCTTCTTCCTTGTTGAGCTCCCCCTGAAGCGTTGCCTTTTGATTTTGGGTGACCCTTCCACCCATATGTCTTACTTTCTTTCATCGCCTCTTGTCTTCGAGATGTTGCTTTCTTTTTATTGGTGAAGAGTGCATCTTCTCCGTCTTTTATGGTTACTTCGTTCATCTGCTTGACTAATGCCTCTTGATTAGCCAACAAATTCTCCAGCTCTATTAATGATGGTTGAGTAGGCCATCCTCTCACAGCGGCTATAAATCCATTATACTCGGACCTTAAGCCATGGATGATAATTCTCTTCATCCTTGCATCACTCACTTTCTCTTCAGGAGCAAGTTGAGATATCTCACGGCAAATTGATTTCACCTTGGTGAAATACTGAGAAATAGACAGACTTCCTTGTGAGATACCCGCGAGCTCATTTTCCAAGAGCTGGAGGCGTGCTTCATTCTTCTTTGAAAATAATTTTTCAAAAGTTTCCCAAGCTGCCTTTGGTGTTTTCTCGTCACGGATGTGCTCCAATATATCCTCCTCGATTGTAGTCTTCAATATAAATAAAGCCTTTCCGGCCTTGATGTTCCATTTTCTCAAGGCTTCTGCATTTTCTTTCGGTGGAGGCGTTGTGTCACTGCCAACAACTATTTCCCATAAATCCTGTCCTTGTAGGTAGGATTCTATGCAAGTCCGCCAATAACCATAATTGTGGTTATTGAGACTCTTGATTCCACTGCTCGTACTTGCAAGATCTGCCATCATGACGTCCAACGTCCAATAAGCTTGGTCCCTGACCGACGAGCTTTCACAGTTCCTAACTGTGCTCCGACAGAATCTTCCTTAAAGCCTTGGTGAAAACAAGCCGATGTAAACGTCCAACGTTTACCGATTTCCTCCACTAGAAATGGTCCCGAACGACCCGCTCTGATACCAATTGTTGGAAGCTTCGACGAGCCCAACACACCCACTATAGAGGACCTAGACTATACTAGACTCACTACACCAACACTTTGACGTTGGTTAGCCTTTAATTTTATAAATCCTTAGTGCACAGTGTCCTTAGGCGACAGTGTCGACCATATATCTTTAGGCAGTATAACCGACCATATATCACTTAGGCGGCAGAGCCGACCATATAATAAGAACAACAAAAGTGCACTAAGAACTTAAACACAAAATTAAGGCTTGATCGGGAAACTTAACAAAAACACTTATATTAAATTACAATTACAATATTACTTACAAGCTTTCTCTTCTCTAACTCACACTCTTCTTACTTCCTCACAACTCTCACAACTTACTTCACAACACAAATGAAATCTCCTCCCATATTTATACTACTCCATGGAACATTCTAGAACCTAGATATTTCCATGGATATATAAATATCTAGATATTTCTACAACCTACAAATATCTAGATTTTTCTTTTACATTTCAATTTTTAGATTTTTATCTCATATTCTAATATCTAGATATTTTCTTATACATATTAATATCTAGATATTTTACCCATATACATTTACTAATTCCATATTATTCTAAATTTGCATTGTATTTTAACATGAAATTTTCAATATTAACTTTGTTGGTAAATTTAGTAACTTACGTTAACTTTTTGGGCTATTTGCCCTAATAGGAATCATACAATACAACAAAATATGAAATCTATTACTAATAAAATAGACGATTACATTCGCAGATCTAGAATCCTAAATTTTACAAATTCATAACAAAAGCAAAGATTTACCTGGCAGCTCGAAAATGAAAATCACATACGACGACTAAGACGATGACAGCGGTTACGACTAGAGAGGTGACGAGAATTACAGGAAGAGAATACGATGGTGGTTACGACGGAGACGTAGACAATGAAGGCGCGAAGGAGATGGTTTGAGCCGGTGACTATCGAAAAAAAATAACGACATGGAGCAAAAGCATAAATTAAAGAAACAATAATTAATAATACCTCTGAAGTTTAAAAAATTTTAGGATTTGAAGAACCCCCAAATTATCTCCAATATAAAGCTTATGATAGTGGGAAAGGTTCGTATACCCGGACATGTTTGCTTTGATTCAAACCCAAAGCAACAGAACCCTAGAAATAAAATGGATTATTCTTATTCTTGCAGAGGCCGCCATATATTAGATAGAAGGAAAAAGGTTCGATTTAATCAAAATTTTAAGGAAAAGGGGAAGGGTTTCTAATGTGCAATTGAAAAAAATAATCATAAGCTAAACGGTGGATTTTGATATCAAGTATTGTTGACTAACCATATAATTTGTGTTATGAGAATTCTGAAATGATTTAAGTGGTACAAATAATCTACCTAAAGAGTGGAAGGAAATAGTCTGCCAAAATGAAATTGGAGGGATATAAATAAATTTTAGTAAAACTTGAAAAAATTTAGTGGAGTAACAAAAATAATGGATTAATATAGGAGGGAAAATGAAGAGGGAGCCCGCCAAAGTTAAAAATTAAGTTTTTTTTATTTATATGATTTTAAAGAATATTTCACTTTTTTCTTTTAACTAACCTGTAAAAAAATCTACAATATTTATTCCTACATATATACGGAGTATATCTTAAAAATTACGGAGTATAAAAGAATACCATATTAACCAAGACACATGGAAATATAGAATCGAAATATGAACAAATGTAACTAATCTTTTAACGTATTATTATTAATTTTTATTATTATTATTATTATTATTATTATTATTATTATATTTTATTTTATATGAATATGATATGATATGATGGTTCGTTGTGGTCTGGTAGTCCAGTGGTGGCTCGGTGGTCCAGTTGTGGTTTGTTAGTCTTCAGGTAGTCTTTTAGTCTGGTGGTAGTCCGGTGTGGTCTGTTGTTGGTCCTACAGTGGTCTGGTGGTAGTTCAGTTTCCTAGTGGTGGTTAAGTAGTGGTTCGGTTGTCTGGTGGTGGTTCGTTGGTCCACTGGTGGTCTCGTGGTCCGTTGTTGTGTCAATATCAGTTAGTTGGTCAGTGTCATAACCCGTCCTTAACCATAAGAACGTGTTAGATAACGTATGATTTCATTGCGAGGTATTGACCTCTATATGCGACATTTTTAAAAGAACAACTGCATATATTTTACATTACAAACCATAATTCTTATTTTGATACAAGCTTTAGACAAAATAAATATGATTATCGTTTAGCGATAATCTTAGACTTACAAACTTTACATGTGATGATAACAATACGATTTCTAGCATATTTTACATTACAAATCCTCCGATATGCAGTTTTATTTTTGACACAAATATGCATACTCAAGATCTTGTTTAAATTCAACATGTTGCAGCGGAAGCTTCTAATTATCACATGAGAATAGACATGTTTAAAACGTCAACATAAAGTTGGTGAGATATAGGTTTAATGCCGGCAGCAATATATATATAGACCACAAGATTTCACATATAAACATTTTAATAAAAATATTCTAAGTGGTTGATCACTTGGTAACCATACTTAACATTTAATCACGTCGCATATTCCCTTTATTATGAAATCTTACTACACCGTACCAAGTGTAGTCACGAAACGAAGTACTGTGCAACCGTTGAATACTGGTCGTCCAGTCCGGTTGGGGTTGTCAGGCCCGATAGATCTATCAACAGGATTCGCGTTTACAATACCGCTGTAAATAATAGTTACCAAGCTACAGGGAAGTATGCCAGTGGTACAACTCAACGTAGAATATATTTTTCAGTTACTTGTGTCCATAACGTAAAACATAAAATACATGTATTCTCATCCCGAAATATTTAGAGTTTAAAAGTGGGACTATATACTCACTTTCGTCTTGAAGATATGAAATTTTGACTTGGTCTCCGATTGATATCACGAACCTATCCATATATAATATATCAATACCTTTTCTTTTTAAACAATCGTCACATATATATACTTATAATACTTTTAATACTTTTAATAATTCCTTAGTCCGTAGTTAGCAGTCCGATGTTAGTAATTCAATTTTAAATGGTTCATTTTTAGGTGTTTAATAAACCCCCAACGAAATAAATAAAACCCCCATCGTATATGTATTGGTCGAGATTAATCTTGACCCACGGTACCGGTGTTGTCAAATGACGTGTTGCGTACATAAAGTACCGGTGTTGTCAAATGACGTGTTGCGTACAATCATGGGATCTTATGATTAATCTTCTCGTATTGTTTACGGGTGATCCTGAACCATATAAAATTAAATTATGAGTACATATATATGAAATATCATGTTATTTTAAAAATATGTGATTTATTTAATTTTCTCCAATTATTTTCGTAGCTAAACTAGTCTTAGATATCCGATCTCGTTTTGGTCATAGTTTCTTCGTTACAACTCCGTTTTCGTTGGTTCAACTTGCCACTTCCTTGGATCGAGTCCCTCTTTAAGAATATGAACTGTAAATACCTTAGTTTGTATTCGAAATCACAGGTCATAGGTCAAACTTTAGTGAAACTTATGAAGTTAATCATTTTTGTTACAAAAATATCTTTTAATGACCATTTTTCTAAAAATACTTATACTTTGAATTAAATCATGAAATTTTTATGTGTTAACATATTCATAAGAAATATCATTTTTCCAGAATATAAACCTCCAATTCAAAGTTCAAGATGGTTTTTAATTATCCAACCCAAAACAGCCCCCGGTTACACTCCGACGTCGTAAATTCAGTTTTTAAGGTGTTCTTTGAAAAACCAAGTTATACCTTGTTAAATTAGCATATATTTATGATATATTACAGGTCTTGAAGTATTTTAAAAGTTAAGTTAGAAGGATCTATTTAGTTTGCAAACAAGTTTGAAAACATTCAAACTATGTTCTTGTTGTTAAAATTTTATACCACAAAATAAGATAGCTATATATATATATATGAATCGAATAAGGTTATGAACATAGTTACTACCTCAAGTTCCTTGGACAAGGTTGCTGTAAAAGAGGAGTAAAAAGCTAGAACCAAAAGGGTGATGGAATTGGATGAAAGATTGGAAGTAAGTTTGTGTTCTTGGAAGGATTTCTTGAAGTGTTGTTGTAAGAGTTTTCTTATGGTGATTAAGTAAGGTTTTTATGGCTAGATCTTCTTGGTAACTTGCTGGATTGTTATGGAGTTTAAGGTTCTTGAAAGAGTGTGTGTTTTTAGCTAGAAATTGGAAGTTAAAATGAATCAAAATGATGATCCATAAGTCCCCTTAAAAACGTGATATGGGGGGGGGCAAAGACAAAATTTTTAGCTTGTAATCTTGTGTATTTGTCAAACAATCATACAAAAGCAATTACCTCTACCTTAGGGCAGTAACAAGGGCTAGTTAGGTGGTGATTTGATGTGTATATACCAATAGTAAATACGTATAGGAGCTAGGTATGATACGAGTACTTATACTCTAGATATACGTATAGAAATTTTGTGAAAAATGGAATGAGGATTCAAATATAGCTATCTTTTGTGAATACACTTATATGGTTTTATGTATTTAAGTCCTTAAAAGTGATTAAATACATTACTTATACGATATATGTATAAACATTATAGATTATAAGTATTTATGTCAAATAACGTTACGTATGGTTATCGTTTTGAAAACTTAAGTTAGTAGTTTCAAAACATACTTATAACTTATTGTTATTAATACAAAATGTGGTAATAAAACATTCATTAATCATGTTAAATATGTATATATACATATATATACACAAACGTATAATTATCATATATTGTATAGTTCGTGATATCATTGGTCAAACTAGACGGTCAAACGTTGTGTAAAACTCTTTTCGGAAACATAAATCTCAACAATTTGGATTGCTTATCATGTTGGTGAGGTTTAATTTATATAAATATTAATCTTATAAGTATAGAACGATCGAAAAAGTGCGGGTCATTACAGTCAGGTTGCGGTTATGAGGTGGTTAAGCTGTCCGGTGGTGGTCAGGTGGTGGTTCGATTGTCTAGTGCTTGCTTGGTGGTAGTTCGGTTGTCCGGTGGTTTTCAGTTGGTCTGTTGGTGGTTTGGTGGTACGTTGGTTGTCTACAAGGGGTCTTTCGGTGGTCCGTTAGTACAATGGAGGTCTTGTGGCAGTTCAACAAGTTTGATGGCCGTATGGTGGTCCATTTCAATGGGCGTGCAGTTTTACGTTGGTGGTTTGGTTGTCCGATGTGGGTTCGGTGGTGGTCTTGTGGTCTAGTGATTGGATAGTGGAGCAACAGACGAACACCAGACCAACACCAGACCATTGAACCAACAGACCAACAATGGAGTAACTGTAACAGACTGAAACCCGGGCTAGTTGTAAGTTGCCTATTTTGCCCTTAGGGTTTGTGCTTAGTCTTAAGTGCTTTTATTTTAATTATTTTATTAGTGTTTTATTATAATTGTGTTGTGACCAGTTTGTGACAAGGGTCCCAGAACATGTTGGTTTATTTAATTTGGACTCCGTTAGGGTTGCCAAATTAAGTACGAAAGAAATTAGATAACTGGTAAATACCCGTGTGATATGGGGTATGGGTTTATAACCCAATATTAAGTGTATGTCCTGGATTCTTCTACCATTTTCTCAAAATAAACACACACATACAAACGCATACCAAACGCACCCATGATCATAAACCCTAACTTGATTTGTGAGCTTTTGGATTAATTGAAGTTAGCAATCGATTCCTTGTGTTCTTGTGATCATCTTAAGGTAAGTATTACAAAGATTTATGTATTAATCTTGTTGAAAATTGGGTTTTAGTGTTCTTATGAGTTTTTGAATAAATTAGCTCAAATCTTGTTGTTTGATGTTTAAAAACATCAATAGATGTTAGAAATAGGTTGTATCTATGTTTAGTAGCTTCCATGTGCTTAAAATTTGATCAGATTGCTCAAAAATCGAGTTTTTTGGGGGAAAATCGTAAAAACAGCGAGCTGCTTCGAAACTCAGTTGCTACAGTATTTTGCTACAGTATTTTGCTACAGTACCCGAACTGCTACAGTATCACTATTTGCTACAGTGTCACTATTTGCTACAGTGTTACTATTTGCTATAGTTCCGATTTGCTACAGTGCTCGAGTTGCTACAGTACCGATTTGCTACAGTGTCACTATTTGCTACAGTACCGAGTTGCTACAGTGTCACTATTTGCTACAGTACTTTTATGAAAATTGAAACGGGCGTAACTTTCAAAACGTAACTCCGTTTTTGATGAATAAACTATCGTTAGAATCGTAATAAAGAATAATTTTCAATGGTGAACTTTTAAGAAACTAGATCAAACTATTTTTGGGCCGAAAAAGGAGTTTTAGTGTGTATGTCGTGTTTTGCACGCACCTGTATGCCATTATTGAGTGGAGTCATGATGTAGACTCATAAAATTATGAATATATGGTGTTATGACCTAGTTAATCGTATGAAATGATTATATTATTTATTGGATATGTATATTAACTTTGTTTGTGTTGTTCTCAGGTTATAAGGACAAAGAGGAAGCTCAGAAATAATAACTGAGCAGTTGGTGGTAATTGGTGAGTGGGTCTATCTCCGGATAGAGTTTAAGTAGCATATCATGCTACTGTGGTTGATTCTTTTACCATGCATAGTGTAGAAATTGTCATGTTAGAATAATATAGTATGCCTGATGCTGTATGTGATTTATGTGTACACTGTGTGAATGGCACCAGTCGGGCTTAGGGAGACTGGGGACTCGAGACCGTGCCTATGAGAGGTTAGAGTCCGTATGAGGTCAAACGTGCCTAGGGGAGGTTGGGTCCATAGGCTACTGATTGTGGAGTATAGTGTGAATGATGCATCCCCTGCATCTGGATAACTATACTGTGAATTGAGTAGCATGGACTATCGGTAGACTCAAGTCCGATCAGCTAGGACTCGTGTGCTCGTACAAGCCGCCGATCCTCGTATTGTCTTATTGTATGCTAGTTGGTAGTTAGCAAGTACTGTTGGTGTATATAGCTTGTGTGTGGCTTAAGCTATATCTGTTAGATAGATTCCATTCACTTAGCAGTGCGCTAATCCCCCACATATTACCCCCTTGCAGGTTTAGATACTGCCAGTTGGGATGTGTGCTATTGAAGAAGACATGTTTGACAATCCAACTCTGATGTTGACTTTTGTATAAATAATGTTTTGTAATAACGTAACACCGTTGTGTAAACTTAAACATAATGACGTGACTTATATTGTGTTTGTTAATAAAGTCTTCCGCTGTGTATAAAAAAAAATGGGCCGTTGTTACAAGTTGGTATCAGAGCATGGTTTGGCAGCAAATACGTGCACGTATTTTGTTCCCAAACCCTGAGGCAAGTCAAACATGTCTGTGGGAGTGGGGGCTAAATGAAAATAGGATATACGTGTGTTAGTTGTGATTGAACTAACTGTTATCCACTAAGCTTTTGTGTGAGCTGTTTTGTAGCATAGGTATGGCTGATAGAAACGCAACTGGCCCATCTAACCCCGGAACATTCAGAGCACCAGAAGAAGGTGTTGAGTCAGATGATGATCAGAGTAGTTACATCCTTCAGTTAGAAAGCAAGCTAAAAGAGGCCGAGGACAAAATTAATGAGCTTGAATTGGCGAGGCGTTCTGGAAATGATGATACACCACCTGGATTCCCAACCGCGCAATCCCAAACGATACCTAATGTGCCCCAGAACCAGTTTCAGAATCAAATACCTAACCAATATTATATGCCACCACAAAACACCTTTACTTACCAAAATCCCATGATGATGAATCCATACCAAATGCAAATGTTCCATCAACCTTACATGCAACCACCCAAAAGATGTACGTATAAGAACTTCCGTGATTGCAAACCCTCCGAGTTCTCTGGAAGTACTGATCCGACTTTAACTCTCAATTGGTTGCGAGAAGTTGAAAGGGTATTTGAAGCGTGTCAGTGTGAACCCGAGCTGAAGGTAACATATGCTAGTAGACTGTTGAAAGGTAGGGCTATGATTTGGTGGGATTCTTTGATTTCTAGTATACCAAAAGAGCAAATGAGTATGATCACATGGGAGCAGTTTCATGGGAAGGTGTGTGAACAATATTGTAATCCATTTGATATGAACCGAATCAAGACTGAGTTTCTTGAAATGAAGATGACACCTCAAATGACGATCGATGAGGTAGTAGAGAAGTTTATGGATAAACTGAGGTTTGTACAACAATGGGTGCCAGACGAAGTGTCTCGTATCCAGCATTTTGTTAATATCATTCTGCCTGAGTACAGAACTTTTGTTAGAACAGCTACATCATTGTCTCAAGCTGTTGTGATGGCTAAGATGGTAGAAAGTGATGTTCAGGCTGCCAGAAACAGAATGTTTGGTAATGTGCTACAACAAGGTGGACAAGTATCTGGTCAATCAGGATCTAAATTTAAGAAGTCTAGTGGGTTTAAATCGAAGGGTAAAAGTGGTCAGAGTAGTACTGGATCTGGATCAGGTAAAGGGAATTGGTGTCACACGTGTCGATCTTCTCACAGTGGTCAGTGTTCTGAGGCTACAAGAAGATGCTTAAAGTGTGGTGTTGTTGGGCATGAGTCTTCAGCATGCCCGTATCCGAATAGTGTGTGTTGGAGTTGTCACAAACCAGGGCATCGTGCAATTAGTTGTCCGTCGAAGAGTGGTAGTTCCGGGGCAGGGTCAGGGGCGCGTTCAGCATCAGCTGGAGGGTCAACTGCCTCGAGTGGGCAGAAGAGGAAGAACCCTCCAACAGCAGAGGCTAGAGCTTTTCAGATGTCGGTGGAAAATGCTGTGGCAACCGACGAAGTAATCACCGGTATGTTTCTAATCAACTCAATACCTGCTCGCGTATTGTTTGATTGTGGTGCCAATAGGTGTTTTATGTCCCTAGATTTCTGTGCTAAGTTGAATTTACCAGCTACTGTGTTACCCAAGCTGGTTAGTGTAGAAGTAGCTGATGGTAAGACCACACCCGTCACAACCTATGTGACTGGGGTTTGTATAGAGATCGAAGGGAAGTCTTTCCCGGTGACTTGTTTAGTGTTACCTATTCCTAGCTTTGATGTAGTACTAGGAATGGATTGGTTGAGCTCGCTTAGGGCTAATATTAAGTGTGATAGGAAAATGATTACCTTTCGTTCGACCGATGGAACCCGTGTTGTGGCCCGAGGGGAGCGGGGAGGGTATAATTTTCTGTTGATAACCATGATGAAAGCGAAAAAGTCGATGGCAAAGGGTTGTGAATCATTTCTTGCATATGTGATTGATGCGAAGAAAGAAAAGAAAACAGTGGCCGATATTCCGATAGTATCAGAATTTCCCGAAGTGTTCCCAGATGAGTTACCAGGTCTGCCGCCGGTAAGGGAAGTTGAATATAAGATTGAATTGGTTCCTGGAACAACTCCAGTTGCAAAAGCTCCATACCGATTAGTGCCTTCTGAAATCCGTGAAATGATGTCACAGATTCAAGAATTATTAGATCGTGGGTTTATCCGACCGAGTTCTTCACCGTGGGGTGCTCCGGTATTGTTTGTTAAAAAAAGAAAGATGGGTCAATGCGTATGTGTATTGATTATCGTGAATTGAACAAAAGAACAGTGAAGAATAAGTATCCGTTACCTCGAATAGACGATTTGTTCGATCAGTTACAGGGTGCTTCATTCTTTTCTAAGATAGACTTACGATCTGGATATCATCAGGTTCGTGTTGCTGAATCAGATATACCGAAAACAGTGTTCAGAACAAGGTATGGTCATTATGAATTTCTTGTCATGCCGTTTGGGTTGACGAATGCGCCAGCAATCTTCATGGATCTAATGAATAGAGTGTGTCGCCCGTTCTTAGATAAGTTTGTGATTGTGTTTATAGATGATATACTAGTGTATTCAAAGACCGAAAGTGAACATGCTGAACATCTGAGACAGGTTTTGAACATGTTGAAACGTGAACAACTATTTGCAAAATTTTCAAAGTGTGAATTTTGGATACGTGAAGTGCAGTTTTTGGGTCATGTGATTTGTGCCGAAGGTATAAAAGTTGATCCGACAAAGATAGAAGCGGTAATGAATTGGAATTCTCCGAAGACTCTGACTGAGATTAAGAGTTTTCTGGGATTAGCCGGTTATTATCGCAGATTTATCAAGGATTTCTCGAAAATAGCGGGTCCGTTGACTAAGTTGACTCGTAAAGATGTAGTCTTTCGATGGACTGATGAACAGGAAAAGGCTTTTCAGATTTTGAAACAGCTACTGTGTCAGGCACCAGTGTTAGCTTTACCAGAAGGTTCGGACAACTTCGTGGTATACTGTGATGCATCATATGCTGGATTGGGTTGTGTATTAATGCAAAGAGATAAAGTAATCGCCTACGCTTCGCGACAGTTGAAAGTTCATAAGAAGAATTATCAAGTGCATGATCTTGAAATGGCTGCAGTAGTGTTTGCTTTGAAACTGTAGAGACACTATTTGTATGGAACCCATTGTGTTATATGTACAGATCACAAGAGTTTGCAGTATATCTTCTCACAGAAAGAATTGAATATGCGTCAGAGACGATGGAAAGAGTTGATCAAAGATTACGATTGTGAAATTAAATACCATCCGGGTAAGGCAAATGTGGTTGCAGATGCGCTAAGTCGTAAAAATTCAAGTGAAAATGTGAAATTTCTTCGTTTGAATATAACTTCAGATTTGATTAACAGCTTAAAAACCATTCAGGCCTGTGCTTTAGAGGACGAACATATTAAATCTGAACAAATGACCAAACGAAAAGTGAACTTAATTGATGACTCACGTGGACTAAAGACCTTAAACAATCGTGTTTGGGTGCCTAACCTTGGAGATTTGAGGGATTTAATCATGACGGAAGCTCACAAATCCAGATTGACAGTACATCCGGGTAGTAATAAGATGTATCATGATTTGAAAACAGTGTATTGGTGGCCAACAATGAAATCAGATATCGCTCGTTATGTCGAAAAGTGTCATATATGTGCTCAAGTGAAGGCAGAACATCAGAAACCTTATGGTTCGTTACGTCAGTTACAGATTCCAGAGTGGAAATGGGAACATATAACGATGGATTTTGTGACTAAATTACCTAGAACTCAGAAAAGACATGATATGATTTGGGTAATAGTGGATCGTCTAACTAAAAGTGCTCATTTTCTTGCTACTCGTGAGACAGCTTCGTTAAGTGAGTTAGCCGAATTGTATGTGAAAGAAATAGTTAGTCGTCATGGTGTGCCGTTATCGATCGTTTCAGACAGAGATTCCAGATTTGTGTCAAATTTTTGGAATAGTCTTCAACAGAATCTGGGTACACGTGTGAATTTAAGTACAGCTTATCATCCTCAGACAGACGGTCAGAGTGAAAGAACGATACAGACTTTGGAGGATATGTTAAGGGCTTGTGTGTTAGAATACGGTGGTTCGTGGGATACACATTTGCCGTTGGTCGAATTCGCGTATAATAATTCATATCATTCGAGTATAGGGATGCCGCCCTATGAAATGTTATACGGTCGTCGTTGCAGAACTCCGACTTGTTGGTTAGAAGCTGGGGAGAAACAGTTTGCAGGTCCCGAAATTGTTCAAATGACAGCCGAAAAAGTTGCAATTGCGAGAGAAAAATTAAAAGCCGCTAGAGATAGGCAGAAAATGTATGCGGATCCGCGTAGACGTCCGGTAACCTTTAATGTGGGTGAACGAGTGTATCTGAAAGTTTCGCCGTGGAAAGGGGTTATCAGATTCGGTAAACGTGGTAAGTTAGCACCGAGATTTATTGGTCCGTTTCCGATCAGTGAAGTGTTGAATGATCAGACTGTGGTGTTAGATCTTCCGTCAGAGTTAGCCGGTATTCATAATACATTCAACGTGTGTTATCTTCGTAAGTGTAAAGTCGATGATGAAACACAACTTCTTCCTTTAGAAGATTTAAGGGTCGATTTGAATAAGAAATTGGTGGAAGAGCCGGTCCGTGTGGTTGACCAAAAGGTGACTAAGCTGAGAAAGAAAGAGATTCCGATGGTGTTGATTGAGTGGAAACACAGTTTGGGTTCTAATCTTACGTGAGAAACGGAATAGTTGATGAGAAAACGTTACCCTCATTTGTTTGACCAAGACCAGATTCCGAGGACGGAATCTTCTTAAGGGGGGTGGATTTGTAACAGACTGAAACCCGGGCTAGTTGTAAGTTGCCTATTTTGCCCTTAGGGTTTGTGCTTAGTCTTAAGTGCTTTTATTTTAATTATTTTATTAGTGTTTTATTATAATTGTGTTGTGACCAGTTTGTGACAAGGGTCCCAGAACATGTTGGTTTATTTAATTTGGACTCCGTTAGGGTTGCCAAATTAAGTACGAAAGAAATTAGATAACTGGTAAATACCCGTGTGATATGGGGTATGGGTTTATAACCCAATATTAAGTGTATGTCCTGGATTCTTCTACCATTTTCTCAAAATAAACACACACATACAAACGCATACCAAACGCACCCATGATCATAAACCCTAACTTGATTTGTGAGCTTTTGGATTAATTGAAGTTAGCAATCGATTCCTTGTGTTCTTGTGATCATCTTAAGGTAAGTATTACAAAGATTTATGTATTAATCTTGTTGAAAATTGGGCTTTAGTGTTCTTATGAGTTTTTGAAGAAATTAGCTCAAATCTTGTTGTTTGATGTTTAAAAACATCAATAGATGTTAGAAATAGGTTGTATCTATGTTTAGTAGCTTCCATGTGCTTAAAATTTGATCAAATTGCTCAAAAATCGAGTTTTTTGGGGGAAAATCGTAAAAACAGCGAGCTGCTTCGAAACTCAGTTGCTACAGTATTTTGCTACAGTACCCGAACTGCTACAGTGTCACTATTTGCTACAGTATCGCTATTTGCTACAGTGTTACTATTTGCTATAGTGCCAATTTGCTACAGTGCTCGAGTTGCTACAGTACCCGATTTGCTACAGTGTCACTATTTGCTACAGTACCGAGTTGCTACAGTGTCACTATTTGCTACAGTACTTTTATGAAAATTGAAACGGGCGTAACTTTCAAAACGTAACTCCGTTTTTGATGAATAAACTATCGTTAGAATCGTAATAAAGAATACTTTTCAATGGTGAACTTTTAAGAAAGTAGATCAAACTATTTTTGGGCCGAAAAAGGAGTTTTAGTGTGTATGTCGTGTTTTGCACGCACCTGTATGCCATTATTGAGTGGAGTCATGATGTAGACTCATAAAATTATGAATATATGGTGTTATGACCTAGTTAATCGTATGAAATGATTATATTATTTATTGGATATGTATATTAACTTTGTTTGTGTTGTTCTCAGGTTATAAGGACAAAGAGGAAGCTCAGAAATAATAACTGAGCAGTTGGTGGTAATTGGTGAGTGGGTCTATCTCCGGATAGAGTTTAAGTAGCATATCATGCTACTGTGGTTGACTCTTTTACCATGCATAGTGTAGAAATTGCCATGTTAGAATAATATAGTATGCCTGATGCTGTATGTGATTTATGTGTACACTGTGTGAATGGCACCAGTCGGGCTTAGGGAGACTGGGGACTCGAGACCGTGCCTAGGAGAGGTTAGAGTCCGTATGAGGTCAACCGTGCCTAGGGGAGGTTGGGTCCATAGGCTACTGATTGTGGAGTATAGTGTGAATGATGCATCCCCTGCATCTGGATAACTATACTGTGAATTGAGTAGCATGGACTATCGGTAGACTCAAGTCCGATCAGCTAGGAGTCGTGTGCTCGTACAAGCCGCCGATCCTCGTATTGTCTTATTGTATGCTAGTTGGTAGTTAGCAAGTACTGTTGGTGTATATAGCTTGTGTGTGGCTTAAGCTATATCTGTTAGATAGATTCCATTCACTTAGCAGTGCGCTAATCCCCCACATATTTCCCCCCTTGCAGGTTTAGATACTGCCAGTTGGGATGTGTGCTATTGCAGAAGACATGTTTGACAATCCAACTCTGATGTTGACTTTTGTATAAATAATGTTTTGTAATAACGTAACACCGTTGTGTAAACTTAAACGTAATGACGTGACTTATATTGTGTTTGTTAATAAAGTCTTCCGCTGTGTATAAAAAAAAAAATGGGCCGTTGTTACAGTAACAAACCACCAACAGACCAACTGACCTCCACCAGACCGCTAATGGAGCACCAGACCACCACCAGACCTGCACACCACCACTAGACCACCGAACCACCACATGTTTACCAAAGGACAACAGAAACCATCACCGGACAAACCGAACCACTACATGACCACCGGACCACCACCGAACAACCGAACCAACACTTGACTACAGAACCACCACAAGACATCTAATGATCGTTAGTTATGTGGTTCCATTTATGTAGTATACTTTTAACACTAATACGTTAGTTATTCAATGTGCTATTTGTTTACTTATGTTATTCGTTTGTTATGTATATGAATATTGGCAAATATAGGTACGGGTGTAAATGAGCAGAGTCGAGCTCGAGCTCGACTCGATTAAATTTCATAGACCCCGAGAACGTGTACTTTAATATTTCCTAATATGTAACAAAACAAAAACGTAATATTTCCTAATATGTAAAAAAATCAAAAACGTAATATAATATTTCCTAATATTCACTGGATCAGATGATTATTGTCATCCCTAATGCTCAGTAACATGAGTATGACAACACTCATATATTGAGAATGAACTGAGTTCAAGTCTATACTACATTTAACATTAAACATGAAAATAGTACAATAACTTAAATTAAAATGAGTGAAAAATAGTTTTTAGTTATGATTTAACTATAAAAAATAGCAAATTTATTTTATTTTCTTTAATATCTCGTATTTAATATTTTCTATTCGACTATTTTTGAAATTAGATTTTAATTTGGATGTTGAAGTTTTGAACTTTCTAGTATCTAATATTTTCTATATATTCTTCGATTCTTATGCAGATATATATATATACATAGTATAATAAAAAAGTTTAAATTAGCTCAACATAAAGAACATTGAAAACAACGCTTTAGGGATGGCAATAGATATATGATTAGATAGATCATCCGATTCATTAAAAAGCGGATATGGATGAATATTCGATTAAATGGATATGGATATGAATTATGAGATTAGTGGATCAAATATGGATGAAAATTTGTAAGCTGACCTTAGGACATTTAGGACATTTGCTGATTAGGATCGTGATTTCTGAGGTGGCTATTATGAACATCTTCATAGAGAATTAGAAAGCATTATAAGATGTTGTGCTCATAAAATAACCCCTTAAAGTAGTGTATATTTGGGAATAAAACATGAACTAATTTTTGTTCAAGATTAATTCAAGTTTATCAATAAGAAATTTGGAGCTCGTGCTCACATGCGCATAAATTTATAAAGACAATGCTAACTCAGCCATAACATTTAAGAATACAAAATTTAAGTTTTAAATTCTGGTTAACTAACTATAAAGTATAAATATACATTTTTTTAATATCGACTTTCCCTATATAATTTTGATATTAATATTCTTCATGACACGGTTGAATTATATAAATAAAATAAAATTGTATGTGGTATGTTTAAACTTAGGATTTATCATTAATATATTAATGTTAATATTATTTTTTATAAAGGATGATGATATATTCACTCATCAAAATTAATTAAAATTCGATTTCGGTTTTGCTCGATCCAAAACCATTTTTCAAAATCGGTTTGTCTTTTCAGTTTGATTTTTTTGATTTGGTTACAATTCAATATTCGGTTTAAATGATTTCAAACAAAATATTGAACACTATAGATTGGATGATTTTAATAAAAAATTATACAGTAATTGTTAATTTGTGTAGATTTTTTTTAAAAGAATTTGTGTATAATTTTTCAAAGATATACTTCCATATTATTTAGACTTATCATTTATTCAAAGATACGGTATCATGAGTACAAAGTTTTAAGTGTAGTTTTAGACATATAAATACTGCTATTAGTACTATTGTACAGTATCATTTATTGATTAGGATAAAAATGCGGAGTGTAATAATATATATAATTACTTAATTTGTACTCCGTATATTATTATATATAGGAGTACATATATAAGTATAAGTATCAAATTTGAAAAGATATTTTAATATGATAGAATATATATATCTAAAAATTATTTAATATGATAAAGGCGGACATAATTATCTCAAAGTTGGCTCCCTATTTTCCAAATTTTTTCAAATTCCTCTAATCTGTATCAACCCGACCCGATATTTTCTGTTCTGTATGTACACGGTTTCTACCAAGAAAAAAAAAAAAATCTGTCCATTCCACCCAAATCTCTTCCTCTTCCTCTTCAATGTTATTATTCTCTTCCATGGATAATGATGATGATGTTTTTTGTTGCTGGTGCTCCTTCGATTATGAAGAAGAGGTATTTAAACAATTATGTTTTATTTTTAATCCGTTTTTTCTTAAATCGCTCCAATTTTAGGGTTTTAGTTGACTTAAATCGCTACAATTTAATCCGTTTTTTCCGATCAAATTTTAGGGTTTTATTTACGTAAATCGCTACTAGTCGAGGATATGTCTGTCGATTTTATAGCCAATACGACAAGATTTATTACCGGATTTGCCAAAACGACCTCCGCTAAAATGGCCACGTTTGTTACTGGAAAAGACGACCGGAGATTATCTCTGTCGGTTAAAAGCCATATTCCGACGATGAAGTGGTGGGTGTGGTACAGAGGTATGATGTTTGTTGTTTTGTTTTCTTTTGTTTGTTTTGTAATCGTTCTTTATACAAAAAATTTCAATTAGTAGGATAACAAATACGTTGATGATGTTCTCTATTCACGAAATTATTTTGTGGACCATTCATCTTCCAACATCAGATTTCTCTTGCATATACTATGTAGTCCAATCAGTTGTAAATACAGGTATTATCATCAATCGTTATCGTTATCTATATTATACTATGTATTAATCGAGGTCTTGGTTAACTGACTATGCGTAATATGTCTGGTTCACATAGGAAAACCTTAAAGGGAAGTTTTGATTTAATTGAATTTCAAAGCAAACAATAGAGAGATTCTCACTGAAGTAGCCTGAAGAACCTGATGTTCATGTTCTTTTATGGAATTATAAGCTGTAAGTGATGCAACAGGTAAAAGTGGTAAGGTTATGTTAAAAAGAGCTGCTGGTATGATATCTTTTTAAACTTGATGATCAATTATAAGGTGTTTTAAGTAATGTCTATTAGTATTTTTGTGATAAATAATCAACCTAATACTTATGCAATATACATTAATAAACCATGCACAAACTATATCATGGTCACAGTAGGTGAAGAAGCCATAACCAATGAAACATTTATTGCTGATATACTGAAAAAAGGCACCACGATCATTCGGATCAACTGTGCTCACGGGGATCCAAGCGTTTGGAGTGAGATTATCAAAAGAGTGAAGATGAACTCTCAGATGTTGGAGAAACAGTGCCGTATTCTCATGGATTTGGCTGGACCGAAGCTACGAACCGGTAGGATTCCTGCTGGTCCACCTGTCATGAAAATATCTCCAAAGAAGAATGCGTATGGAAATGTGATTAATCCTGCTCAGGTTTGGGTGGCTCAAAAAGGAGCAGGTCCACCACCTGCTCATGTATCTCCCGATGTGGTTATATATGTGGACGGTCAAGATTTTCTTACAAAGCTTGAAGTTGGTGATACTGTTAGATTCAGTGATGCTAGAGGAAAACAAAGGTCGTTTAAAGTTTAAAAAAAAAATTCCTGTTTTTAATGGTGTGGGATTTATGGCCGATTGTACCAAGACTTGTTATGTTCAAAACGGAACAGAATTGTTATATGTCAAAGGAAACAAGAAAAGGCGGTCAGTTGGATTTGTGGTTGATGTCCTTCCAGTAGAGTCGTTTGTTAGATTGAGAGAAGGAGATTTGCTTGTGATTACACGAGACAGCTCAAACCAACAACACAACATGTTTGACACTCCTAGAGTTACTTGTTCCTCTGGTTATCTGTTTGACTCGGTTAAACCTGGAGAGCCTATTGCTTTTGAGATGGACTAGTATTTCAGAAATAGTTGTTTCTATTACTCGTGCTGGTCCACGTGGTACTAAACTTGGTTCAGAGAAATCGATTAACATCCCAGAGAGCAAAATTCAGTATGAAGGGTTGACTTCAAAAGATATAATTGATCTTGACTTTGTGGGTACCAATGCGGACATTGCTGGGATTTCATTTGTTCGAAATGTTGATGATATTGTTTTGCTTCGACGAGAAGTTAAGAAGAGGAAACTTGAAAAGTTGGGGATCGTTTTAAAGATTGAAACTAAAGATGCGGTTAAATACTTGGGCTTAACCTATTGTCTAACATTATGGACTCATCTCAATGTGTTATTGATGATAGCATTATTATTAGTTTTCGTAGAAATATATCATTGTTTATCATAATAGCTACTTGATTACCTTGCAGCCATTGTTGGAAAATACAAAGCAGAAACTCTCAGCCTTTCCATTTATCTATAAGTTGATACATTCGACCTTATTTTATTTTAGACTAAAACTTATTTTTTTAACAGGCTAGCTTCAAACATTCTCAGTACACAGGATGTTCCCAACATTTGGTACGTCTTTCTTTTACTTCGGGTATGTAAACTTTAATAAAAGATGTCTCGTACTAATGTCGGAGATATCTCATATTGCCTCTAAATTTCATTTGATTTCGTTCAGAACCAAAATGCTCATGACGCATTTTTTAAGCAGCTAGCACTACTTCGGTGAGTTTCTATACTTGTACATTATCTTCACTGAATAAACGAACATATTTTATTTTGATTTAATTCTCATAGAAGATATATAGTCATTAAAAAAAATAAGAATATTTTAATTGTTCAAGATATCACAACACCATAGAGCCCACTGTAATCAATGTTACGTATTTTTATATTTAACACCTAAATGTGATGTTTGCTATATTTTTTAAGATTCTTAATTGCTTGTTAAAACGGAATTCTAGGTTGGAGATGAAGTTTTTCTACACAACATTGTTAACCCTAACGAGCAGGTAGCAAAAGGATGGTTGAAATCAAAGATCGTGGAATTAGAGGTGGAAAGAGCACAAAAGAATCCGGAAAAGAATCGGTCCGACATATGATTCAACTATTTCCCCGGTTACCTCACCAGTCATTGAACCTCAACCTTTACGGGTATGTTTATGTTATAAAAAAAACTGTCTTCTCAATGTTAACCAATATAGTTTAACTCTTATTTGCCGTAAAATGATACTCAGGTTAAGTCTGACGTATATCTGAGGAGCATTCACAAGCCGTTTGACATAGTAGCAAGAGGATGGGTTTTGAGTTTAGATTCAAAAGAGGTGGTTGGAGGGAAAGAGATTGGTACAAGATACTGTTCGGTTAATCCTCGTGTGGCAATTCAAAAAGAAGAGGAGCTGGTTAGGCTGTATGGACATATGGACACAGTTTTTGAAGCTATAGGCACGTCTATTGCATGGCCAAGAAATTTTGTCTAGGTATGACCTTCTTAAAGTGTACTTTTGTAATTATAAGTTATATTAACAACGCGAAGGTTTAAAACTAACAAATGAAATATATATATATATATATATATATATATATATATATATATATATATATATATATATATATATATATATATATATATATTTTTTTTTTTTTTTTGTAGGTAGTACCTCTTGATTAAGAAGATTGCTTCATGATCGATCTATTCGTTCTTAGTATTCATGTGTTTGCTTCTTTATTATTATCGCCAAATGTTACTAGACTTTTATATTTGATTTTTGTAACTATGTTTACTTTTAGATGAAACATATCTAAGATTCTGAGTTTGCTATTAAATAAAAATCAGTTGTTGGATGTCAATTTCATTTATAGAATCTGTTTGTTTTAATTATAATTTTAATATCATGCCCATGATTATTTTATATTTATCATGACCATTATAGCTGATTTCCGCGACCCCAAAAATTGGTTTCATAATTTTACTTTGAGATTTAAGTACCCTTTTAAAAGGTCCTAATATATGTTTTTAGGACCTTTTGAATGGATCCTAATATATGTTTTAGGACCCATTTATAATGTAAATAATTAAATTATATTATAGGACCCTAAAAAGGGTCTCATCATCTTAGTTAGGATATTAAGATCTTCATTAACAGTCCTAACATGTGCTTTTTAGGAACTTTTTTGTGTGTTTTAGGACTCTATCGAAAGGTCGCACTATAGTATTTAGAACTCTATTCGTGTGGTCCTAATATATGTTTTTAGGACATTTTTAATGGATCCTAATATATGTTTTAGGACCCATTTATAATGTAAATAATTATATTATAGGACCCTAAAAAGGGTCTCATCATATTAGTTAGGATATTAGGACCTTCATTAACAGTCATAACATGTGCTTTTTAGGACTTTTTTGTGTGTTTTAGAACTCTATTGAAAGGTCGCAATATAGTATTTAGGACTCTATTCGTGTGGTCCTTAATTATTTTACAAGACCCTATTTATGGGTTTCAAAAAACTTATTTTAGGACCCTATTTGTGTGGTTCTTAATGATATTATAGGACCCTTATTAATGGATTTCATAAACTTATTAGAACCTTTTTTAAGAATCCTAATATGTTTTTTAGGACCCTTAAATAAAGTCTTTATATGTTTTAAAATATTAGAAGTCCCATTATATGACTCTATAATAAGGTCCTAATATGGTTCTTGGTACCCTTCTTAAGCGTCCTTAATGATATTATAGGACCCTTATTAGTGGGTTTCATAAACTTTTTTCAGCTATTAGGACCCTTTTTAAAGATCCTCATATGTTTTTTAGGACCCTTAAATAAAGCACTTATATGTTTTGAAATATTAGATGTCGCATTATACGACCCTAGAATAAGGTCTTAATATGTTCATGGGACCTTTCGTAAGGGTTCTAATACATTTTTTAAAACCGTTTTCTAATAAGGTCCTAAAATGTTGTTAGGACCCTTCTTAGGCTATTAGGACGCCACTGTGGGAGGACCAAGTCGTTAGTGGTCCTATCAGCTCAAAGGTCCTATTAGAGTACATAATATGACCTTTGTGGTGGTCCTATAAGGCCGTTTTTCTTGTAGTAGGGCCATGCGCTAGATCGAAAACTTATTTAGGGCGATCCTCATTGTTTCTCCTAACAAGGACAATGTTACGTCCGACCACTTTATTTAACCACATAGGATGTATCCATTCCATCCTTAAGGCAGTCAAGTCTCCCGACTGACACATTTGATGACTTAGGTCATAAGATGTAGTCCAGACCTGCTGTAGGTTGACGAACAGTCTTGAAAAGTCTTCTCTAACATCGGCTGGAAATCCACTAGGCCTCAGCATCAAACAGGGAGCTAGTGGTCAGACTTATCTCAATGAGGGAGATTTGTCTCGTAAAACGGGGGGCACCATGATACACAAAATGTCAGTGATTTATCAGATCCCCAGAAGGATAATCTCCTTAAAGATTAATCAACTTTTAAGCCTGATGAACTTCAATCTTTATGATTGACTTAACGGATTAGATGATTACCTCATAATTATCGATGATATCCGGACGTAATGTGTATCCTCCTAAGCACATTATTTTCTTACTGACATCTCGCGATGTTAGGTACTGTGGGAGGCATTGGCTTGACCAATCGCGGGGTAGCCCGTACGATTCTTTGGTTAGCTTGTTTCATCTTCTTGGCTCATGACTTCCACTTGTATCCCTTGTTTCATATATTTGAAGACATTATCAGGTTCAAGATCTTCTACATTTATTTGGATTACATATTTGGTACACTTGTTCGAATTATTATTATTGTGCCGATACTTTATTTGAGGATGTTGGAGATTTTGGGATTACAAGTGGAAGTCACATTGTTGATATGTTCTCTTAAAATCGTACCCACGCTAGTTTCTCTTTTGGTTTATTTCTGTGGGTTCTACTTACACTTATGCAGACGTTATCATTTAGTAGAAGATTATTTTCGATTCGGATTTGCTTGAGGACAAGCAAGACTCTAGTGTGGGGTGATTTGATATTGCACATTTCTCATATATTTATCATGGCAATATCTGTCATTTTTAGTCCATTCGGATACGATTTTGGTTATTATTCGCGAATATTTGAAAGATTATGATTTGAGAGCCGAGAAGTGTTAGTTGATTGATTTATGGTGTTTATGGCGCGTTTACAGCAGTTTCTATGTTATTGGATGAATTGGGTTGTGATCAAGACGAGTTCTAAGTAAAAACACGTGAGAACTGCTGAGCTCCCAGATGCGCGCCGCGCGGAGACTTGCGCACTGCGCAATTGTGCTTCAAAACAGATCAGCCACGTTTATATTTCGAACAACAAAAATCCTTTAGAAGTGCGCGCCGCGCACTTAAACGCGCACCGCGCAAATCGAGTCGGCCAGATTTCTCTTGCTATAAATAAGGTGCAGTTTTTCATTCAAAGGGTTATCTTTTGGGCAGCCGAATTTGAGAGCATTAGGGGCGATTTTCAGTCACTTTTGGGGAATTCCAAGGTCACTCTGACGCTCCAATCATTCTGATTTCAAGGATCAATCTCAGCACTCATCAAGATTCATCGTGTTAGGTTGATTCTAAATTATCAAACAATGTTTTCTTTATTATTTGTTATTTTGATTTCTTTTGTTGCCATGGTTATTGGCTAAGTTATTTAATGTTTGTCTAGACTTCTAAACCTATGTATTGGATGCTACTTATCAGTTATTCTTTTAATTTATGATGATTTGATGTTCGAATTAAAGAACGATTCTTATTGAAGCTAGACTTTTCGATTCAATTGGTTGTGTACTTGTTTGATAGGACGAGAGTTCATTAATTTAGTACATAAATTTACAATTGGTTTGTCTTAATTGATTGTTTGCTTACTCGGAGACGAGAGTAAATTGGATTCAAAAGGCTAGACGAAATAGGGGTGAATTACACACAACGAGAGTTGGTGTGATTGAAATTCGAGTCTTCATCTCAGTTGAGATATTTGGTCACAATTAGGAGGTCTTAGGCTACGGGGAATTCTGTGTCGTGTAATTCTAATTGAAGTATTTGCGCTGGGGAATTCCAGGTGAACCGACTAGGTAATTCACATATGTTAGATTATAACTGGGGCTTAATCTTAATGCATCCAATACTAGGTGTAAATGGTCTAGACGAACATTTGTTCTTTTATTGATTAAAACTTTCTTATTTTTATTCGTTTGCTTTAAAGCTTAAATCTTAAAATACCAAAAATATTGTTCTTTTCTGTTTTCAAATCAAATCTTGATTTGGCTAATCGTTAAATAGCCACCAAAACCATTATCTCATATTTTCCATTTTAATAGATTAACTTAGTTTATTTCATTAGTTTCAATCGTAATTCTCACTTTAAACTGTCCTTGGAATGATTTCGGATTTACCAACTTTATACTATTGCACGATCGGGTACACTGCCAGTTAGTGTGTAGTAATCTTTAAACCGGCACTTTTCAGAGATAATTTATATACTAGATTTTACACATCAACAATCCTGACAAATTGTGGTTAGTTGATCAATCATTCAACTTTACATTATAAAACTACTACTGCAATTGAAAAATTAAACAGAAATTTAAAGAAAATAGACTCGTACCTCTATTCTTGGTTCATTCTTACAATAGATCGAATTCGAATCGTATTTCAAAATGTAAAAATGCAGTTTTGTTAGGAATCTTTTACTAAAACTATCTGCAAAATCTCATGTTCCAATTCTTTCTATCGAGTTCTAATTTTGAAGTCAAAGTTTTTGAAATAAAAGTCAATCGATCGTTCTTCGTTAAAATTCGAACTTGTTTGGATGTTTCAGGTTCAATTGATGATTCAAAAAGTTTCTAAGAATGATTTACTACCTATTTCATGTAGAAATCATAATCCAAAAGTGTCCAAATTTTAAAATCAATGTTTGAGTTCATCATTTTCATTATCGAGCTTCTGCTGTTGCTGTTTATTTTTTTTTCCTCTTTCTTTTCTTTTCTGTCAACCCGGATCAACTACAACCTATTGTTTCTATTCCAATTACCAATCCTAAATCAATTCTATAATTTGCTGTTATGATTAACTGGGTTTTGGTCGATGGAATTTAGAAGAAGAAGAGGATAACAGAAAAGACGGGTTATATATATTATGAAACGAATAAAATCAGAAAAATAGAAGACAGATCAATGTTTTAGTGTGTAGTCGGGTTAGCGAGAGGTCTCGGGTTCGAGCCCGGGCAGTGGCGTATTTGTTTTTAAAAGCATATACTACTAAGAAGTATGATTATTATTATCATTAATCTAATTAATAATATTATCATTATTGTTATTACTAGTATTATCATTAAGTATTATAATTATTATTATTATTACTAAAATAAGTATTAGTTATCATTTATTATTACTATCATGATTATAATTACAATTATGATTATTATTATTATTATTGTTATTACTAATATTATTATCATAACTATTACTAGCAGTAAAATTATTATTTTAGTTATTATTATTATCAGTACTATTATTATTATTATTATTATTATTATTATTATTATTATTATTATTATTAGTATTATCATTAAGGTAAAATATAGCACCATTATGATTAAATCATTATTTTAGTGTTATTATAACTATTATTAAGATTATTGTTATTATAAAAATTTTCATTAATAATTAATATTGTTATTAAAAATATCATTTTTATTAGAAATTGTCATTATCAGTTTTATTAAAAATCTATCAATCTTAAAATTTGCATTTTAATTAAAATTAACATTATTATTATTATTTTTAAAATTACTATTATCATTATCATTATCACTACTAACAAAGTGACTAATGATATTATCAAAATAATTATTTTCAACTTCATTATTATATCTAATTAATAATATCTGTGACACTCCTAATTTTTTTTTTATTATGTACGCGGAAGCATAAAAAATTAATTAAACCATTACAATAATATAAACATATTTAATTACATATCCAGTGTCACGTAACATTACAACCAAATTTAGTTTTAACAGAAAAGACACATCAGAGTTTCTTCATGGTCAAACATAACATCATCAGGTTCTTCTGCTCCGCAAAACACAATATCTACAAAAGCTAATAACCTGCAGGGAGGAGATGGAGGGGAATTAGCACGAAGCTAAGTGAGTATGACTAACTACAGGCCATAGCATACATAAGTGTTATACTAATCATGTCACATAGTCTAACACACAAACATCATCCAAGTGCCGTCTACAGAGACTCTGGCGGCTCGGTCAAACCATTAACCACCAGCTGATCGGATTAGAGCTTACCAGAAGTTCCTCCACCACCGTATGTATATACATAATCCACACGCGACGGACGCGTCATTCACATATATATACACAACAATAAGTTTTTTAACAAGCATGACAATCATAATATAACATGCTTCTATATACTATATTTTCCAGTTAGTCCCACTCACCAAATGCCAGCAACCAGCTCAGATAATCTACTACTGAGTGGCTTCCTTATTCTTATCACCTGAACATAAGGCAAATCAAGTTAGTTACTGTCCGTTACCACCAAATAACACATTACAGAAATTTTGTATCAAAAAGCGTCCGCTAATTTTTTTTTGCTTAACACTTATGCATTTTCAAAATTTACATCCTGATCATCAATATACAAATAGGTAGCATAACGGATAGAAGACAGCTAAATTTCACTATAATGCATCTCTGATCTACATCCGTACGGTTGCACATGCATCCGTACGGTTACAGCCTCCATCCGTACGGTTACAATATGTAACCGTGCGGTTGCAAGTTTCTGGCCCGGTTGCACCACACCGCTGCATCCGTACGGTTACACTTGCATCCGTACGGTTAAACCACGCAACTGTGCGGTTGCAACCTGCAACCGTGCAGTTGTATTCATCGAGCTACAGCAGCAGAAACTGACGGGTTTTGCACCAAAATCACCCAAATCTCGAAATCTGGACGTTTTGACACTTAAATTCGTTTAGAACACATTTATAACACTTATAGAAACTTAAACCCCAACAAATTATGCCAAAACAACACCAAAATCACAAGATTTGACCAAAAACCCCAATTTGAACCAAAACCTAGTTAACAACACAAAACTCACTGATTTGAACACGAATTCAGTTGAGATATACCTTGATTAACACACTGAAATCACAAAGAACTGATTACATACAAGGATTCAACACAAAAACGAGATTTAAGAGATTAGGGTTCTTGAGATGAATTAGGTAGGTGTGTGTGTGTGAAATAAAATATCCAGAAACTTCACAAAAATGAGCTGTAGTTTACTTATATATTTAGGCTAAACTCAATACCCCATCACACACGAGTATTTACCAGTTATCTGATATCTTTCGTACATCATTTGGCAACTCAAACGAAGTCCAGTTTAAATAAACAAACCTGTTCTGTGACCCTTGTCACAAACTGGTCCTAACCACATCATTAAATAATAATAAACATTAAATAAGAATAAAAGCATATAATAACACAACACCAACTTAAGGGCAAACTAGTAATCTTACAGCTAGGCTCGGTTGAGGATGTTACAAATCTACCCCCCTTAAGAAGATTCCGTCCTCGGAATCTGGTCAAAGTCAAACAACTGGGGATAGCGCGCCCTCATTAACTCCTCGGTTTCCCACGTCATGTTAGAACCTAAACTGTGCCGCCATTCCACCAATACCATTGGAATCTGCTTCTTTCTTAACTTGGTGACCTCCCTGTCTACTATTCAAATTGGCTCTTCTACTAATTTCTTAGTCAAATCAAGTTTTAAATCTTTTAACGGAAGAATTTGACTTTCATCGTCTACTTTACACTTTCGCAGATAGCAAACATTGAACGTGTTGTGAATTCCTGCTAACTTTGAAGGAAGATCTAAAACAACAGTTTGATCATTCAGAATTTCTTTGATCGGAAATGGCCCAATGAATCTCGGTGCTAGTTTACCACGTTTGCCAAATCTGATCACCCCTTTCCACGACGAAACTTTCAAGTATACATGATCACCTACATTAAATGTTACCGAACGTCTGCGCGGATCAGCATACATCTTTTGTCTATCTATAGCTGCTTTTAACTTCTCACGTGCAATTTCGACCTATTCTGCGGTTATCTGAACAATTTCGGGACCTACAAATTGTTTCTCACCTGCTTCTAACCAACACGTAGGAGTTCTACACTTGCGACCATATAACATTTCATACGGCGGCATTTCGAGACTCGAATGATATGAATTGTTGTAAGCAAACTCTATCAATGGAAGATGTGAATCCCAAGAACCACCATATTCTAAGACACACGCTCTCAACATGTCTTCTAATGTCTGAATCGTCCGTTCACTCTGACCGTCTGTCTGTGAATGATATGCTATACTTAGATTCACACGTGTACCCAAATTCTGTTGTAAACTATTCCAGAAGTTCGATACAAACATAGTATCTCTGTCGAAAACTATAGACAACGGTACACCATGTCGACTAACGATCTCTTTCAAGTATAAATCTGCCAAATCACTCAAAGAAGCTGTTTCACGAGTAGCTAAAAAGTGTGCACTCTTGGTTAAATGATCCACTATCACCCAGATCATGTCATGTCCTTTCTGGGTTCGGGGTAACTTGGTTACAAAATCCATCGTTATATGATCCCATTTCCACTGAGGAATTTCTAACTGTCGTAGAGATCCATACGGTTTTTGATGTTCTGCCTTCACTTGCGCACAACTATGACATTTCTCAACGAAACCTGCAACATCTGTCTTCATTGTAGGCCATCAATACAAAGTTTTTAAATCTCTATACATCTTAGTACTACATGGATGCACTGTCAATCTTGATTTATGCACTTCTGTAAGGATTAAATCCCTCAAATCTCCAAGAATAGACATCTAAATTCGGTATTTATAGGTCTTTAATCCTCTAAAATTATTGCATAGGTTAAATTTTCTTTTAGTCATTTGCTCAGTCTTCAGGTTTTCATCATTCAATGCTACTAACTGAACAGTTTTCAATCGATCAATCAAGTCTAAAACTATCTCAGTTCTCATAAATCTAACATTTTCGACTGTTTTCTTGCGACTCAGAGCATCTGCGACCACATTTGCTTTACCCGGATGGTATTTAATCTCACAATCATAGTCTTTAATTAATTCTTGACATCGACGTTGACGCATATTTAATTCTTTCTGCGAAAAGATATACTGAAGACTCTTATGATCTGTATAGATTTCACAATATGTACCATACAAATAATGTCTCCAAAGCTTTAAAGAAAACACAACTGCAGTTAACTCTAAATCATGAGTCGGGTAATTTCGTTCATGATTTTTTAACTGTCGTGAAGCATACGCTATAACTTTATTTCTTTGCATCAAAACACAGCCCAGACCTGCGCGTGACGCATCACAATATACCACAAAATCTTCTGTTTCCTCTGATAAAGCTAAAACCGGCGCTTGACATAACAACTGTTTGAGAGTCTGAAAAGCCTTTTCTTGTTCATCAGTCCATCGAAAGGCTACATCTTTTCTGGTTAACTTATTTAACGAACCTGCTATTTTAGAAAAGTCTTTAATAAATATGCAGTAATAACCTGCTAAACCCAGGAAACTCTTAATTTCTGTCGGCGTTTTCAGCGAGTTCCAGTTCATTACAGCTTCTATCTTAGACTAATCTACTTTGATACCCTGTTCACAAATCACATGACCCAGAAACTGTACTTCTCGCAGCCAAAATTCACACTTAGAGAACTTAGCGTACAACTGTTCCTGTTTCAAAAGCTCTAACACCAACCTCAGATGCGTAGCATGATCTTTCTCTTTTTTTGAATATATTAAAATATCATCTATGAAAACAATCACAAACTTGTCGAAATAATGACGACACACTCTGTTCATTAGATCCATAAACAATGCTGGCATTTGTTAACCCGAATGACATAACTAGAAATTCATAGTGACCATATCTAGTTCTAAACGCTATTTTCGGTATATCGTTCTCTGCAACACGTACCTGATGATATCCTGAACGTAAATCAATCTTTGAAAAGTAGGAAGCACCCTGTAACTGATCAAATAAATCATCTATTTTCGGTATCAGATACTTATTCTTTATTGTTCTCTTATTTAAATCATGATAATCTATACACATACGAAGCGACCCATCTTTCTTTTTCACAAATAAAACAGGAGCACCCCACGGTGAAGAACTTGGTCGAATAAACCCCTTATCTAACAATCCCTGAATCTGAGACATCATTTCTCGGATTTCTGACGGAGCTAATCTGTAAGGAGCTTTTGCAACTGGTGTAGCACCAGGAACCAAATCGATTTTATACTCTACTTCACGTACTGGAGGTAACCCTGGTAAATCATCTGAAAACACTTCTGGAAATTCTGACACAACGGGAATATCGGTCACCTGCTTCTTTTCTTTCTTAACATCGATCACATAAGTTAAGAATGAATCACACCCTTTCGATATCGCCTTCTGAGCTTTCATTAGGGAAATCATAGGGAAGTTAAATCCGCTGCGCTCTCCCCTAGCTATCACTCGGGATCCATCGGCCAAACGGAAAGAAATCATCTTCTTATCACCCTTAATATTAGCCCTATTAGCTTTTAACCAATTCATGCCTATGACTACATCAAAGCTAGGTATAGGCATCAACAAACAGGTTAAAGGGAAGGAATGAGCGTCGATTTTGATGGTAATTCCAGACACAGATGATGTGCATGGAACCATCTTACCATCAGCTACTTCTATTCCCAAAGGCGCATCTAACATCCTAACAGGCAACTTCAATTTATCACAGAAGCCTAAGGACATAAAAGAACGATTCGCTCCTGAATCAAACAACACACGAGCTGGAAAGGAATTAACCAAGAACATACCAGTAATGACGCCATCGGTAGCGGTTGCAGCATCTACCATCATTTGAAATGCCCTTGCCTCTGCTGTTGGAGGATTCTTTCTCTTCTACCCGGCGATAGAAGCAGAAGATCCTCCAGAAGTTGCTGATCTCACCCCTGACCCTGCCCCAGAACCGGCTCTTAACGTAGATGGACAATTCGCTGATCTATGTCCTTCTTGATGGCAACTCCAACAAACATTAGACTTAAAGGAACAAGCAGTTGATTCGTGACCTAGCACCCCACATTTCAGACATCTTCGGGTCATTGGAGAACATGGACCGACATGGGTCGATTTGCAAACATTACACCAACCAGACTGACTAGAACCCGATCCGCTAATACCAGACTTACTATTCTGTCTAAACCGGCCTGACTTTTTACCATAAAAACTAGATTGCTTACTTGATTGCTGAACAGACTGACTACCTGTTTGACTTTCTGATTTTCCCCCAAAAGATCCACCTTTTGAACTTTCTCTTTTCGCTGCCATTACATCACCTTCAGTAACCATGGCCATCTCATGAGCCTGCGCCAAGGTTGTTGCAAATCTCGCAACGGTTCTGTACTTCAGCTTAATCACCCGCATAAAATGTTGAATCTTATCTTTCTCAGTCGGTACCCATTGTTGGACGAACCTTAGTTTCGATGTAAAATCTCTGAAAACCTCATCAATTGTCATACTTTCTGTCATTCTCATATTTAGAAACTCCGTTTTTAATCTTTCCATCTCATACTCAGGACAATACTGCTCACGCACCTTAGCAGCAAATTGTTCCCTGGTTATTTGACTGATCTGTTCTTTGGGTAAATATGCAGTGATAGAGTCCCACCATTCCATTGCTTCACCTTTGAGTAGCCTACTAGCAAACAGTACCATAGATTCAGGCTCACAGAAACATGCTTCCAACGCTCGCTCTACTTCTCTTAACCAATTGAGTGTCATTGTAGGGTTTGTGTGACCGCTGTACTCGGGAGTTTACAATCAAGAAACTGTGTATATGAACACTTCTTTCTCATCCCGGGAACTTGAAATGGGTATATCACCGGGTTTGGAAATGACTGGTTAAACGGAAATGACATTTGGAGATTTTGATAGGTATTCTGTGGAAACTGTGATTGGGAACTGCCACCGGCTTGAGTATAAAGGTTTGAAGGAAAAGTTGTGTTCAACGCAGTGGTATTAGGGTGCCATTGCACCCGTTCTTGTTCTAATTCTTTAATTTTCTCTTGGGCTTCTAGTAATCGACTTTAAAGGTTTATAACTTCTTGTGAGGTTTCCTCTTCTGATGACACATGTCCATCTTCATCAGGGGCTCTGAAAGTACCAGTTCCAGGGACAGTGGGGCCAATAGCGTTTGCTTCATTATCTGCCATTACTGCACTACCACAACACTCACACCAAAGCTTAGTATAAACTCTGTTAGTACTAACAACTAACACATAACCTGTCCTAACAGTCACTTAACTCATCCCCAGCATGGTATGTTTGACATGACTCTACTAAGTTTGAGAACATGACATTTAGATCACAATGCACATGCTGTCAAACCAAGCTCTGATACCAACTTGTGACACTCCTAATTTTTATTTTTTTTATTATATGTACGCGGAAGCATAAAATATTAATTAAACCATTACAATAATATAAACATATTTAATTACATATCCACTGTCACGTAACATTACAACCAAATTTAGTTTTAACAGAAAAGACACATCAGAGTTTCTTCATGGTCAAACATAACATCACCAGGTCCTTCTGCTCCGCAAAACACAATATCTACAAAAGCTAATAACCTGCAGGGAGGAGATGGAGGGGAATTAGCACGAAGCTAAGTGAGTATGACTAACTACAGGCCATAGCATACATAAGTGTTATACTAATCATGTCACATAGTCTAACACATAAACATCACCCAGGTGCCGTCTAAAGAGACTCTAGCGGCTCGGTCAAACCATTAACCACCAGCTGATCGGACTAGGGCTTACCAGAAGTTCCTCCACCACCGTGTGTATATACATAATCCACACGCAACGAACGCGTCATTCACATATATATACACCACGGTTGTCTAGGCTACCACAGAGGAACCCAACCCGCAGGTTGATCTCTCCTACCGAGGCTACCACACAATAGGGACGCACTGGGCTCCAGCAGACAAGCATCAACTAACATACAGTCATCACAAGTACTAACTAACCACAACAATAAGTATATCTAACAAGCATGGCAATCATAATATAACATGCTTCTATATACTATATTCTCCAGTTAGTCCCACTCACCAAATACCAGCAACCAGCTCAGATAATCTACTACTGAGCGGCTTCCTTATCCTTATCACCTGAACATAAGGCAAATTAAGTTAGTTACTGTCCATAACCACCAAATAACACATTACAGAAATTTTGTATCAAAAAGCGTCCGCTAATTTTTTTTGCTTAACACTTATGCATTTTCAAAATTTACATCCTGATCATCAATATACAAACAGGCAGCATAACGGCTAGAAGACATCTAAATTTCACTATAATGCATCTCTGATCAACATCCGTACGGTTGCATATTCATCCGTACGGTTACAGCCTCCATCCGTACGGTTACAATATGTAACCGTGCGGTTGCAAGTTTCTGGCCCGGTTGCACAACACCGCTGCATCCTTACGGTTACACTTGCATCCGTACGGTTACACCACGCAACTGTGCGGTTGCAACCTGCAACCGTGCAATTGTATTCATCGAGCTACAGCAGCAGAAACTGACGGGTTTTGCACCAAAATCACCCAAATCTCGAAATCTGGACGTTTTGAAACTTAAATTCGTTTAGAACACATTTATAACACTTATAGAAACTTAAACCCCAACAAATTATGCCAAAACAACACCAAAATCACAAGATTTGACCAAAAACCCCCAATTTGAACCAAAACCTAATTAACAACACAAAACTCACTGATTTGAACACGAATTCAGTTGAGATATACCTTGATTAACACACTGAAATCACAAAGAACTGATTACACACAAGGATTCAACACAAAAACGAGATTTAAGAGATTAGGGTTCTTGAGATGAATTAGGTAGGTGTGTGTGTGTGTGAAATGAAATATCCAGAAACTTCACAAAAATGAGCTGTAGTTTACTTATATATTTAGATTAAACTCAATACCCCATCACACACGGGTATTTATCAGTTATCTGATATCTTTCGTACATCATTTGGCACCCCAAACGAAGTCCAATTTAAATAAACAAACATGTTATGTGACCCTTGTCACAAACTGGTCCTAACTACATCATTAAATAATAATAAACATTAAATAAGAATAAAAGCATATAATAACACAACACCAACTTAAGGGCAAACTAGTAATCTTACAGCTAGGCCCGGTTGAGGATGTTACAATATCATTATCATTATTTTAGTATTATCATTAATTTAACAAACAAATGATATTATATAAAAATATATTTAATACACATAACTTATCAATATTAATATTTTTATTGAGATAAATAAGTTATTAATATAAAAGTTATATCACTAATAATAATATATAAAATTGTTCAATCGCAAGTATATGTTTTAATATATATAATTGATAGAGGTTCGTGAACCCGTGGTCAACTCTGCACTTGTTCAGTGCCGTCGTATGCATAATTACTGCGAAATACAGTATCGTGAGTTTTCATAGCTCCCTTTTATATATATATTTTTGGGTTGAGAATACATGCACTATTTTTATAACTGTTCTACGAAATGGACACAAGTACAAACTTTATATGCGACCAACATGAGTATTTTTATTATGTTCATTTGAAAAATACAAATCCCTGCTTTGTAATATCATTAATTTGTAACATCCCAAAACTTTTGTCCCAGACACGAGCCGCGCCGCGGGCTTTCTTGCCGCGTCGCGGCCTATAACTTGAGCAATTGGTGATTTCTTTGGAAAAACTCGACATGGAATTTCAGCTTTAAGCCTCGCCGCGGGCTTCCTAGCCACGCCGCGGCCTATAACTGCAGGAAATGCTGATCAGCATTCTAAAAAGGGATTAAATGAGGGGCAGTTTCATCTTTTCACATGGAATTCAGGTTGTGAGCCACAAAACTAATACCAGCCTTATCTTATCTTCATTTTTATCCCATCTTTTCCACCCAAACGCTCTCAACCATTTCTAGTGAGATAAACCCATTTTAGAGAGAGAGAGAGAGAGAGAGAGAGAGAGAGTGAAACGACCCGTCCTAATCCACCTGGACGAAGTCATTAACATTTGGTCCCATTGCGATGATCGGCTCCAAGTAATGTACTTATATTGAGCAAATGCACAGCGGAAGACTCAATTCGTACCTGAGAATAAACATGCTTTAAAGTGTTAACCAAAAGGTTGGTGAGTTCATAGGTTTATCATAACAATCATTTCAATATGTTAATAGACCACAAGATTTCATAATCATAAACATAATACACTCGCAAGTGTATGTAAAGCATTCTAAGTGGTTGAGCACTTGGTAACCATACTTAACATTTAATCAACGTCGCATATTCCCTTTATTATGAAATCTCACTACACCGTACCAAGTGTAGTCACCAAAATGAAGTACTGTGCAACCGTTGAATACTGGTCGTCCAGTCCGGTTGGGGTTGTCAGGCTCGATAGATCTATCAACAGGATTCGCGTTTACAATACCCATGTAAGTAGTAGTTACCAAGCTACAGGGAAATATGCCAGTGGTACAACTCAACGTAGAATATATTTTTAAGTACTTGTGTCTATTTCGTAAACATTTATAAAAACAGCGCATGTATTCTCAGCCCAAAAATATATATTGCAAAAGCAATTAAAAAGGGAGCAAATGAAACTCACTTTTGCCTTGAAGGTATTTAATTCGACTTGGTCTCCGATAGATATCACGAACCTAACCATATATATAATATATCAACATATTTTCTTTTTAAGTAATCGTTACATATATATATATACTTTTAATACTTTTAATATTTTCTTAGTCCGTAGTTAGCAGTCCGATGTTAGTGGTCCACAATTAGTTGCTTAAATAAAATAAATAAAGACCCCATCGTATTCGTATTGATCAGAATTAATCTCGACCCATGGTACCATGTTGTCAAATGACGTGTTGCGTACATAAAGTACCGTGTTGTCAAATGACGTGTTGCGTACAATCATGAGGTCTTATGATTAATCTTCTCGTGTTGTTTACGGGTGGTCCTAAAATATATAAAATCAAATCATAAGTATTATATATAAAAATATCATATTAATTAGAAAAGTTATGATTAATTTACTTTTTCTCCAAATATTTTCGTAGCTAAACTAGCTTCGGATACCCAATCTTGTTTTAGTCGTAGTTTCTTCATTACAACTCCGTTTTTGTTGGTTCAACTTGCCACTTCCTTGGATCGAGTCAAATTTTAAGAATATGAACTGAAAATACCTTAGTTTGTATTTGAAATCATAGGTTATAGGTTAAACTTTGGTGAAACTTATGAAAGTGATCATTTTCCATCATAAAAATAACATTTAATGATCATTTTTCTAAAAATACTTACACTTTGAGTTAAACCATGAAATTTTTATGTGTTAACATATTCATAAGAAATATCATTTTTCCAGAACATGAACTTCCAATTCAAAGTTCAAGATGGTTTTTTAATTATCCAACCCAAAACAGCCCCCGGTTGCACTCCGACGACGTACATTCAGTTTTTAATATGTTCTTTGTAAAACCAAGTTATATCTTGTTAGGTTAGCATATCATTATGATATATTACAGGTCTTGAAGTGTTTTAAAAGTCAAGTTAGAAGGATCTATTTAGTTTGCGAACAAGTTTGAAATCATTCAAACTATGTTCTTGTTGTTAAAATTTTATACCACAAAATAAGATAGCTATATGAACATGAATTGAATAAGATTATGAACAAGGTTACTACCTCAAGTTACTTGGACAAAGTTACTACAAAAGATAAGAAATAATCTTGGAATCAAAGAGTGGTGGAGTTAGATCAAAAGGTTGGAAGTAAACTTCTTCAAATGGGTGGTTATTTTGATATGTTCTTGAAAGAGTTTTCTTATGGTGTTTAAGGCTTGTAATTGAAGCTAAATGATGGGAAAAATGCTTGGAGATGATCAAGTATGAAGTTAGGAGTATTTTGAGAGAGAAATGAGGGTGTAGGTATGAGAAAATGGAGTGAAGAAATGGTGTTCATTTATAAAAACGTTTTTAGCTTATAAAGAAAGAAAAGGATTCCTAATTTTGTTTTCTTACTAATAATTCATACTACTTGACAAATCCTAGTTACCTCATATCTAGGGCAGTAATAATGTTGATTAAGATGTTGATTTGATGTGTATATACCAATAGTAAATACGTATAGAAGCTGGGTATGATACGGGTACATATACCCTAGATATATGTATAGAAATCTTGAGGAAACGGAACGAGAATTCAAATATAGCTATATTTTGTGAATATACTTATATTGTTTTATGTATTTAAGTCCGTAAAAAGTGATTAAATACATTATATATACGATACATGTATAAGCATTATAGATTATAAGTATATATATCAAAGAATGTTACGTATAGTTATCGTTTTGAAAACTTAAATTAGTAGTTTCAAAATATACTTATAACTCATTGTCATTAGTACACAATGAGATGTTAAACCATCCTTAGATCATGTTAAATATATATAAATACATATATATATACACAAACCTATAATTATCGTATGTTATATAGTTCGTGATATCATCGGTCATATTGGACGGTCAAACGTTGTGTAAAACTCTTTTCAAAAACACAAGTCTCAACAATTTGGATTGCTTATCATGTTGGTATGGTTTAATTTATGTAAATATTAATCTCATAAGTATAATTTGGTCAGAAAATTCCGGGTCATTACAGTACCTACCCGTTAAAGAAATTTCGTCCCCGAAATTTGATAGAGGTTGTTATGGATAACAATAAGAAGGTTTTCATGACAAATATAAGGTGATAATGGAGTTTTATCATCATTAAGTAATGTAGATAAAACGATTCGATTATGTGAAGAATATAAATGAGACTATCGTAAAAGAGTGAGATGAGTAAAATATATTCGTCTTAACCGATGACGTAGTTATGATTGATTTTCGGGATTTAAGGGATTTAAAGAGAATCTTACGTAATAAGATTTGGTCTTTGGTGATTAAGGAAATCAGGATCTTCTTTGATTATATGCAATAATCTGTTTCGATTGCTCTGTCGGATATTTCACTATAAATTCACCCCTTCGTTTCCTTATTTTCCACGACTCACACCTTCTATTCTTTCTCCCTTGATTCTTACTTTGAAGCATTCATCAATATGCTCCATCCAGTCCTGATTCTTGATATACTCCTAACTTTTATATCTGTCATTCTTCTTTTTCATCTACCACCAGAAGAATCTATTTACTTCTACTATACTCTTGTGTTTATAGTGTTTCTAATTCTCCCGTGTCTCTATATTGCTATCTGCATCGATATACACAGTTTGTAATTTCGGGGTTATTATCGGAGTTTATATTCTTCATTATTTTTCGGAGCTTCATGCTTTCGTTTTCTCTTCCCGACTTCGAGTCAAGCGAGTAATGGTCCGGAATTCGTAGATATGAAATTCAGAATGAACATAGCTAATGCTCTAAGAAGAAAATGGTAATAGAACGATTTTGATTTGTTAAATTACCAGAATACCCTGGAGAAGACCGAGTCATCCAGAAAAATATTCTCTTGATATATTTAGAGATTAGATAGAATGTAAGAGTCGTGTAAATGACACATGATGACGGTATTGTGAATCATCATGCTTCATTAGAAACTCAGCATGACTTACTGTAATATAATGACGTTGATCAGGTGTCATTATATTATACTAATCCATGCTTCAGTTCCCAACACTACTTCAAAACATTCATATTTTAAACTCGAAGGTTTCAGAATTTAGAAACTAACACAGTTTCTTTTATGTTGCAGATATTACGGAGAGATAAATGATCTCAGATAAGAATAGTTATGAAAATATCGCCAGAAATATGGAGGATATTTATAATAGAACATACGAGAATATCTTAGAATTTCTAATATCAATGGATGATGAAGGAGATTTGTCTGTGAAGGTTTAGAATGAGAAATAAGATGTTTGCTAACGATTTCAGCAGGCACAGAATCATTTGGATTCTTTGAAGGCAAACTTATTCTTTGTGATTTGTCCACGGCTTTCTTCATAGTTTCGCATAATCCGCTTTTCGGTACTAAATTTTCTATCGAGCGTTCCTAACACTCCTTTCTTTATCATCAAACTTTTGGCCATTAAGATCATCTACAACATGCTGCTTCGTCAGCATTTTCAAAGTTAACTGATCTGGGTCATCGGTTATCAAACCGAGGTAGTTTCAGGAGAATTGTGTTTTTTTAGAATGATTAATCGCTGATGGTAATATTGTGGAATATAAAAGGTTCCCCAGTAACAATAAAGAGTATGCATATATATCGCGGTTATAATAAAGTTGTTTCGGATGAAAAGTCGGAGTTGACTTGCTGGAGCTGTGACAAAATTAGCTACTTTGGAAAGGGATTGCAAAACGATTTTCGGTAATAACAATGTCAAAGGAACTAGAACAGATACGTGTCAAACGTTTACTCAGTTTCCGAGAGTTTTTCAGGTGCATAACTGTATGCATCAATCTTTTCTTCCGTAGATGAAGTGCGGTTGGTTTATCCTCTCGATTGAGGTGTTTTTAAGAATCATGATAGATTTGAACGCTGATTGTAATCGTCGAGATACAATGAGGTTTAAGATGAAATCAAGTGGCAATCTTGAAGAAATGTTTAGTTTCATATGTTATAATCAATATTTTAATTCATTTTAATTGTCCAATGTCATTAGTCCACAGTCGATAGTCCACAGTAACAGTCCAATAATTCATATATAGTTTAATATATAATATACGAATTAATTAATACGTGTCGTGACCCGTATACGTCTCATACTCAATCACAACACAAACTATATATATTATTGTAGAATCAACCTCAACCCTGTATAGAGAACTCGATCATTACTGCATATAGAGTGTCTATGGTGATTCCAAATAATATATATATGCGTCGATATGATATGTCAAAACATTGTATACGTGTCCCGATATTTAAAGTGCGTAAAATAATTACAGAAATTAAATGACGATAAATAAAAGTGCGATAATTAAATTGTGATAAATAAACTGCGATAAATAAAATGTAGTCAGTTAGCTAGGAACAGTTAGCTGGAACAGTTAGCGTGGATTCTTAACAAAATTTTTCATAGTTAATTTGTTTGTTTCTAACATATTTTATTTTGTCATATGTTTTCTTCTTATGCCACTTGTTAGATTCTAGAAAGTCAAAATCCAAATATGAAATTGAATGAAAATGGTTATTCTGCGGTGAACGGATACGTATATCGGTGGTTGTAAGTAGGATAGTAAATGACTGTTAAATCAGCTTCGATGAATGTACAATGTAACTTATTAAGATGAAATCTAATTATTCCTAGGGTATTACCTACCCGTTAAAAAAAATTTCACCATTAATATTTTGTACAAAAGAACTTTTAATTACAATATTTATGAAAACATATATACATATATATTTTCTTCAGATGAAATCATGAATTTAATGAGTTAATATGATATTAATCTCATTTGCTTTTCCGTTTGAGCTAGAATAAGAAATCTCTAAAACTTTTTGAAACCACATATTCTTCGCAGAATATCAATGAAGTTATGGATCAATACTTTATCGTTCATTATTGTTGGTACTCCTTGGTATCTATGGTGCGTATGATGTTGATGTTTTTGGGACAGATTATGATATCGAGACGTGTGATGCGGATGTTGTTTGTTAGTGGTGATGATGGTATTGATGGTGGTGCTGATTATGCTACTGGTGTTTGCAACCTTCGCACCATGTTCTCCAAAGCCGTCACGCGAGCGCGAAGTTCATTAACTTCTGCTAGTACACCGGGATGATTGGCGGTTAGAGCGAGCGAATGAACAAGATTTGTAATATGGGATAGTATATAATCGTGACGAGATACTCTAGAAATGAGAGAGAAAATGGTGTTTCGAATAGGTTCGCCGGTAAGTGCTTCAGGTTCATCGCCAAGAGGGCAATTTGGTGGATGGAATGGATCACCTTCTTCTTGTCTCCAGTGATTTAGTATATTACGAACCCATCCCCAATTCATCCAGAATAGATGATGGGAAATTGGTTGATCCATTCCGGTGACACTGCTTTCGGAGCCCGAATGGAAATCCATATCGGCATAACTGTCGGAATCTGAAGAATTCGAACTAGATGCGGAATCCATCTTGTATAATGTGGAAAATGAATTTTTGGTATGGAATAGATTATAGGAGTTAGATTTGATACTCTTCAATACATAATTTACATATGTATATATAATACCAAAATCCCGTAAATTACGGAGAATCTTTGAAAAGATATCAGTCAAAGTTCGCAATAACAGATATGCTAAGATAAGAATTCGTCTATACACTATCAATGCAGTAAATGCAGTAAAAGGTGTCTAGACTTATGAATGATAAGCAGGTAATTTCCTAAGGATGATAAGCAGATGATTTCCGACTAGAAATGATAAGTAAAACTTTTGACATGTAGACACGGTCGAAGTCCAGACTCATTAATGCATCCTAACAACTACTAGTTAGACACACTAATGCAAGACCTGGTTCGCTATGACCACCGCTCTGATACCAACTG
Source organism: Rutidosis leptorrhynchoides (assembly GCF_046630445.1). Lineage (NCBI taxonomy): Eukaryota > Viridiplantae > Streptophyta > Magnoliopsida > Asterales > Asteraceae > Rutidosis > Rutidosis leptorrhynchoides. Next base: position 616,221,650 of record NC_092333.1, on the reverse strand, counting down.
AAATGACCCGTCCTAATCCACCTGGACGAAGTCATTAACATTTGGTCCCATTGCGATGATCGGCTCCAAGTAATGTCCTTATATTGAGCAAATGCACAGCGGAAGACTTAATTCGTACCTGAGAATAAACATGCTTTAAAGTGTTAACTAAAAGGTTGGTGAGTTCATAGGTTTATCATAACAATCATTTCAATATGTTAATAGACCACAAGATTTCATAATCATAAACATAATACACTCGCAAGTGTATGTAAAGCATTCTAAGTGGTTGAGCACTTGGTAACCATACTTAACATTTAATCAACGTCGCATATTCCCTTTATTATGAAATCTCACTACACCGTACCAAGTGTAGTCACCAAAACGAAGTACTGTGCAACCGTTGAATACTGGTCGTCCAGTCCGGTTGGGGTTGTCAGGCCCGATAGATCTATCAACAGGATTCGCGTTTACATTACCCATGTAAATAGTAGTTACCAAGCTACAGGGAAATATGCCAGTGGTACAACTCAACGTAGAATATATTTTTAAGTACTTGTGTCTATTTCGTAAACATTTATAAAAACAGCGCATGTATTCTCAGCCCAAAAATATATATTGCAAAAGCAATTAAAAAGGGAGCAAATGAAACTCACTTTTGCCTTGAAGGTATTTAATTCGACTTGGTCTCCGATAGATATCACGAACCTAACCATATATATAATATATCAACATATTTTCTTTTTAAGTAATCGTTACATATATATATACTTTTAATACTTTTAATATTTTCTTAGTCCGTAGTTATCAGTCCGATGTTAGTGGTCCACAATTAGTTGCTTAAATAAAATAAATAAAGACCCCATCGTATTCGTATTGATCAGAATTAATCTCGACCCATGGTACCATGTTGTCAAATGACGTGTTGCGTACATAAAGTACCGTGTTGTCAAATGACGTGTTGCGTACAATCATGAGGTCTTATGATTAATCTTCTCGTGTTGTTTACGGGTGGTCCTGAAATATATAAAATCAAATCATAAGTATTATATATAAAAATATCATATTAATTAGAAAAGTTATGATTAATTTACTTTTTCTCCAAATATTTTCGTAGCTAAACTAGCTTCGGATACCCAATCTTGTTTTAGTCGTAGTTTCTTCATTACAACTCCGTTTTTGTTGGTTCAACTTGCCACTTCCTTGGATCGAGTCAAATTTTAAGAATATGAACTGAAAATACCTTAGTTTGTATTTGAAATCATAGGTTATAGGTCAAACTTTGGTGAAACTTATGAAAGTGATCATTTTCCATCATAAAAATAACATTTAATGATCATTTTTCTAAAAATACTTACACTTTGAGTTAAACCATGAAATTTTTATGTGTTAACATATTCATAAGAAATATCATTTTTCCAGAACATGAACTTCCAATTCAAAGTTCAAGATGGTTTTTTAATTATCCAACCCAAAACAGCCCCCGGTTGCACTCCGACGACGTACATTCAGTTTTTAATACGTTCTTTGTAAAACCAAGTTATATCTTGTTAGGTTAGCATATCATTATGATATACTACAGGTCTTGAAGTGTTTTAAAAGTCAAGTTAGAAGGATCTATTTAGTTTGCGAACAAGTTTGAAATCATTCAAACTATGTTCTTGTTGTTAAAATTTTATACCACAAAATAAGATAGTTATATGAATATGAATTGAATAAGATTATGAACAAGGTTACTACCTCAAGTTACTTGGACAAAGTTACTGCAAAAGATAAGAAATAATCTTGGAATCAAAGAGTGGTGGAGTTAGATCAAAAGGTTGGAAGTAAACTTCTTCAAATGGGTGGTTATTTTGATATGTTCTTGAAAGAGTTTTCTTATGGTGTTTAAGGTTTGTAATTGAAGCTAAATGATGGGAAAAATGCTTGGAGATGATCAAGTATGAAGTTAGGAGTATTTTGAGAGAGAAATGAGGGTGTAGGTATGAGAAAATGGAGTGAAGAAATGGTGTTCATTTATAAAAACGTTTTTAGCTTATAAAGAAAGAAAAGGATTCCTAATTTTGTTTTCTTACTAATAATTCATACTACTTGACAAATCCTAGTTACCTCATATCTAGGGCAGTAATAATGTTGATTAAGATGTTGATTTGATGTGTATATACCAATAGTAAATACGTATAGAAGCTGGGTATGATACGGGTACATATACCCTAGATATATGTATAGAAATCTTGAGGAAACGGAACGAGAATTCAAATATAGCTATCTTTTGTGAATATACTTATATTGTTTTATGTATTTAAGTCCTTAAAAAGTGATTAAATACATTTTATATACGATACATGTATAAGCATTATAGATTATAAGTATATATATCAAAGAATGTTACGTATAGTTATAGTTTTGAAAACTTAAATTAGTAGTTTCAAAATATACGTATAACTCATTGTCATTAGTACACAATGAGATGTTAAACCATCCTTAGATCATGTTAAATATATATAAATACATATATATATACACAAACGTATAATTATCGTATGTTATATAGTTCGTGATATCATCGGTCATATTGGACGGTCAAACGTTGTGTAAAACTCTTTTCAAAAACACAAGTCTCAACAATTTGGATTGCTTATCATGTTGGTATGGTTTAATTTATGTAAATATTAATCTCATAAGTATAATTTGGTCGGAAAATTCCGGGTCATTACAGAGAGAGAGAGAGAGAGAGAGAGAGAGAGAGCTCCATTTTAGGAAGAAGAAGAGTGTTTCGGGTGAAAGCTCAAGTGTTAAAGTTGTTCTACTCGTCAACGGCATCATTTTGGCGGTATTGGTAAGTCTCGACTCCGAATTTCATCTTTATGATTTGATGTTCAAGTTAGGGTTTTGAGTTTGTTAGTTGTAAAAGCCATTGTATGGTGACTATTTATATTTGATACTTGGTGGGTTTTGGGTCGGTTGATGATTTAGCCATGATTAGAGCTTTAATTTGAGTGTAATCACTATGATTAGTGATTATGTTGTTGAAAGAACCCAAATGGGTGTTGTTGAAAACTTGATTTTTGAATTAGGTCAAAATAAGAGTTGTAAGTTGATTTTGGTGAAGACAAGTGTTTAAAACTTGTGGTTTAGTTTAGTTGGCGTTGTTGGAACCATTTTCACTAGTGTTAGCGATTATAGAAGTATTGAAACTATTGTGGGTGTTTTGGTTGACTAATTTTGAAATGGGTCAAAATTAGGGTTTATGTGTCAATTTGAGCAAGATAGGTGTTTAACACTTATGATTGGGTTTGATTGGTGTATTAGGACCATTCTCACTTGTGTTAGTGATATTTGGTTAGTTTGGGCGCGGTTTGGGCATGTAAGTGCATTTGGGTCAAAATTGCACTAAGTGTCAATATAGGTTGGTTTGTAATCCACCTTAATTGTGTTGTTTGTTATGTGATAAATGGAATAGGTACGTTCCATTGGCGATTGTGGATTTTGGTCTGTGCATCCATCGTGAGTGTAAATATATTATATGCGTATGTATGCATAGGATGGGTGCGGGTTGGTAGAGTGATCCTTGCTCGGATTCGCTCTACATGTGATGGGAGAATGGATTCTTGGAGTTTGAGTCCATGTTGTACGCTTATGCGTTTTCGGTTACCACCCATGGGGTAGTGAATCTTTGGAGTATACGGATTCACGTTGGCATGTCGGGCCAACCCCGTCGTTGTTGATGATGTTGAGAAGATGAATCTCGGATAGTGCGGATTCATGATGACTCGGGTAGTTCGGTCATCTTAGTGATGAGGTGGTGAATATCGGGTAGTGCGAATTCACTAGGGCACGGGTAGTTCGGCCAACCTCGGGTGTTGAAGCGGTGAAGGAAGTGAATCTCGGGTAGTGCGAATTCACTAAGGCCCGGGTAGTTCGGCCAACCTTCATATGTATGAGGTTAAGGGGTTAACCTTGGTGTCTTGGTTATATTTTGTATATGCGTGTATATACTTATGGTATGTTGTAGCTAATCTTGCGGATTTTGGCTTGGTGGTACGTTAGGTATAGCTTGCTAGTTATACTTGGAATGCGGTATGTGTTTACTTTATGTGTTTGGTTGTACTTGTTCATTTTATGCATATGTATGTATATAGTATGTTTATACTCACTAAGCTTTCATAGCTTACCCTCTCGTTGTTTACATTTTTATAGATTCGCGTGGAGGTGGTGGCTCGAGTAAGCGTGAGAATTAGTGGACTTTCGTAGGTTGATTTAAAAGGCGTGCTTTTGGATTTATATGGATTGGGTAGCGTATCCCCAATCACCATGCTCGGTTTTGTTGGAAATTAAACTAGTCGGGTCGAAACTATCTTTTGACGATGTAAACGAGTTTTGGTAAACTATGATGTGTACGCCCGTTTATTTAAACTTATGTATTAAATGTTTTAAAGTCGATTAAACTTACTATTGTAATGAAGATGTTTTTGGAAACATAATTGGGACCTAAATGTTGTAAATATTATTACGTTAAAAGAAAAAAAAATATGGGCCGGTTTAAATACGGGTTGGGTCGTTTCATAATTGCTAGATGATAAAGTGGCAAACGGAATTATTATAAATAGCGCTATTGGGAGTAACGTCCCGAACCATTGACCTCAGGTCAATTGGTGGTATAATAATGATCTCGACATTTACATATGTATTGTCTCGGGGTATGAGAAACGGGATCGAGACATTACATGGAGTCTTTCATGGCATATTTTTGAAAGACGTTGCATTCAAAAATCATCACCGTGTATCATATAGATGTCAGTACCTCGTAATGGGACCAGAGATAACGTACCGCGTCAATGGCGATTTTGGCGGGTCGTTACACTTAGCAAGAACATTTGAGTATGAAGCAAAATCAAAACACTCAGTCACCCCTGCAAACGCCCCCAATCTTCTAAAATTTGAAACCTTAGCTTTACAGTTAGTCAAGAAAGTCTTTAATTTGTCTTCTATCATAATAGACGAGTCGACACAAAGAACACTCAGTTTCAACCCATCGACAACATGACGGTTCGGTGCAAGAGTAACCGGAGAGCAAGAGAGACCGCCACGGCTAGCAGGTCCACCATCATGCCACAAGGCCGTCCAACAAAGATAGGAGAGCCAAAAACAGACGCCCATTAATCTCTTTAATCGCCAAAGTGGCGTGAGTTGGTTGCTCGAAAGAAATAAAAGCAGACCACCGAAAAGATCATGATTTGATTTCCCTAATCGGTCTAATTTTGCAGAACTCATCTTTGAGAAGATTATGAGAAACCCTATTTAATCTCCCAACGAAAATCGAATCCCCCATAAGAACGGAATCAGTGGATGCCATGATGAAATTAACGAAAAGAAACGCAGAAAACAGAAAAGAAAAGCATAAAAAGGCCGAAGAATTGGCCGGAAGATGCCGGAAACCCGAAACGGAATAAAGACGTTGGGTGCAGATCCCAAGTAACGTTTAGCGTATAATATTTTTATTTTAAATGACATATAATATTGAATGTTTAAGCATTCAGTATTGAATCATTTAGAGTTAAAACACTCAATTAAATATTAAACATCAAAAATTTTCATAATGTCTTTCTCATATTATATCCAGAACACATAAAAAACAAATAGTATTTTGAATTTTTTATTCATATATAATACGTTAATAAGAAAAATTTATCTTAAATAATTGTCAAACTACTTATTTTATTAAGAGATTTTGAATCATGCATATTATGCATTTCGGTGTTAAACTATTTAATTTTATCAAACGTAATCTTACATGGTTATATCTATATTAATCACATCTACATCTAGTCCTAAGGATTTAGGTACTTTAGTTGTTTTATCATTTTTAGAACTTACAGATCCTAAAAACGACATCGGGCATAAAAAATGTCTATAAAGGATAAAGAAGACGCACTCATAAAGTTGCAACCGTTGTTTTTATATGTAAAAATTTCGTAAACAAAAGGCCTAAATTTATTAAGCATGACTTATAAAATTAATAGAACGGCTCTGGTTGAGTTACATGGTTACATCTCACGGAACCTTTTATAACCATTCATCTAATAGATGGATGTCTCGAATTTATTCTTACCATTTTTTTCTTAATTATTTATCACCCTACATAATAAAAGCCACCATTTTTCGTTGTTTTGTTTTGTACTCATTGTCAAAATCTACTACTGTATAGCGTAATTTTTTCAGGCTCTTTCGTTATATAGTATAATTCATAATCATGTTGCATGAACTTTTTTGTAAGTTTGTTACTGTAGCATTACTCTATTTATTGGCGTTCAAAAAAAGAGCATTATCATATACTCCGTATACAACAACAACAACAAACTCAATCCCACATAAGTGTAGTATGGGGAAAGTAAGATGTAGACAATCATTCCTCTATCCTAGAATAAAGAGAAGTCAGTTTGACACCCAGAGTGAAACATCCAAAAAGTAGAGAAATTTCTATCTCTCAATGTTCTATGGATAGAGAGATTGCTTTCGAATGAACCTCCGACTAATAAGTAGGTTATAGAAAAAAAAACAAAAAAACACTATGAGACCCATAAAAATGGTAATATCAAATTTTCATGGATTTTAAATCTGCATGAAGTTCAATTTAGACTCTAAGCGACAGTCAAGTCGCAAATAAATAGACGCTTGTTGTTGACTTAGAGCCATCATTATATACATTCATTAATATTTAAAATTACATATATACTCAACTAAATTACATAATATTAAATATAGTCGATATAAGTAATAACTCTCATATTTATCCATTTTATACTCCTTAAAACTAAACTTAAACTTAAATCTGCCTGAAGTTCAATTTAGTTGGATATATATATATATATATATATATATATATATATATATATATATATATATATATATATATATATATATATATATATATATATATATATATATATGTTAATAAGAGTATACATTGTTAGAAAATAGGGTTGTAACTGATAATTTGATTGGTTCTTGAATTGTGTAATCATTTTCTCAATTAAGTATTTCGATTTGACAAGCCCCAGGTATCACGAAATTTTAATTGGAATAAGACAAGAACGTGATTCGATTGGTTCTTGAATCGTGTAATCACTTACTCTATCTATTAGTAAGAATCTTAGTATCTGAAGTTAACTCCTATTATTCATGTTTTGTGACTTAAGACTCTTCCCATGTCGAAGCAAATAAAGGGATAGGATCTTTTTTCTAAGTTTATTGAAGAAAATGTTTCGAACACGTATGATCTCCTAACAAGTGAGAGGCCCAGCGCGTTGTCGATGTTGTTTTTGTAAAAAGATGTTAAAAAAATGGACTAAATCTATTTTTTCGGATTGATTATATATATAATATTCCCTTAAAAAGTAGAGTAGTAATGGTTGCCCATTCATTGCTAGCAGCTTTATTAGCCCAATAGCCCAGTTAGTATTCACAACCCAACAAAATTAGTCCATTTACATGTACATGTACCCCTTTATATATTGGTGCGACTGTGAAGAGCCCATATTAGTGAAGAGTTACCCTTTTTAATTTAATTCGTGTTTTTTTTGCAAAAAAAAAAAAAAAAAAAAAAAAAAAAAAAATTTGGTGCGACTATTAATGTTAATGAAAATCAAGTTGTTGTAAACAATGTAGTAGAGGAGACTATTTGTAGAGATGAGCCAAATTATATTCCGACCCATTCGAGTATACAAGTGGATGATGGGGCTAATACCAAGGTGATTAAGGACTTAGGGTCGTATGTGCTTCTATATGAAGAGTTTGTGCTTCGGGATGAAGAAGATATTGGAGTGTCTGGGGTAACAAAGGTACCGTGTTACTTGAAGTGGATCGGAAACTTGGTTTTTTTGAAAGTCTTGAGAAGGAAGGTTCGCTGCCTACTCCTTTGCCGGATATTAGGATTGGTAATGCTTCGACTAAGGTCTCTTCATACACGATTGAAAATCGGGGAGGTAAGAAATTGAATAGGTTGAAGGTTGACGGTGTGGTTGTGAAGCCGCTTATAAAGACTCGAAAAGTTACGGTCAAAGGTAAAGTGGTTGTCAGATAGTTTTAGAGTGGTTTTGGTTCATTCGGTTGTTTGTTTGTTGTGTTTGGTTAGATTTGGATTGTGTATTGATACTTGTTTTCTTTTTGAGTTACATGAAGGCTCTTTGTTTAGTTTAGGGTAAGTTCTATGCTTCCGATCCTTGGTATGCGTTTGGTTTATCTGTATTTTTTTTCGTCTTCTTCATCGATTGATCATTAGACTTGGCTATATGATATCGTTATTTTTGTCAATAATAATAATAATAATAATAATAATAATAATAATAATAATAATAATAATAATAATAATAATAATAATAATAAAATCTCCTTCCGTCCACGTTTATTGTCTATTTTTATAAATAATAAAAATAATAAAGTAAAGTTTTTTATAGCCTTACTTTCTACATATAAAACAAAAAGTGGATAAAAAGTAAAGGGTAAAACTGAAAAGTTAACAAAAAATACATGTGACAGTTATTTTTTCATAAACTGTGATTATTATCGTGACAATAAATATGGGACAAATGGAGTACATTTTTTTCAAGTTCTGATTACATACTTATATAGATATAACTAGTTGTGGAGCCCTCGCTTCGCGCCGGGGGCTCCGTTTTGAATGCGAGTTAAAAAAAAGTCTTGATCTATTTTGTAAAAAAGAATTTTTTTCGACATCTAACATTGAAGGGTTGTTCCTTTTGTGAAAGTTGCTTCTTTTGGCGTTAAAATCTATTTTGTAAAAAAGAATGTTTTTCGACATCTTTTGGTAGCATTGAAAGGTTGTTCCTTTTAAGAAAGTTGCTTATTTTATCGTTGGAGACAAAAAAAAAAAAAAATGTAGCACAGTAGTGGCCTATGTGGGTCCTACTGTTTGAGCGCAGTGTACAAGTCGGTAAAGCGTGGTGGGTGTTATTATTCAGTATTTTTGGTGTTAGTGATGAGATAAATAATAATTTAGAATATAGGTATAAAGTGGGGGGGTTCGATTTGTATTTTAATGAAAATTAGGGGGTTATGTTTGTGAAAAGTGAAAAACTAAATAGTACTATTCATAACAAATAAGACAAATTTTGTCTATTAGTTATATTGATAAATACGGGCACGATCCGTGGCTAAGCTTAAAACGAGTACAAACTGAATAAGCAAATATTGACCACAAAATATCATAAAACTTCATTTTAGCTTAAAATGCATTGAAGGGTAAAAAGGTAATTTTCATAATTAAAATTAATAAAAATTAAATATACAAAAGTTAACATACTATAAACTACCTTCATCACCACCACATACCACCATCAAACACCACCACTACCACCACCAACCGCCACCACCACAACCACCCACCCACCACTACCACCACCTACCACCAATCACCACCGTCAACCACCACCACCACACACTACCACCAACCATCACCAATCACCACCACTACCACCCGCCACCAATCACCACCACTACCACCAGCCACCACCCACCACCACCACCCACCACCACCCACTAACCACCACCACCATCCACCACTACCACCCACCACCACCAACCACCACCAACACCAACCACCACAACCACCCACCTCTACCACCACCACCACCACCAACCACCAACCATCACCACCACCAACAATCAACACAACCCACATCCACCACCACCCACAACCAACTACCACCACCACCCACCACCACCACCACCCACCACCACTCACAACCACCACAACCCACCACTCACCACCACCCACCACCACCCACCACCAACACCAACCACCACCACCCACCAACCACAACCAACCACCACCACCAACCACCACCACTACCAACCACCACCACCACCACCACCAACCACTACCAACCACCACCACCCACATCCACCACCAACAACAACAACCACCACCACCCACATCCACCACCAACCACCAATACCAACCAAAACGAAAAACCACAACCACCACCACCACCCACCCACCACCATCACCACCACTACCCACCACCACCACCAACAACCACCACCACCCACATCCACCACCAACACCACCCACCACCACCACCAACCATCACCACCACCTACCACTAACCACCCCCAACCACCTCTCACCCACCACCACCTACCACTAACCACCCCCAACCACCACCTCCCACCCACCACCACCACCACCCACCACCACCACCACTACCCACCACACCACCCACCATCAACCACCAAAACCACCACCCACCACCACCACCACCACCACCCACCACCACCCCCCACCACCACCACCCACCATCAACCACCACCAACCACAACCATCATCACCCACCACCACCCACCATCACCACCACCACCCACCACTACCACCACCAACCACCACCACCACCCATCACCACCAACACCAACCACCCACCATCAACCACCCACCACCACCCACCACCACCAGCCACCATCACCACCATCAACCACCATCACCACCACCAACAACCACCAACCACCACCACCACCTACCACTACCAACCACCATCACCACTACCAACCACCATCACCACCACCAATAACCACCAACCACCACAACCCACATCCACCACCACCCACAAACAACTACCACCACTACCACCCACATCCACCACCAAACACCACCACCCACCAACACCACCAACCACCACCAACAACCACCACAAACACCCACCACCACCCACCACCAACCACCACCACTACCCACCACCACCAACCACAATCAACCACCAACCATCACCACCACCAACCACCACCACCCACATCCACCACTACCAACCACCAACCACCACCAACACCAACCACTACCCACCACCACCAACCACAACCAACCACCAACCATCACCACCACCAACCACCACCACCCACATCCACCACCACCAACCACCAACCACCACCAACACCAACCACCACAACCACCCACCATCAACCACCAAAACCACCCACCACCACCACCCATCACCACCAACCACCACCAACCACCACCACCACGCACCACCACCCACTACCATCCACCACCACCAACCACCACCACCACCGACCACCACCAACACCACCACCCACCATCAACCACCACCACCATCACCCACCATCAACCACCACAACCACCCACCACCACAACCACCCACCAATACCACCAATAACCACCCACCATCACCACCACCACCACCCACCACCACCACCACTGTCACCATCATCACCCACCACCACCTACCACCACCAACCACCACCATCAATCAACACCACCAACCATCGCCCACCGTCACCACCACCCACTATCAACCACAACCACCATCACCCACCACCACCCACCACCAGCCACTACCCACCACCACCAACCACCAACCATCACCACCACCAACTACCACCACCCACATCCACCACCACCAACCACCAACCACCACCAACACCACCAACACCAACCACCACCCACCATCAACCACCACAACCACCCACCACCACCACCCATCACCACCAACTACCACTAACCACCACCAACCACCACCACCACCCACCACCAACCACCACCACCCACCACCATCCACCACCACTAACCACCGACCACCACCGACCACCACCTCCCACCATCAACCACCACCACCACCACCCACCATCAACCACCACAACCACCCACCACCACAACCACCCACCACCACCACCAATCACCACCCACCATCACCACCACCACCCACCATCAACCACCCACCACCACCAACCACCACCCACCATCACCACCACCCACTATCAACCACAACCACCATCACCCACCACCACCCACCACCAAGACCACCACCCACCACCACCCACCATCTCCACCAACCACCACCACTACCCACCACTACCACCCGCCACCACCCACCACCACCAATCACCACCACCACCACCCGCCACCACCCAGCACCACCCAGCACCACCACCCACTAACCACCACCACCACCACCCACCACCACTACCCACCACCACCACCAACTACCACCACCACCACCAACCACTAACCATCACCACCACCCACCACCACTCACAACCACCACCACCCACCACCACTCACAACCACCACAACCCACCACCCACCACAACCCACCACCCACCACCACCCACCACCAACACCAACCGCCACCACCCACCATGTGACGACCCGAAAATTTCTGACCAAATCTAAACTTTATCTTTAAGTGATTTCGACACGATAAACAAAGTCACTTTAATTTAACTCAAAAATTTTGAACTATTACATAGAATCATTTGACCTTTGACCATTCTCGACGATTCACGAACAACAAATTGTAAATAGATATGTGTCTATATATATAAATAATAATTCGAAATATAATTTGAAGTATTATATATATTGTTGTTATTAGAAATTAATAAAATAAAAATAGGATATTATAATTATTATTATTTAAAATATATCTCTATATATAAATAGAGTATATAAAAAAAATATTAAATGATTTTAATACTCGTTTGATGTTTCGAAGGTTATTAAGCAAGTTAAATTCAAAATTATGTAATTTTAAAATAAATGGTGATACGAAAATGAGTTCTATAAATTTTAGGCTTACTAAAATTATATTTAAGACTTAGTTATTAAATTTCAACACTTTTTATTTTTTTTTCACCCATAAATGAGAGGGACAGTTGAGGTAAAATTTTAGTTAACAAATTAAGGAACGAATTTTATATCATAATGACCAAAATAAATAAATATAGTTAACTTAAAATATGGGATTTTCTGAATACTTTTATCCCCCACTAATTATCAACGGACCACGATATTATACACACTTAATGGTGTCGGCAGAACTAATAGTAAATAGGTCTGTGATTTATATTGTCAATCTTTATACTGTTTATGATTGTGCTTTATGTAACTTTTTATATATATAAATGTATATGCTATCAATCAACTTTCTATATATATATATATATATATATATATATATATATAAGATTACATTTAGGATAGATATATAACCACATCCACAGCTAAACCATCCATCTTTCTCTTTCTCTTATATTTAAATATATATACATACCTTACATAACATGTAAATTTACGGATATACATATATACAATTCATATGTACATCTACAAATGCAATCTTGATAACACCTCCACCTTCATTCTCAATTAACCACCATGTTTCACTATTTCTTGTTGCAACCAAGATCGAAACCACCATCCATCATAAATAAACATCCACCATTGAAATCACCTTTTATTATTTTGCTTGTTCGAAAAACCAAACACCCACGATCTCCCTTGCTTCTATTTTTAAAAACCAACAAGAACTCAAATGCATCTATTTGTCCGTGTATTGTATCTGTTTACCATAAACCACACAACAACCCAAACAACCACCCCTAAAACCGTTGCTACTCACTGCTATCTACTTCTATATTTTTTCTTTTGTTTGTTTCATTTTCTGTCGGTCAAACACCCAAGCACCACGTCCCTTATTATTATTATTTTTTCTGTTTCCTATGAGAACAAGCAGCATGTTCTTTCTTCTTGCTATTTAATTCCGTTTGAACACATACAAGAGAGACAAGTTGGAATATTGCTACATTGTTTATTTAATTTTTTTTTTATGAAATCCCATGGCCGACAACATGGACCATTGATTGTTATTTAAAAAAAAATAATGAAAGTGGTAGCAGGTGGCTAGGAAACTGATTTCTAAATTTCATTTGGATAATAAACTTCAAATGAATTTAAAACGTTTTCCTCTTGTTATAGGGCCGTTAGCATGATTAAATTATTGGGCCATATAAACTTGTTTTGAACTAGGGTATATTGGGCTTGGTATACTTATAATTGGGCCAAAAGAAGCTGAGGCCAAACAGATCGACGAGCGGTTGATGAGGTACCTGGTGCGTAAGATGTTGATAAACGTGAATAGATGATGATGATTAGATGAGATGATATTGATGATGGAAAAACGAAGGTGTTATGAAAATGATGATTATGGTTCAAAGTGAAAAAGAAGAAGAAACTTAAAACAGGAAAATGATTTATAAAAACAATTAAGTGAAGAGATATAACAGAAAAGTACTAGCAGCAAAATGGTTATGGCTTGGTTGTTAACCAAGAGGTCACTAGTTTGAACCCAGGCTACTTCGTTTTTTTTTTTTAATTATCAAGAAGAGCTAATGTTGGGCAGTGATCTATTATGTGATGGGCCGAAAATTATAGGATTGGGCCATGGGTTTTTTTTTTGAAGTTGGGCTGAGATTTGGTTACATTTTAAGTTGGGCTGTAGGTAAAACAAGAATATTCGTGATAATTATATTTGGGTTCGTAATATAAACAGAAAAGTGAATTGGTACAAATGTTTAGGGTGTTGAGTTAGTTAGTGGGAGGTCATGGGTTCGAATCCGATTCATGCCACTTTATTTCTAAAACAAGATTTTGAGGTAGTTATGATACTCTTAATTATTATTACTTCCTTACTTTCATTATTATTATTATTTTTATTATTATTGTTATTATCATTATCATTACCAAAACAAGTAGTAAATATTATTATTATGATTATAATTGCTAAAATGTATAATATTATTATTATAGTTAGGTCAAGTATTATTAAAATATCATATTACAAACTATTATTATCATTGAATATTAGTATTATCATCATAGTTACAATTATTATTACAAACATGATTATCATTATCAATAGAGTTATTATTATTACTATTAGAGTTAAGTTAATGATTTGTATTACTATAATAATTCAATTACATATTATTATCATTAGTAGTAAAATGGATATTTTATAATTATTATTATTATTATTATTACAAATAAATATTACCTATATAAAAAGATATATATTCATTTCATATATCATAACTAAATTAATATTAAATACTAATTTTTTTTTAAATAAAATGGTATTATCAAAAAATATAAAATAGTTATAATTAATCTAGTTATTACCATAACATATAAATTATCAAGATAACAAGTATATTAATATTAATAAATAAATTTGTGTGAATATTACATACTCAATTTATATAACTGATATAGGTTCGTGAATCCGAGGTCAACCCTGCATTGTTCAATGTCGTCATATGTATTTTTACTACAAAATACATTAGGTGAGTTTCATTTGCCTTTTTACCCTTTATATTTTTGGGCTGAGAATACATGCGCAATTTTTATAAATGTTTTACGAAATAGACACAAGTAATCGAAACTACATTATATGGTTGAATTATCGAAATCGAATATGCCCTTTTTTATTAAGTCTGGTAATCTAAGAATTAGGGAACAGAGACCCTAATTGACGCGAATCCTAAAGATAGATCTATCGGGCCCAACAAGCCCCATCCAAAGTACCGGATGCTTTAGTATTTCGAAATTTATATCATGTCCGAAGGAGGATCCCGGAATGATGGGGATATTCTTATATGCATATTGTGAATGTCGGTTACCAGGTGTTCAATCCATATGAATGATAATTTTGTCTCTATGCATGGGACGTATGTTTATGAGAAATAGAAATATGAAATCTTGTGGTCTATTAAAATTATGAAATAATTATTTATGTTAAACTAATGAACTCACCAACCTTTTGGTTGACACTTGAAAGCATGTTTATTCTCAGGTTTGAAAGAAATCTTCCGCTGTGCATTAGCTCATTTTAAAGATATTACTGGGAGTCATTCATGACATATTTCAAAAGACGTTGCATTCGAGTCAATGAAGTTCTTTAGAGATTATTATTAAGTAAATAACAGATTAGGTCGTTTATAGTTTGGATATTATGAAATGGTATGCATACCTGTCAACTTTCGATGAAATGAAAGGTTGTCTTTTAAAAACAATAAATGCAACGTTTGTAAAATGTATCATTTAGAGGTCAGTACCTCGCGATGTAATCAACTACTGTGAATCATTTATAATCGATATAGACTTCGTCCGGACGGATTAGGATGGGGCACTACAGTTGGTATCAGAGCGGTGGTCTTAGTGAACCAGGTCTTGCATTAGTGTGCCTAACTGATAGTCATTAGGATGCATTAGTAAGTCTGGACTTCGACCGTGTCTGCATGTCAAAAGTTTTGCTTATCATTTTTTGTCGGAAATCATCTGTTTATCATCCTTAGGAAATTACCTGCTTATCATTCTTAGTCTAGACACATCTTACTGCAATGATTGCATGAATAGTGTATAGACAAAATTCGTATATTAGCGTATCTGCTAATTCATATCTTAGCATATCTGTTACTGTAGACTTTGTCTGACAACTTCCGTAGATTCCTCTGTAACTTATGGGATTTTAGTATTATATATACATATGTAAATTATGTATTGCAGGGTACTAATCTATATCCTATAATCTATTTCTTATCGAAAATCCTTCATCTGATCGTACGAGACGAATCCCTCAACCAGTTCAAATTCCTCGGATTCCGACAGCTATTCCGACATGAATTTTCACTCGAGCTCCGAAAGCAGTATAACCGGAATGGATCAACCTATTAGCCATCATCTATTCTGGATTAATTGGGGCTGGGTTTGTAGCCTCCTCAATCATTGGAGACAAGAAGAAGGTGATCCTTTTCATCCACCACATTGCCCCCTTGGCGAAGAACCTGAAGCACTTACCGGCGAACCTGTCCGAAACACCATTTTCTCTCTCATTTCCAGAATATCTCGTCACGATTATATACTATACCAAATTCTAGATCATATTTATTCGCTCGTCCGAACCGACAATCACCCCGGTGTAATAGAAGAAGTCAACGAGCTTCGTGCTCGGGTAGTGGCTTTAAAGAATATGGTGCAAAGATTACAAACACCAGTAGCAGCACCAGCAGCATAACCAGTACCACCATAATCAACGCCAACAATACCATTACCACCACCAACAATAACCGCATCGCAAACCTCAACTTCACAATCTGTCACACGAACATCAACGTCATGCGCACCATAGATACTAAGGAGTACCAACAATAATGAACGATGAAGTATTAATTCATAACTTCATTGAAGAAATATTCTGCGAAGAATATGTGGTTTCTAAAAGTTTTAGAGATTATTTATTCTAGCTCAAACCGAAAATCAAATGAGGTTAATATCATATTAAATCATTAAATCCATGATTACATCTGAAGAAAATATATATGTATATATGTTTTCATAAAGATTGTAATTAAAATTTCTTTTGTACAAACTGTTAATGGTGAAAATATTTTAACGGGTAGGTAATACCCGAGGAATATTTAGATTTCACGTTAATAACTTATCCTGTACATTCTTTCAAATCTGATTCAATAGTCGTTTACTATCCTATTTACAACCACCGATATACCGTATACGTATCCGTTCACCACAGAATAACCATTTTCATTCAATTTCATATTTGGATTTTGACCTATCAGAATCCAACAAGTGGCATAATGAAGAAAACATTAGACAAAATAAAATTTGTTAGAAACAAACAAATTAATTATGAGAAATATTGTTAAGAATCTACGCTAACTATTCCTAGCTAACTGTTAATTCCTTATTACATTTTAATTATCGCAATTTATTTTATCGCAATTTAATTCTCGCAATTTTATTCATTGTCATTTAATTTCTGTTATTTACTTTATGCACTTTATTTATCGTCATTTAATTTCTGTATTTATTTTACGCACTTTAAATGTCGGGACACGCATACAAGGTTTTGACATATCATATCGACGCATATATATATATATATATATATATATATATATATATATATATATATATATATATATATATATATATTATTTGGAATAACCATAGACACTCTATATGCAGTAATGATCGAGTTCTCTATACAGGGTTGAGATTGATTCTATAATAATATATATACTTTGAGTTATGATCGAGTCTGAGACATGTACACGGGTCACGATACGTATTAATTCGAATATTACATATATAATTATATATGAATTGTTGAATTGCTAACTGTGGACTATCAACTGAGGACTATCAACATTGGACAATTAAAATGAATTAAAATATTGATTAAAACATATGAAACTAAACAATTCTTCAAGTTTGCCACTTGATTTCATCTTAAACCTCATTGTATCTTGACGATTACAATCTGCGTTCAAACCTTTCGTGATTCTTGAAAACACCTCAATCGAGAGGATGAACCAACCGCACTTCACCTACGGAAGGAAAGATTTATGCATATAGTATCGCACCTGAAAAACTCTCGGAAACTGAGTAAACGTTTAACGCGTAGCTGTGCTAATTCCTTTGGTGTTACTATTACCGAAAATAACTTTGCAATCTCTTTCCAAATTAGCCAATTTTGTCACAGCTCCAGCAAGTCAACTTCGACTTTTCGTTCGAAACAATTTTATTATAACCTTAATATATACGTTGTCTTTTCGTCATCATTACCGAAGAACTGTTTATATCTCACCATATTAGCAGTAAACTTACCAACAACTTCATTAATATTTGATTTTCCGAAAAATCATTTGAATCATCGAAACCCTATCATATACTCATCGACATCTTATAACAAAAATTGTCATACCAATTACTGGGAATCAGCAATCAATATTTTGAATCTCGCAACGTTTCTAAGTCAACAGTTATATGTATACATATAACGTTTATCTCTTAGAATTATGATATTCCATTCTTGAAATGTCCCGTTCTTATTGATTAAAAACGTTCCATATTAATTGATTTCGTTGCGAGGTTTTGACCTCTATATGAGACGTTTTTCAAAGACTACATTCATTTTTAAAACAAACCATAACCTTTATTTCATAAATAAAGGTTTAAAAAGCTTTACGTAGATTATCAAATAATGATAATCTAAAATATCCTGTTTACACACGACCATTACATAATGGTTTACAATACAAATATGTTACATCGAAATCAGTTTCTTGAATGCAGTTTTTACACAATATCATACAAACATGGACTCCAACTCTTGTCCTTATTTTAGTATGCAACAGCGGAAGCTCTTAGTATTCACCTGAGAATAAACATGCTTTAAACGTCAACAAAAATGTTGGTGAGTTATAGGTTTAACCTATATATATCAAATCGTAACAATAGACCACAAGATTTCATATTTCAATACACATCCCATACATAGAGATAAAAATCATTCATATGGTGAACACCTGGTAACCGACATTAACAAGATGCATATATAAGAATATCCCCATCATTCCGGGACACCCTTCGGATATGATATAAATTTCGAAGTACTAAAGCATCCGGTACTTTGGATGGGGTTTGTTAGGCCCAATAGATCTATCTTTAGGATTCGCGTCAATTAGGGTGTCTGTTCCCTAATTCTTAGATTACCAGACTTAATAAAAAGGGCATATTCGATTTCGATAATTCAACCATAGAATGTAGTTTCACGTACTTGTTTCTATTTTGTAAATCATTTATAAAACCTGCATGTATTCTCATCCCAAAAATATTAGATTTTAAAAGTGGGACTATAACTCACTTTCACAGATTTTTACTTTGTCGGGAAGTAAGACTTGACCACTGGTTGATTCACAAACCAATAACAATATATACATATATATCAAAGTATGTTCAAAATATATTTACAAAACTTTTAATACATTTTGATGTTTTAAGTTTATTAAGTCAGCTGTCCTCGTTAGTAACCTACAACTAGTTGTCCACAGTTAGATGTACAGAAATAAATCGATAACTATTATCTTGAATCAATCCACGACCCAGTGTATACGTATCTCAGTATTGATCACAACTCAAACCATATATATATTTTGAAATCAACCTCAACCCTGTATAGCTAACTCCAACATTTACATATAGATTGTCTATGGTTGTTCCGCAATATATATATAGATGGGTCGACATGATAGGTCGAAACATTGTATACATGTCTATGGTATCTCAAGATTACATAATATACAATATAAGTTGATTAGGTTATGGTTGGAATAGATTTATTACAAACTTTCACGTAGGTAAAATGAGTAGTTTTTATCAATCTTGTTTTACTCGCCATTTCTTCATTTCTAATCCGTTTTGAGTGATTCCAGTGGCCACGGTTTCGTATTGAACTTAACTTTATGAATCTAAACAGAAAAAGTATAAGCTTTATAGTCGTAAATACAAATTACAAGTCGTTTTTGAAAGAGGTAGTCATTTCCGTCGAAAGAACGACATCTTGATGACTATTTTGAAAAACATACTTTCACTTTGAGTTTAACCATGATTTTTGGATATAGTTTCATGTTCATAAGAAAAATCATTTTTCCAGAAGTATAGCTTTTAAATCAAAGTTCTTCTTAGCTTTTAATTATCCCAACCAAAACAGCCCCCGGTTTTACTACGACGGCGTATATCCAGTTTTATGGTGTTTATCGTGTTTCCGGGTTTTAAATCATTAAGTTAGCATATCATATAGATATAGAACATGTGTTTAGTTGATTTTAAAAGTCTAGTTAGAAGGATTAACTTTATTTGCGAACAAGTTTAGAATTAACTAAACTATGTTCTAGTGATTACAAGTTTATAACGTTGAATAAGACAGATTTTTATGTATGAATTGAATGATGTTATGAACATCATTACTACCTCAAGTTCCTTGGATAAACCTACTGGAAATGAGAAAAATGGATCTAGCTTCAAAGGATCCTTGGATGGCTTGAAAGTTCTTGAAGCAGAATCATGACACGAAAACAATTTCAAGTAAGATTTCCACTCGAAATAAGATTGTTATAGTTATAGAAATTGAATTAAAGTTTGAATATGATTATTACCTTGTATTAGAAATATAACCTATTGTAAGTAACAAAGGTTTCTTGATCTTGGATGATTACTTGGAATGGATTTAGAAAACTTGAAAGTAAACTTGCAATCTTGTAAGTATTCTTGATTTTATGAAACTAGAACTTTTGGAATTTATGAAGAACACTTAGAACTTGAAGATAGAACTTGAGAGAGATCAATTAGATGAAGAAAATTGAAGAATGAAACTGTTTGTAGGTGTTTTTGGTCGTTGGTGTATGGATTAGATATAAAGGATATGTAATTTTGTTTTCATGTAAATAAGTCATGAATGATTACTCATATTTTTGTAATTTTATGAGATATTTCATGCTAGTTGCCAAATGATGGTTCCCACATGTGTTAGGTGACTCACATGGGCTGCTAAGAGCTGATCATTGGAGTGTATATACCAATAGTACATACATCTAAAAGCTGTGTATTGTAAGAGTACGAATACGGGTGCATACGAGTAGAATTGTTGATGAAACTGAACGAGGATGTAATTGTAAGCATTTTTGTTAAGTAGAAGTATTTTGATAAGTGTCTTGAAGTCTTTCAAAAGTGTATGAATACATATTAAAACACTACATGTATATACATTTTAACTGAGTCGTTAAGTCATCGTTAGTCGTTACATGTAAGTGTTGTTTTGAAACCTTTAGGTTAACGATCTTGTTAAATGTTGTTAACCCAATGTTTATAATATCAAAAGAGATTTTAAATTATTATATTATCATGATATTATGATGTACGAATATCTCTTAATATGATATATATACATTAAATGTCGTTACAACGATAATCGTTACATATATGTCTCGTTTCAAAATCATTAAGTTAGTAGTCTTGTTTTTACATATGTAGTTCATTGTTAATATACTTAATGATATGTTTACTTATCATAATATCATGTTAACTATATATATAACCATATATATGTCATCATATAGTTTTTACAAGTTTTAACGTTCGTGAATCACCGGTCAACTTGGGTGGTCAATTGTCTATATGAAACCTATTTCAATTAATCAAGTCTTAACAAGTTTGATTGCTTAACATGTTGGAAACACTTAATCATGTAAATAACAATTTCATTTAATATATATAAACATGGAAAAGTTTGGGTCACTACAATTCTGAAATTTTGAAAAACACCCAGCCTACGAATCAAAGCATTAAACTTTGAAAAAGCCTAATGAAGCAGCAGAAACTGTAGACAACCGTAAACGACCTTAATCGTCGGAAGTTTAATGATAAAGAATAGTATGTTGGAAAAGCTCAGAAAAGTTGGAACTGAAAAACGGATTGAGCTAACCATGAAGGAGATCAAGGACAAATACAAGGACCATACCCTATATTCAAAGAATCCAGATAATTCTGGATCCGTTGAAATCTTTAGAGAATATCTTGCTCCGAAGTCATGTTAAAATCTTGCGAAAAATCTTTCTCCATCAACCATCAAACTTAGAAATTCCAAAATATCATCATCAATATCTTCGATATTTCTGAGGATATTTTCATAAATATTCTCGTCCGAAATTACATACCTCTTCGTGCTTCCTGTGTTTCATTATATTGGAAACTTCTATAAAATCTAAGTTTAATTTATGAATAAATTCTGGAGAAATGTAAAGAAATTGATGCATGAATTAGTATAATATAATGACACTTGATCAACGTGATTATATTACAGTAAGTCATGCTGAGTTTCTAATAGAACATGATGATTCACAGATCATATCGTCATCACGTGCCATGTTACATAACTCTTTCATTCAAATTAACTTCTGAACATATCAAGAAAATATATTCTTGATAGTTATATTCTCAGTGATTCTGGTAATTTGACAAATCAAATTGTGCTATTACGTTCTTTCTTGCTTAGAACATTAAGTTAATTCGAAATTTCATACCTATGAATTCTGGACTGTTACTTGCGAATAGAAAGCAAAGAATGAAGCTTCGAAATAGAAATAGGAGTATAAATCACAGCAAATAAAAGAGAGCTTTAACTGTGGATGACAATGATTATAGAAGACAGGAGATGGGACTTCGAAAAATAAAAGAAAAATATAAAGCCCAACAACAACGCCGAAATTATAAACCGTGGATATTAATACGAATAACAATATAAAGACGCGGTAGAATTAAGAATAGTATCACCCAAGGTAATAGTAGAAGTAAGCAGATTTTTTTTTCTGGTGGATGAATGTAAAGAAGGATAACAGAAATGATAATTAAAAAAATATCAAGGATTAGAATGGGATTAAGCATTTTCACAATCTTTTGGATGTATGCACTAAGAAGGAACGTATAGGAATGGTGAGAATAATGGAACGGAATAGTTTAATTTATAATGGAAATATAAGACAGAGTAATCGAGGCAGATCACTGTATTTAATTATAGAGATCTTAATTTCCTTATTCGCCGAAGAATCAAATCTTTCGAATTTCGAAGTTTTCTTTAAATCCCTTGAATTCCGGAATTCAAACGTGACTACGTCAGGAGTTAAGGCGAAACTTTATTCTTTAATTCACTCTTTCGTGATAGCTTCACTCGTACTCTTCGAGTAATAGAATTATCGTATCCGTATTACTCAACAATAATAAAAGTCTTTTTATCAACTCATATTGGTCATGAAAACAATTTTATTGTAAACCATGACCACCTCACTCAAATTTCGGGACAAAATTTCTTTAACGGGCAGGTACTGTGACGACCCGAAAATTTTCGACCAAATCTAAACTTTATCTTTAAGTGATTTCGACACGATAAACAAAGTCACTTTAATTTAACTCAAAAATTTTGAACTATTACATAGAATCATTTGACCTTTGACCATTCTCGACGATTCACGAACAACAAATTGTAAATAGATATGTGTCTATATATATAAATAATAATTCAAAATATAATTTGAAGTATTATATATATTGTTGTTATGAGAAATTAATAAAATAAAAATAGGATATTATAATTATTATTATTTAAAATATATCTCTATATATAAATAGAGTATATAAAAAAAATTAAATGATTTTAATACTCGTTTGATGTTTCGATGGTTATTAAGCAAGTTAAATTCAAACTTATATAATTTTAAAATAAATGGTGATACGAAAATGAGTTCTATAAATTTTAGGCTTACTAAAATTATATTTAAGACTTAGTTATTAAATTTCAACACTTTTAATTTTTTTTTTCACCCATAAATGAGAGGGACAGTTGAGGTAAAATTTTAGTTAACAAATTAAGGATCGAATTTTATATCATAATGATCAAAATAAATATAGTTAACTTAAAATATGGGATTTTTCTGAATACTTTTATCCCCCACTAATTATCAACGGACCACGATATTATACACACTTAATGATGTCGGCATAACTAATAGTAAATAGGTCTGTGATTTATATGTCAATCTTTATACTGTTTATGATTGTGCTTTATGTAACTTTATATATATATAAATGTATATGCTATCAATCAACTTTCTATATATATATATATATATATATATATATATATATATATATATATATATATATATATATATATATATATATATATATATATATATATATATATATATATATATATATATTTATATTTATATTTATATTTATATTTATATGATTACATTTAGGATAGATATATAACCACATTCACAGCTAAACCATCCATCTTTATCTTTCTTTTATATTTAAATATATATATACATACCTTACATAACATGTAAATTTACGGATATACATATATACAATTCATATGTACATCTACAAATGCAATCTTGATAACACCTCCACCTTCACTCTCAATTAACCACCATGTTTCACTATTTCTTGTTGCAACCAAGATTGAAACCACCATCCATCATAAATAAACAACCACCATTGAAATCACCTTTTATTATTTTGCTTGTTCGAAAAACCAAACACTCACGATCTCCCTTGCTTCTATTTTTAAAACCCAACAAGAACTCAAATGCATCTGTTTGTCCGTGTATTATATCTGTTTACCATAAACCACAAAACAATCGAAACAACCACCCCTAAAACCGTTGCTACTCACTGCTATCTACTTCTATATTTTTTCTTTTGTTTGTTTCGTTTTCTGTCGGTCAAACACCCAAGCACCACGTCCCTTATTATTTATTTTTTTCTGTTTCCTATGAGAACAAGCAGCATGTTCTTTCTTCTTGCTATTTTATTCCGTTTGAACACATACAAGAGAGACAAGTTGGAATATTGCTACATTGTTTATTCAATTTTTTTTTATGAAATCCCATGGCCGACAACATGGACCATTGATTGTTATTTTAAAAAAAAAATAATGAAAGTGGTAGCAGGTGGTTAGGAAACTGATTTCTAAATTTCATTCGGATAATAAACTTCAAATGAATTTAAAACGTTTTCCTCTTGTTATAGAGCCGTTAGCATGATCAAATTATTGGGCCATATAAACTTGTTTTGAACTAGGGTATATTGGGCTTGGTATACTTATAATTGGGCCAAAAGAAGCTGAGGCCAAACAGATCGACGAGCGGTTGATGAGGTACCTGGTGCGTAAGATGTTGATAAACGTGAATAGATGATGATGATTAGATGAGATGATATTGATGATGGAAAAACGAAGGTGTTATCATGTCATAGCCCGACCTTAACCATAAGGACGAATACAATAACATATGATTTCATCGCGAGGTATTGATCTCTATATGCGACATTTTTCAAAAACTGCATTCGTTTTTACAATACAAACCATAGCTTTTATTACAAATACAAGGTTTAAACAACTTAATAATGATTATCGTTTAGCGATAATCTTAGACTTACAAACTTTACATGTGATAATAACAATACGACTTCCAACATATTTTACATTACAAATCCTCCGATATGCAGTTTTATTTTTGACACAAATATGCATACTCAAGATCTTGCTTAAATTCAACATGTTGCAGCGGAAGCTTTTAGTTATCACCTGAGAATAAACATGCTTAAAACGTCAACATAAAGTTGGTGAGATATAGGGTTAATGCCGGCAGCGTTATAAATATAGACCACAAGATTTCATATATAAACGTTTTAATAAAAATATTCTAAGTTGTTGAGCATTTGATAACCATACTTAACATTTAATCAACGTCGCATATTCCCTTTATTATGAAATCTTACTACACCGTACCAAGTGTAGTCACCGAAACGAAGTACTGTGCAACCGTTGAATACTGGTCGTCCAGTCCGGTTGGGGTTGTCAGGCCCGATAGATCTATCAACAGGATTCGCGTTTACAATACCTCATGTAAATAATAGTTACCAAGTTACAGAGAAGTATGCCAGTGGTACAACTCAACGTAGAATATATATTTTTAATCACTTGTGTCCATAACGTAAATCATAAAATGCATGTATTCTCATCCCAAAATATTTAGAGTTTAAAAGTGGGACTATATACTCACTTTTGCCTTGAAGGTATTTATCACGACTTGGTCTCCGATAGATATCACGAACCTAACCATATATATAATATATCAACATATTTCCTTTTCAAGTAATCGTTACATATATATATATATATATATATATATATATATATATATATATATATATATATATATATATATATATATATATATATACACTTTTAATACTTTTAATATTTTCTTAGTCCGTAGTTAGCAGTCCGATGTTAGTGGTCCACAATTAGTTGCTTAAATAAAATAAATAAAGACCCCATCGTATTCGTATTGATCAGAATTAATCTTGACCCATGGTACCATGTTGTCAAATGACGTGTTGCGTACATAAAGTACCGTGTTGTCAAATGACGTGTTGCGTACAATCATGAGGTCTTATGATTAATCTTCTCGTGTTGTTTACGGGTGGTCCTGAAATATATAAAATCAAATCATAAGTAAATATATATTAAATATTATGTTAATTAGCCAAGATATGATTAATCCGATTTTGTCATAATATGATATATTACAGGTCTTGAAGTGTTTTTAAAAATCAAATTAGAAGGATCTATTTAGTTTGCGAACAAGTTTGAAATCATTCAAACTATGTTCTTGTTGTTAAAATTTTATAACACAAAATAAGATAGCTATATAAATATGAATCGAATAAGGTTATGAATAAGGTTACTACCTCAAGTTACTTGGACAAAGCTACTGGAAAAGGTAAGAAAAATCTTGGAATCAAAAGAGTGGTGGAGTGGGATTGAAAGATTGGAAGTAATCTCCTTGAAATCGGATGACTATATTGATACGTTCTTGAGTAGGCAAATGAAGAGAGATTAGGGAGTGAATTAACTTGAAAGAAAATTGGAAATGAAATTGTATGTGTGTGTGTGCAAAATAGCATGATTATGGGATGGATATATAGGAGATTTAGTTTGTTTTCTTGCACAAAAGTCACACATGAGGTTAAATGGCTGGTTCCCACATGTAACATCATGTCTAGTGGCTGATCATTGAAGTTTATTGTTGGTATATACTAATAGTAAATACGTATAAAAGCTGGGTATGATACGGTTACATATACCCTAGATATACTTGTAGAAATTTTGAGGAATCGGAACGAGAATTCAAATATGGACGGGTTTATAACTGTAAAAGAGGCTCAAAACTGGGCTTTTATTTTTGGGTCAAACCGGGCCAAAATAAAATTTTAAGACATTTTTAATAAAGCAATGTTAGCCCAAAAAAAAATTTCCAAGCTGACCTGGCAGCTCGACCCCAGCCAGGGGCTCTGCCCCTTGGATCCCGCCAGGGGTTGCCACCCCTTGGACCCCGCTTATCGGGGGCGCTGCCCTCGAACCCCCGTCATAATCAAGATAAGTTCAAACAAGTGTGCACTCCACACTTCCCCATATTTGTTCGATATTTATCAAGATTATTTTGGTTACAAATTAATCCCATTACACTTAAATCATATTGGTGACATAGATCACCAACACATTATATATTGTAAGTATATATGTCAAAGAATGTTACATATAGTTATCGTTTTGAAAACTTACGTTAGTGGTCTCAAAGTATACTTATAACTCATTGTTGTTAGTTCACAATGAAATGTTAAACCATCCTTAAATCATGTTAAATATGTATAGATATGTACATATACATAATCGTATAATTATCGTGTGTTATATAGTTCGTGATATCATCGGTCAAATTGGACGGTCAAACGTTGTGTGAAACTCTTTTCAAAAACATAAGTCTCAACAGTTTGGATTGCTTATCATGTTGGTAAGGTTTATTTTATGTAAATATTAATCTCATAAGTATAAAACGATCGAAAAAATCCGGGTCGTTACAGTACCTACCCGTTAAATAAAGTTCGTCCCGAAATTTTAAAGTTGTACCTATTTTGCGTTATCCGGAAACAAATGTGGATACTTTTGTTTCATCTGATCCTCTCGT
Organism: Rutidosis leptorrhynchoides; assembly: GCF_046630445.1. Taxonomy (NCBI): domain Eukaryota; kingdom Viridiplantae; phylum Streptophyta; class Magnoliopsida; order Asterales; family Asteraceae; genus Rutidosis; species Rutidosis leptorrhynchoides. The sequence goes on along the minus strand of NC_092333.1, from coordinate 616,193,405 downwards.
TCCCAAGTAAACTCGGGACCCCTTCGAGCATTCCAACGAACCTTAACGATTGGTATGTTGCTCTGCTTGAGCCGTTTAACTTCACGGTCTATGATTTCGACTGGTTCTTCTATGAATTGTAGTTTCTCATCGACTTGGATTTCTTCAAGAGGAATGGTGAGATCTTCCTTTGCAAGACATTTCTTGAGGTTTAAGACGTGAAATGAATTATGTACCCCGGTGAGTTGTTGTGGTAACTCGAGTCGATAAGCTACCGGTCCAATGCGTTCGATGATCTTGAACGGGCCTACATACCTTGGGTTCAGTTTACCCCTTTTTCCAAAACGTATTACACCTTTCCAAGGTGACACCTTTAGCATAACCATGTCACCGATCTGAAACTCTAATGGTTTCCTTCGGACATCGGCGTAGCTCTTTTGGTGACTACGGGCTGTTTTCAATCTCTCCTTGATTTGCACTATCTTCTCAGTAGTTTCATGGATGATCTCGGGACCAGTTAATTGTCGATCTCCTACTTCATTCCAACAGAGAGGGGACCTACACTTCCTTCCATACAGTGCTTCGAATGGTGCAGCTTTAATGCTCGCATGATAACTATTATTATACGAGAATTCTGCTAATGGTAGATATTTATCCCATCCATTTCCAAAATCGATCACACATGCCCTGAGCATATCTTCAAGAGTCTGAATTGTTCTTTCACTCTGCCCGTCAGTTTGCGGATGGTATGCGGTGCTCATATCCAAACGGGTTCCCAGGGCCTCCTGTAGTGATTGCCAAAACTTTGATGTAAATCTACTATCACGATCGGATATAATGGAAATAGGTATTCCATGCATTGAAACAATTTCCTTTATGTATAATCGTAATAGTTTCTCCATTCTATCCGTTTCCTTTATAGGCAAGAAATGTGCAGATTTGGTGAGACGATCAACTATTACCCAAATGGTGTCATAACCCCAGGCAGTCTTAGGTAACTTTGTGATGAAATCCATGGTAATACCATCCCATTTCCATTCTGGGATTTCTGGTTGTTGAAGTAACCCTGACGGCTTCTGATGTTCTGCTTTGACTTTGGAACAAGTTAAACATTCCCCAACATATGTTGCAACATCTGTCTTTAAATTAGGCCACCAATAATGCGTCTTAAGATCTTGATACATCTTTCCAACTCCAGGATGTATCGAGTATCTTGTCTTATGTGCCTCATTCAATATCAACTTCCTTAATCCACCCAACTTCGGTACCCAAATACGGTTTGCAAAATATCGAATTCCGTCTTCCCGCATAACGAGTTGCTTCTCATACTTCTTCATTATTTCATTTCCTATGTTTTCTTTAGTAAGAGCTTCTCGTTGAGCCTCTTTGATTTGTGAGTTGAGATTCATGCGAATTTTTATGTTCATTGCTCGTACTTGAATTGGTTCCCGTTCCTTTCTGCTTAGAGCGTCGGCTACTACATTCGCTTTCCCGGGATGATAGCGAATCTCACAATCATAGTCGTTTATCAGCTCGACCCACCTACGTTGCCTCATGTTCAGCTGTTTCTGATCGAAAATATGTTGAAGGCTTTTATGATCAGTAAACACAGTGCATTTAACTCCATATAAATAGTGTCTCCATATCTTCAATGCAAACACTACTGCCCCCAATTCTAGATCATGCGTCGTATAATTCCGCTCGTGAATCTTCAATTGTCGAGATGCGTATGCAATAACTTTCTTTCGTTGCATAAGGACGCAACCAAAACCTTGTCGCGAAGCGTCACAATATATCTCAAAATCATCGTTCCCTTCAGGTAACGATAAAATAGGTGCCGTGGTCAACTTCTTCTTGAGTAATTGAAATGCACTCTCCTACTCAACGGTCCATTCGTACTTTTTCCCTTTTTGTGTTAACGCTGTCAATGGTTTAGCTATTCGAGAAAAATCTTGAATAAACCTTCTATAATAACCGGCTAAACCCAAAAATTGGCGTATCTGCGTTGGTGCCTTAGGAGTCACCCATTTTTCAATGGCCTCAATTTTAGCTGGATCAACCTGAATTCCTTTGCTACTAACAACGTGGCCAAGAAATTGCACTTCTTTCAACCAAAATGCACACTTAGAAAATTTGGCGTATAACTGTTTTTTTCTTAACAATTCTAATACCAACCTTAAATGCTGCTCATGCTCTTGCTCACTCTTGGAATAGATAAGAATATCATCAATGAAAACGATAACAAACTTATCTAAATACGGACTACAAACTCGATTCATGAGGTCCATGAATACAGCTGGCGCATTAGTCAACCCAAACGGCATGACCAAAAATTCATAATGACCGTAGCGTGTCCGAAAAGAAGTTTTCGGAATATCTTCTTCTTTGACACGTAATTGATGATAGCCCGATCTTAAGTCAATTTTCGAGTACACACATGATCCTTGCAATTGATCAAATAAGTCATCAATTCTCGGTAGTGGATACCGATTCTTGATAGTTAACTTATTTAATTCACGATAATCTATACACATTCGAAAAGATCCATCTTTCTTCTTGACGAATAAAATCGGAGCTCCCCACGGTGAAGTGCTCGGTCGAATGAAACCACGGTCCAGTAATTCTTGTAACTGGCTTTGTAACTCTTTCATCTCAGATGGTGCAAGTCTATATGGAGCACGAGCCACTGGTGCAGCTCCTGGTACTAGATCTATTTGAAATTCTACAGATCTAAATGGAGGTAATCCCGGCAACTCTTCCGGAAATACTTCAGGAAAATCTCTTGCCACAGGCACGTCGTTGATGCTCTTCACTTTTTCCTTCGTTTCGACTTTATTAACATGTGCTAGGATAGCATAGCACCCTTTCTTCAAGCACTTTTGAGCTTTCAAACAACTAATGAGTTTTAGCTTTGAGTTACCCTTCTCTCCATAAATCATTAATGGCGTTCTATCCTTACGAGGAATGCGAATTGCCTTCTTGGTGCACACAACTTCAGCTCCTATTTTGGACATCCAGTCCATGCCGACTATTACATCAAAACTTCCTAATTCTACGGGTATCAAATCAATCTTAAATGTTTCTCCGGCTAAATTTATTTTACAATCACGGCAAATTTTATCGGCTTTAATTAGTTTACCATTAGCTAACTCAATCATGTACTTAGCATCTAGAGGTAATGATGAACAATTCAATTTAGCGTGAAAGTCTCTACACACGTAACTTCTATCGGCACCAGTATCAAATATAATAGATGAGGATAAGTTATTAATGGTAAACGTACCCGTAACAAGCTCCGGGTCTTCATACGCCTCTCTAGCATTAATAACAAATGCTCTTCCACGTGCAGATCCATTATTCTTCTCTGGATTTGGGCACTGACTCTTATAATGATCCTGTTTCCCACACCCATAACAAGTAACAGTGGCCAAGGCAGTTCTATTTGCATTGGTGGCAGGAGTCTTGGTACCGTTTGTATTTGTAGCGGGAACCCTACAATCTTCAGCAAGATGACCTTTTCGATTACAATTGTTGCACACCACATTACAATAACCAGAGTGATGTTTGTGGCATCTGTTACATAAAGGATTTCGTCCCTTGTAACCTGAGTTCGAACCGCTACCCGCACCTTGCGTGGTTTCTTGTTTCTTGTTGGATTGTTGATGATTACCTTCCCACTTTCTTTTGTTTCCCGATGTCTTGACATCGGTGTTCTTATCCAGAATAATCTGGTCCTTCAACTCGTTCGCCATGGTGATAGCTTCATGAATAGTCTTGGGTTTGGATGCTGTAACATTTGCCTTGACCTTTTTAGGCAAACCGTCTTTGTACAGTTCAATCTTCCGTTATTCGGTTGGTACCAATTCGGGATATAGCAAAGCTAATTCCATGAATCGCTGATTGTAGGTGGTGAGTTCAGTACCAACAGCTTTCAGGCTTCGTAATTCAGCTTCCAACTTTCTAACCTTGTTCCTTGGACAATATTCGTTGATTAGCATTGTTTTCAATTCTTCCCAAGGAGTATCATAAGCTACATCTCCTCCTACGGCCTTCACATAGTTTTTTCACCACGTGAGTGCACTATCTTGTAGGGTGCACGATGCATACTTGGTCATGTCCTTCTCAATACAACCACTGATTTTAAACACAGACTCAATCTTTTCGATCCACCGGGTTAAACCAACCGGTCCTTCTGTTCCACTGAATGATGAGGGCTTACAACCTTGAAAAGTTTTGTAAGTGCACCCTACACGAGGATTTGGGTTAACTGCAGCACCTCTTGCAGCCTCGACCCATAACATTCTGTCGTTCACTCGCTGATTGATGAGTTCCTGGATTTCTTGTTCCGTCATTCGGTTCAATCGCGCCATAATCTTCAACAAGAATGAAAAAAAATAATTATTCACATGGAATATTATAGATGTAGTATTTATTTACAGTACATCGTAGCTTATTAATAATATGAACCAGTTATTATTATAAAAGCCTTTTCTTCTTATTAGCGTTTTATAATTATATCTAGGGTAGTACCTACCCGTTAAAGTTCATACTTAATAGCTTAGTACGAAAATCAATTACTACCACCCAAATAATACTTAACCATGGAAAATTATTGCATTTCACACTTCACTATTTTACATATGCTTATCTTACATCAAACATTAAGCAAACTACACTAGTAATATTATACAAAACATTATATGATCCCATGGTTTAAAACAACAGCGCATCATTTAACCCAAAGCGTTTGTGTTCAAAGAAATCGCTTAAAGGTTATCCTGGTTGTCTCCCTGCGTTTTGGCTGAGGAACCGAAGAACTGGATGTCGGGATAGAACTAATAGGAATAGCGGGAATAGGTGTGGAAGTATCTGGTGGAGTTGGTGCCATAACATCCTCTCTAGAATCAGGATTTAGATTTTCCATTTCAGTAGCCTTTCGTTTCTTTCCTCGTTCGAACTTGTCTTTCGTAATTTCCTGTATTTCTTCCTCCTCAGGATCACTTTCCGGTTCCTCTTCAATTGATTCATCCGGAACTTGTGAGTCTTCCCCAAAGGTATCGTTTTCATCATCAGATAGATTAATGACTGGAACACCATCTGAAGAGTCTGGTTCGGAGTCGCTGAATGTGATAATAAGTTCTAAGCCAGACATCTATCACATAACAACTAGCACATTAATACCACATAATATTTACATATTAATTTTTAACCAACAAGGATAAGCAATAGTTTTCGAAATCAAACACGGTCTGATAAGACACACTAATGCAAATTCTCTGGTTCTCTAAGACCAACGCTCTGATACCACATGTCATAACCCGACCATAACCATAAGGACGAATACAATAACATATGATTTCATCGCGAGGTATTGACCTCTATATGCGACATTTTTCAAAAACTGCATTCGTTTTTACAATACAAACCATAGCTTTTATTACAAATACAAGGTTTAAACAACTTAATAATGATTATCGTTTAGCGATAATCTTAGACTTACAAACTTTACATGTGATAATAACAATACGACTTCCAACATATTTTACATTACAAATCCTCCGATATACAGTTTTATTTTTGACACAAATATGCATACTCAAGATCTTGCTTAAATTCAACATGTTGCAGCGGAAGCTTTTAGTTATCACCTGAGAATAAACATGCTTAAAACGTCAACATAAAGTTGGTGAGATATAGGTTTAATCCCGGAAGCGTTATAAATATAGACCACAAGATTTCATATATAAACGTTTTAATAAAAATATTCTAAGTTGTTGAGCACTTGATAACCATACTTAACATTTAATCAACGTCGCATATTCCCTTTATTATGAAATCTTACTACACCGTACCAAGTGTAGTCACCGAAACGAAGTACTGTGCAACCGTTGAATACTGGTCGTCCAGTCCGGTTGGGGTTGTCAGGCCCGATAGATCTATCAACAGGATTCGCCTTTACAATACCTCATGTAAATAATAGTTACCAAGTTACAGGGAAGTATGCCAGTGGTACAACTCAACGTAGAATATATATTTTTAATCACTTGTGTCCATAACGTAAATCATAAAATGCATGTATTCTCATCCCGAAATATTTAGAGTTTAAAAGTGGGACTATATACTCACTTTTGCCTTGAAGGTATTTATCACGACTTGGTCTCCGATAGATATCACGAACCTAACCATATATATAATATATCAACATATTTCCTTTTCAAGTAATCGTTACATATATATATATATACTTTTAATACTTTTAATATTTTCTTAGTCCGTAGTTAGCAGTCCGATGTTAGTGGTCCACAATTAGTTGCTTAAATAAAATAAATAAAGACCCCATCGTATTCGTATTGATCAGAATTAATCTTGACCCATGGTACCATGTTGTCAAATGACGTGTTGCGTACATAAAGTACCGTGTTGTCAAATGACGTGTTGCGTACAATCATGAGGTCTTATGATTAATCTTCTCGTGTTGTTTACGGGTGGTCCTGAAATATATAAAATCAAATCATAAGTAAATATATATTAAATATTATGTTAATTAGCCAAGATATGATTAATCCGATTTTGTCATAATATGATATATTACAGGTCTTGAAGTGTTTTTAAAAATCAAATTAGAAGGATCTATTTAGTTTGCGAACAAGTTTGAAATCATTCAAACTATGTTCTTGTTGTTAAAATTTATTAACACAAAATAAGATAGCTATATAAATATGAATCGAATAAGGTTATGAATAAGGTTACTACCTCAAGTTACTTGGACAAAGCTACTGGAAAAGGTAAGAAAAATCTTGGAATCAAAAGAGTGGTGGAGTGGGATTGAAAGATTGGAAGTAATCTCCTTGAAATCGAATGACTATATTGATACGTTCTTGAGTAGGCAAATGAAGAGAGATTAGGGAGTGAATTAACTTGAAAGAAAATTAGAAATGAAATTGTATGTGTGTGTGTGCAAAATAGCATGATTATGGGATGGATATATAGGAGATTTAGTTTGTTTTCTTGCACAAAAGTCACACATGAGGTTAAATGGCTGGTTCCCACATGTAACATCATGTCTAGTGGCTGGTCATTGAAGTTTATTGTTGGTATATACCAATAGTAAATACGTATAGAAGCTGGGTATGATACGGTTACATATACCCTAGATATACTTGTAGAAATTTTGAGGAATCGGAACGAGAATTCAAATATGGACAGGTTTATAACTGTAAAAGAGGCTCAAAACTGGGCTTTTATTTTTGGGTCAAACCGGGCCAAAATAAAATTTTAAGACATTTTTAATAAAGCAATGTTAGCCCAAAAAAAAATTTGCAAGCTGACCTGGCAGCTCGACCCCAGCCAGGGGCTCTGCCCCTTGGATCCCGCCAGGGGTTGCCACCCCTTGGACCCCGCTTATCGGGGGCGCTGCCCCCGAACCCCCGTCATAATCAAGATAACTTCAAACAAGTGTGCACTCCACACTTCCTCATATTTGTTCGATATTTATCAAGATTATTTTGGTTACAAATTAATCCCATTACACTTAAATCATATTGGTGACATAGATCACCAACACATTATATATTGTAAGTATATATGTCAAAGAATGTTACATATAGTTATCGTTTTGAAAACTTAAGTTAGTGGTCTCAAAGTATACTTCTAACTCATTGTTGTTAGTTCACAATGAAATGTTAAACCATCCTTAAATCATGTTAAATATGTATAGATATGTACATATACATAATCGTATAATTATCGTGTGTTATATAGTTCGTGATATCATCGGTCAAATTGGACGGTCAAACGTTGTGTGAAACTCTTTTCAAAAACATAAGTCTCAACAGTTTGGATTGCTTATCATGTTGGTAAGGTTTATTTTATGTAAATATTAATCTCATAAGTATAAAACGATCGAAAAAATCCGGGTCGTTACATATGAAAATGATGATTATGGTTCAAAGTGAAAAGGAAGAAGAAACTTAAAACAGGAAAATGAGTTATAAAAACAATTAAGTGAAGAGATATAACAGAAAAGTACTAGCAGCAAAATGGTTATGGCTTGGTTGTTAACCAAGAGGTCACTAGTTCGAACCCAGGCTACTTCGTTTATTTTTTTTTTAATTATCAAGAAGAGCTAATGTTGGGCAGTGATCTATTATGTGATGGGCCGAAAATTATAGGATTGGGCCATGGGTTTTTTTTTGTGAAGTTGGGCTGAGATTTGGTTACATTTTAAGTTGGGCTGTAGGTAAAACAAGAATATTCGTGATAATTATATTTGGGTTCGTAATATAAACAGAAAAGTGAATTGGTACAAATGGTTAGGGTGTTGAGTTAGTTAGCGGGAGGTCATGGGTTCGAATCCGATTCATGCCACTTTATTTCTAAAACAAGATTTTGAGGTAGTTATGATACTCTTAATTATTATTACTTCCTTACTTTCATTATTATTATTATTTTTATTATTATTGTTATTATCATTATCATTACCAAAACAAGTAGTAAATATTATTATTATGATTATAATTGCTAAAATGTATAATATTATTATTATCGTTAAGTTAAGTATTATTAAAATATCATATTACAAACTATTATTATCATTGAATATTAGTATTATCATCATAGTTACAATTATTATTACAAACATGATTATCATTATCAATAGAGTTATTATTATTATTATTATTAGAGTTAAGTTAATGATTTGTATTACTATAATAATTCAATTACATATTATTATCATTAGTAGTAAAACGGATATTTTATAATTATTATTATTATTATTATTACAAATAAATATTACCTATATAAAAAGATATATATTCATTTCATATATCATAACTAAATTAATATTAAATACTAATTTTTTTAAATAAAATGTTATTATCAAAAAATATAAAATAGTTATAATTAATCTAGTTATTACCATAACATATAAATTATCAAGATAACAAGTATATTAATATTAATAAATAAATTTGTGTGAATATTACATACTTAATTTATATAACTGATATAGGTTCGTGAATCCGAGGTCAACCCTGCATTGTTCAATGTCGTCATATGTATTTTTTCTACAAAATACATTAGATGAGTTTCATTTGCCTTTTTACCCTTTATATTTTTGGGCTGAGAATACATGCGCAATTTTTATAAATGTTTTACGAAATAGACACAAGTAATCGAAACTACATTATATGGTTGAATTATCGAAATCGAATATGCCCTTTTTTTATTAAGTCTGGTAATCTAAGAATTATGGAACAGACACCATAATTGACCCGAATCCTAAAGATAGATCTATCGGGCCCAACAAGCCCCATCCAAAGTACCGGATGCTTTAGTACTTCGAAATTTATATCATGTCCGAAGGAGGATCCCGGAATGATGGGGATATTCTTATATGCATATTGTGAATGTCGGTTACCAGGTGTTCAATCCATATGAATGATAATTTTGTCTCTATGCAAGGGACGTATGTTTATGAGAAATAGAAATATGAAATCTTGTGGTCTATTAAAATTATGAAATATTTATTTTAAACTAATGAACTCACCAACCTTTTGGTTGACACTTGAAAGCATGTTTATTCTCAGGTTTGAAAGAAATTTTCCGCTGTGCATTAGCTCATTTTAAAGATATTACTGGGAGTCATTCATGACATATTTCAAAAGACGTTGCATTCGAGTCATTGAAGTTCTTTAGAGATTATTATTAAATAAATGACAGATTAGGTCGTTTATAGTTTGGATATTATGAAATGGTATGCATACCTGTCAACTTTCGATGAAATGAAAGGTTGTCTTTTAAAAACAACAAATGCAACGTTTGTAAAATGTATCATTTAGAGGTCAGTACCTCGCGATGTAATCAACTATTGTGAATCGTTTATAATCGATATGGACTTCGTCCGGACGAATTAGGACGGGGCACTACACACCAACCACAACCAACCACCACCACCACCAACCACCACCACTACCAACCACCACCACCAACCACCACCACTACCAACCACCACCACCACCACCACCAACCATTACCAACTAACACCAACCACTACCAACCACCACCAACAACAACAACCACCACCACCCACATCCACCACCACCTACCACCAAACACCACCACCCACCACCACCACCAACCACCAATACCAACCAAAACGAAAACCCACAACCACCACCACCACCCACCCACCCACCACCACCACCACCACCAACAACCACCACCACCCACATCCACCACCAACCACCACCAACACCAACCACCACCACCATCAAGCACCTCAATCACCAACCACCACCACCACCAACCATCACCACCACCTACCACTAACCACCCCCAACCACCACCTCCCACCCACCACCACCACCACCACCACTAACCACCACCACCCACCATCAACCACCAAAACCACCCACCACCACCACCACCAACCACCATCAACCACCCCCAACCACAACCATCATCACCCACCACTACCACCACCAACCACCATCACCACCAACACCAACCACCATCAACCACCCACGACACCCACCACCACCAACCACCATCACCACCACCAACCACCAACCACCACCACCACCTACCACTACCAACCACCATCACCACCACAACCCACATCCACCACAGCTCACAACCAACTACCACCACTACAACTACCACCACCCACAACCACCACAACCCACCACCCACCACCAACCACCAACCACCACCACCAACCACCAACCACCAACCACTACCAACCACCAACAACCACCACCACCACCAACCACCACCACCACCACCGACCACTACCAACCACCACCACCCACATCCACCACCAAACACCACCACCAATCAACACCACCAACAACCACTACAAACACCTACCACCACCACCACCCACCACCAACCACCACCACCACTACCCACCACCCACCACCACCAACCACCACTACCCACCACCCACCACCACCAACCACCACTACCCACCACCACCAACCATCACCACCACCAACCACCACCACCCACATCCACCACCACCAACCACCACCCACCACCATCAACCACCACAACCACCCATCACCACCGACTACCACTAACCACCACCACCCACCACCATCCACCACCACCAACCACCACCACCACCGACCACCACCAACACCACCACCCACCATCAACCACCACCACCACCAATCACCACCACCACCACCCACCACCACCACCACCAACTACCACCACCACCCACCACCACCACTGTCACCATCATCACCCACCACCACCACTGTCACCATCATCACCCACCACCACCTACCATCACCAACCACCACCATCAATCAACACCACCAACCACCGCCCACCATCACAACCACCCACTATCAACCACAACCACCACCACCCACCACCACCACCACCAACCACCACCACCACTACTCACCACCACCAACCACCAACCATCACCACCATTAACCACCACCACCACCAACCACCAACACCAACCACCACCACCACCCACCATCAACCACCACAACCACCCACCACCTCCTCCACCCATCACCACTAACCACCACCAACCACCACCACCACCACCACCAACCACCACCACCCACCACCCACCACCATCCACCACCACCAACACCATCACCCACCATCCACCACCACAACCACCCACCACCACCACCACTCACCACCCACCACCACCCACCACCACCACCACTCACCACCAACCATCACCACCACCACCCACCACCACCACCACCAACCACCACCACCAACCACCACCCACCACCACCAACCACCACCCACCATCACCACCACCCACTATCAACCACAACCACCCACTATCAACCACAACCACCACCACCCACCACCAAGACCACCACCCACCAACCACCACCACTACCCACCACTACCAACATCAACCACCACCACCAACCACCACCCACCACCACCACCACCCAACATCACCACCAACCTCCACCACCACCACTATCACACACCACCTTCCACCCACCACCACCACCACCACACACTACCACCTACTGCCACCACCCACCACCACTACCACCACCAGCCGCCTTCCGCCCCCACCCACATCCACCACCAAACACCACCACCAACCAACACCACCAATCAACACCACCAACAACCACTACAAACACCCACCACCACCACCACCACCACCAACCACCACCCACCACCACCAACCACCACTACCCACCACCACCAACCACCACTACCCACCACCACCAACCATCACCACCACCACCCACATCCACCACCACCAACCACCACCCACCACCATCAACCACCACCACCACCCATCACCACCGACTACCACTAACCACCACCACCCACCACCATCCACCACCACCAACCACCACCACCACCACCGACCACCACCGACCACCACCAACACCACCACCCACCATCAACCACCACCACCACCACCAATCACCACCCACCACCACCAACCACCAATCACCACCACCACCACCACCCACCACCACCACTGTCACCATCATCACCCACCACCACCACTGTCACCATCATCACCCACCACCACCTACCATCACCAACCACCACCATCAATCAACACCACCAACCACCGCCCACCATCACAACCACCCACTATCAACCACAACCACCACCACCCACCACCACCACCACCACTACTCACCACCACCAACCACCAACCATCACCACCATTAACCACCACCACCCACATCCACCACCACCAACCACCAACACCAACCACCACCACCACCCACCATCAACCACCACAACCACCCACCACCTCCACCCATCACCACCAACCACCACCCACCACCACCATCCACCACCACCAACCACCACCACCACCGACCACCACCAACACCATCACCCACCATCCACCACCACAACCACCCACCACCACCACCAATCACCACCCACCATCACCACCACCACCCACCATCAACCACCATAACCACCCACCGCCACCACCACCAACCACCACCAACCACCACCCACCATCACCACCACCCACTATCAACCACAACCACAACCACCCACCACCAAGACCACCACCCACCAACCACCACCACTACCCACCACTACCAACATCAACCACCACCACCAACCACCACCCACCACCACCACCACCCAACATCACCACCAACCTCCACCACCACCACTATCACACACCACCTTCCACCCACCACCACCACCACACACTACCACCTACTGCCACCACCCACCACCACTACCACCACCAGCCGCCTCCCGCCCCCACCAACCACCACCACCAACCACCACCACCAACCACCACCACTGTCACCATCATCACCCACCATCACCAACCACCACCATCAATCAATACCACCAACCACCGCCACCCACCGCCACCCACCACTACGACTGGCCCCACCATCACCACCAACCATCACCCGCCACCAACCACCGCCACTCACCACAACCACCACCACCACCCACCCTAACCACCACTAACCATCAGAAAAACATTTATCATTCATCGAAAACTTTTATCATTCATAAAAAAATTTTATCATTCATCGAAAAATATTTATCATTCATCAAACATTTATCATTCACCGAAAAACTTTTAGCATTCATCGAAAAACATTTATGATTCATCGAAAAATAATTATCATTCATCGAAAAATATTTATCATTCATCAAACATTTATCATTCACCGAAAAACTTTTAGCATTCATCGAAAAACATTTATGATTCATCGAAAAATATTTATCATTCATCGAAAAAAATTATAATTCATCGAAAAATATTTAACATTCATCGGAAAACAATTATCATTCATCAAATAGTTTTCATTTCATCAGACAATTATCATTCATCAAAATTATCATTCATCTAAATTATTTTTCATCAAATAGTTATCATTTTTTAAAAATCGGTTATCATTCATAAGAAAACAATAACCATTCATCACAAAATGATTATCTTGCATTAAAATATTTTATATCATCAATCATTTTAATAGACTTACAAAAGTAGTGGAATTTCAAATAATTGATATAATATGATTAGTATTATAAAAAAGAATAGGGCATTCCGAGAATTGAACTCGGGACCTCCCGCACTGAAAGTGAGAATCATACCACTAGACCAAATGCCCAATTATTATCAAACAATTATCATTCATATAATTGTTGACATTCATATAAAAAACGCTTATCTTTTATCAGAAAACGGTTATCATTCATCATAATGCTATCATTCATCAAACACTTCTAATTTATCAAAAAACAGTATCATTCATCAAGCATTTATCATTCATCAAAATACCCGATAATTGATAAAAATACCAAATGAATGATAAAAGTAGCTGATGAATGATAAACGATGAAGGATAAAAGAACGTGATGAATGATAAAAAGTATTCGATGAATTAAATATATACGATGAATGATAAAAATACTCAGTGAATGATAAAGATAGATGATGAATGATAAGCGAAGAATGAAAAAATAACGTGGTGAATGATAAAAAAGAAGATGAATGATAAAAATTAGGTGATGAATGATAAAAAGGAGGTCAATGATAAAAAAAAGTTTTAATGAATGATAAAAAAGGATATAATGAATGATAAAAGATTTGCAAAAAAAATGAGGTGAATAATGATAAAAAAACAAGATGAATGACAAAAAATGGTGTGATGAACATAAGGTGATGAATGATAAAAAAAACAAGATGAATAATAAAAAGTAGGTGATGAATGATTAAACACAAGATGAATGATAAATTAAGATATAATGAATGATAAAAATGAGGTGATGAATGATAAAAATGAGGTGATGAATGATGAAAAACAAGATGAATGATAAAAAAAGAGGTGTGATTAATGATAAAAATGAGGTGATGAATGATAAAAATAAGGCGATGAATGATAAAAAAAAACAAGATGAATGAGAAAAACTAGGTGATGAATGATTAAAATTTTTATCATTCATTAGAAAAATTTTATCATTCATCACCTCATTTTAATAGCCCGATGAGCGTGAGTCTGATAGTGTGGGTCACCACCGAAGGGTGATAGAGCAAAAAAATGACAAGTACCCTTTGACAGGTACCCTTTGATGAAACAATAGAGATCCACTGACTGAAGTGACTAAAATTTATGTCTTAGATAACCTGTCAAAGAATAAAACAATGGATAATTCATTTGACATCCTTCCTATATAGCTAATGTAATGCCCATTTTCCATGTCAATTAGTAATTATAACTCGAACCAGCCCGTAAATGGATAAAACAATGTTTAACTCTAAGAACTGTTACGAAACAGATGTTTACTTACAGCTGAAGTTATGCCCCGGTGCAGTTTGTAAAGAAGAACATGAGATGAATTCCAATCATGATTTTGATTATTAGAGCCGTTGCGAGTACAAGGCATAATACGAATGATGTTGACATTATTTCCATGTAATGATGTTGTGACAAGAAGGGTCCCACTTGGATCAAAACAAAAGGCAAACAGTGGACTTGAATGAGCTCTGAACTGTGAAATAACAGCTTCTGTAACGACATCCTTCACAATGACTTGCACAACCATATTATAAGTCATTAACAAATAACTCATATAATCTGGTATCTTGATTAACATTTACTATTGTAACAAGTAAATTGGCATAATAATTTAAATAAAGTTAAAAACTACGAATTAACTTTTAAATTTCCTTACTATGGCCATATTCGCTTATTTTTTTTTCTTTCGAAAAACCATTTTATCCATAACAAAGTGAGAATTTTTTCATGTGACTTTGAAAATTCTTGATAACTGTTACAGAAAAATGCACTGAGCCTTTTAGTCAAGACGATAACCATAACACGCTAGACTTAAAAAGAAAAATAAACTATCTGATCGTCTCTAACTTATGCACATACAGATAATTAGGAACTTTTAGTGACGGTCACGAAATTATCTTGAAAACACTTTGCAAGTAATCAATAGCTTTAACTTTAATATTGTTGGGTACCAGACATTTTTTCACTGAGCGTGAATGCACACTGCCCTGTATGTAATTAATTGGTCTCTCACAACTTATTCTCTATTGAAGAAAGATAATAATGGCTATGGCTTATTGAGTTATGGTGCCTTCTTTACATATGATCAATTTGCATAATTCTCTCCCCAATCAAAGTTACAGCATCAGCATCCCATGCACAGATCTATTTATCTATGTATCAAACGTTAATACGTTTACGAGACTCCAATACATTCTACATCTTTATATTGCCTTATTATGCACAAACAGCATAAAAGTGAACTCCTAAGTTATTAAATGAATCACTTTACCATTGACATGAGTTATAATGTAACAACGATCATGAATGCTGATGCATAATTGCATATATTTCTTTATTATGCACGGATAACATAAAAATGAACTGGTATGCTTCAAATCAGCTTGTAAGCTTATAATTGCAGACATTGATTAACTAACATAGCGACTCTATTACATACTATATAATTTTATAGCCCTATTGTACACAACATAAAAATGAACTCGCAAGTTCCAAATCAATTCATCATTTCACAAGATCGTGGTTAGCAAACATAATGACGCTATTACATATTTCAGCATTCTATCGCCTGTTATCAACAATAAAACGAAGTCATAAGTTCAAGAACCACTTCATGATTTCCTTGAATCATAATTAAGAAACATAACGGCGATAACACATACAGTGGCATTCTTTTGGCCTAAATATATGAAAAACATACAAATGAATTCTAAGTTCTCGAATCACTTCAATAATGCACATAATCAAACAAATAAACAAAAAAAGAAAATACATACTGATCCACACAAGATAATGATAAAAAAAACAAAATATAACATAACATATATAAATATAAGCTATCTATCTATAAAATTAAAATATCCGTATGCTAATTAACTTACGAAAATATAACTTTATCAATATAATCAAAACAGCTGACGCAAAAACCTAACGTATATCAAAATCCGATATCCAAATTTTAACATAAATATCCTACTTTGTAAATCCTATATATATGAAGGTCAATCAAATCAATTCAGCTGGTACAAATCAACAACGCATATAATATAATAAATTGAAATGATTGTTAGAAAAAAAAAATGTATGGAATATAACATTAGAAATCGATCGGTGTTAAGTGCACTAAATGAAATACCTTCAAATTGAAAAATCGATCGGTGTACGTTGCTTTAACAAGAACTGGATTCGCTTTAAGATCACCATATAAACTAGAAGGATTATGATTGAGATGAGTTAGGGTTACCGCTCTGGATCTAATTTGATTTTGATTTAGCCCGATTGCATATGGAATTGAGTATTGCGGCTGAAAAAAGCTATACGGAAATTGAATTTTGAGATGACCATTATACCCCTCCGCGTTTTTTCATATAAAATTAGACTTTTCTGAAATGTGAGGCTCATATTCATTTATTCAGTTTGTACCCCATTTAGTGCTTAGCTATGAATTGGTTCACTTGATAAATAAATAAATAAATAAATAAATATATATATATATATATATATATATATATATATATATATATATATATATATATATATATACCTTATTTATCAACGTGACTCCATATTTGTTTGATCGAGTCTTTTGATGACTTTGTGTATTAAAGTGATGAAACTGACTGGTATTTATAGATGATCAATCTTAAACATTTTGGAGAACGTGCAAACTCGTTCAAGGTAAGAGTCAATCAAGGGTGGTTTTGAACAATGATTGATCATTGCAAGCGATTCTATAATTATTGATGTGAGATCTTTTGACCCCACTTTTTTTTTTCAAATTCAATTTATATGTTACTACTAAAATTTTACATGATACAAATAAATTTAAAGATAGGCACTCATATATGTTTTAAAATTAATGATTTTTTAATGTAAACAGTTATATTTTGGGGGAAAAATTTATAAAGTATCACTCAAAACTGTATATGACCTCAGTGAGTTTTGATTATGGATTCACCACTGATTAAAAAAGTATGCTTGAATATAGTTACAAAAGTATGACGTGTTCGTGCTTGATTATAAAGAGAGATATAAGCTTGCACTGTAACCACTTTTTACAGGGAATCAATGAAGATTCTGACGGTTATGGAATAATTGGTGTCAATTAATCACTGCTCATTATAGGTCTTTAAGAAGATTGACGTTCATGAGATGATAATTGTCGCCTTTACTAATCACGTGCAATGATTTTATGTGAGAATCGAGGGTCATTTATACAACAATTAAGTCTGCGCGGCCAAAAGTTTACGTAATTATCAAGGTGTAACATGACGTCGTGGACTTAGTGTCCCTAGTGGAATATTTGTTGCCATACCCAATAATTACTTTTTACCAATGAGCTAATAGATTACTGGCATCGATTGTTTTAGAAGTTGAGATCCACCGTGTGAAAGTCTTAGCCAACATGGACGCATGTATTGTTGGAACATGTCGTACATTTATATAAACAACTCACTTAATATAGAATGAAAAAAATACAAAAATACCATCGGACTACATCTTATCATGCTCTTTTCTTGATGAATAAACTGCTAATTGGACTTCAGTAATTATTAATGCGCTGCAATCTAACAATCACCCACTTAATCATGAAAACCTCGATTTCTCCTTACTACTTCATGCTTATACTTTTCTTGTTGCGTTCTCCCTGTCGTGCATTGTGCGTTTTTCTGCTAATGCGTTTTTTTGCTGCTGCGTATTCCGTCGTTTCTGCTGCAGTTTACAGCTAACTGCTATTGTAAACTGCTGCTTCTTCCTGCTATTTTCGGCACCTTCCGGCTTTACCACTGCTAACAGCTTCTTCTTGTTGTTGTTTACTGCTGCTAACGATTGTTTTTCTGCTGTAATCTGTCAATTTTCTGCTGTTAAACTGTTGTTTTTTTATTGCATGCGTTCCTACTGCTATTTTACTGCTTTTTAATACTGCTTTATGCTTCTAATCCGCGATTCTGCTAATTTTTCTGATCTGCTTACTACTGCTACTGTTTTTTTTCATTTAATCTTTATTGCATAACAATGTAATCTACTTGCTCTTTCTTTCTAGAACAACCGGGATCTTCAAGCTCTAGATATCCATTGTTGGAACATGCCATACATTTATATAAAGTGCTACTTGGACTCCTTTAATTATTAATGGACTGCAATATTTTTGGGCTTACAATATTACCCTAATAGGTGAAGTCCCACCCTTGAAACCCTTCAGAAAGTGGGGTGATACTTGTTTCTTCCATATGGAGGTATTTGGTGGAGGTATTTTACGCATTTGTGACTCTTATGGAGTGAGTTTTGATGGGTTTTTAAAGGAAACATATTGATTCGAGTATTCTTGCTGATCTACACCTTTTGTAACGGCTCTGGAATTTCCAACGTTTATTTATTAATAATTATTATTATTAATACGTGTGATTAAACAAATGTATGTTATTACATTTACATGTTGCCATGATTGCCCGTACTTGACTTTAAATGCCCGAAACGTCTTTGTGACACACGAAACTTTCACGAATAATATTTTTAGAATATTATTTACATTCATGATTGATATTATTAATAATTTTAATTAACTAAGGTTATTAGTTAGTTACATGGGCTTTAAATGGATTAATTTGTAAATACTTGAACTTGGGCTTGACTAGTGTAATGGACTCATGACTTTGGACTTATAAGCCCACCCTACTTCTTAGTTGGACTTAGTTAGCCCATTAACACTTGTAAGTACCACTTTAGATGGCAACTAGTTAGTTTAAAAGACTTGGAATCTTGTTAGCTCATAATCCCCATGGAACCCCATCTATTAACCAACTTTTTGAACTTTAACATACAATAACCTTATGGACTCTCCCCCTCCCTCTTCTTTTGCTGCTGACCGAAAATCCCAAGGGGTGAGAGGAGTTCAAATTCTTTTTTTTTTTTGTATTACTTCATTACTTGCATTCACTTCTCATTTCTCACACTTCAACTTGCTTTCATTTTTCTCTTTTTCTCTCAAGGTTTCTTTCTTTCTTGTAAGTAAATGGAACTTCTTTTTCTCTTCTTCTTTTCTTTGTAAAACCGAAATCCAACACCTTAAATCATCATCATCTTTGTTCTTTGTTGTTAATTGTTTGTAGTTGTTAGTTGTTGTTACTTTGTTACTTGTTATTATTTACTTACTAGTTTCCAAGAATCAAACTCTTTAGTTTCATTCTTCATTTTATCTTGTATTTACAAGAACACTCAAGAACATAAGCTTACTAGTTATGTTGTACATACACTTTCTTAAAATATTGCAAGTTCATGTGTTGATTAAACTCATACTTGAAGTTCTTGAAGTAAACTTAAAGTTTACTTTACTTAAAGATCAAACTTTGGTTGAATCTTTAAAAGTATGAACAACCATGAACCTTTTACTTGTTTATTTAGTTTATCTCTTTATATCATGCACTTTAATTTCATGTTTGTTAGTTAAATGGTCAAGTACTACAAGTTAGTCTTGATCTCATTAATCTTGAACTAAAAGTTAACTTGAAAGTTCAAGAACACATAAATAAGCTTTCTTTAATTATAACTTGGTACACTTATGTTAGATCTAGACTTTTGAGTCTTGGATCTTCAAGATCAAACTAAAGAACTATGTTCTACAACTCAAGATCTTGATTTCATAAGTTTACTTTCAAGTTTGTAACTTATTATTAGTTTTAAAGTTCATGTATGTGTTAGATCTAAGACTTTGATGTAACTTTGGTTCATCAAAACACTTTCAACACTTAAGTGAGTTGTGCTTCATGTCTTAGACTTGCACTTGGGTTATGATGGTCAAATCTTGGTCAAGATGATGCAAACACATCAACTAGTTGTACACTTGAAGCTATACGCATCAAGGATGAGAACCGTGATAAGCATCAAGCATCAAACTCACCGGAACCCATTATTTTACTGATTTCTGTCTCCTACCTACTGTTTTCTGGTTTCTGTAACAGACCAGTACACCTGGGCTACTGTAACCCTGATTTTCAGATAGATCTATTCGAGTAGATAACTTTTCATATAGGACTCGACTTAATCCGAGTTACGGTTTAGGATTTATGGCCCTCCGATCGTCACTATGTCCTTTTAACGTTGTGCAGAAATTTCTGACCTACTCGCACTTAGACCGTCGCCACGGTCAAATGAATACAAGTTTGCTTCTGTAAATTTTACCACACTTAAAGGACTCATATACGGAGCCATGGCCACTGGTCTCACCTTAATTCAGTAAGGGTAGAGGCCGTGGTGACTGACTGAAGTCAGCCTTTGTTTTAAACTACTTTCATGAACGAAACCTACTTTGCACCTTTTGTTAAATGATGAATGATGATGACCCTTAAGACCTTATTTACATACTTTTAAACCTATTCAGACGGTTTACTGACTTAGTACTATTTGACTTAGGTTGAGGACCCGTTTGGACAACCTTCATTACTTGCTTACTTTCCGAGTCATACTTTACCGCTACTTTATCATTGTGAGTTATAGCATTCCCTTTTTACTTTAACTTATTTTGGGAACTGAGAATACATGCGGATTTTATGTTTTACAAACTAGGCACGAGTACTTAAACTTTATATATGTGTGGGTTATATAACGACAAAAACATTCCCTTTAGCTCGGTAACGTTTAATCATTGGTTTTTGAACCGTGAACGCCAATCTTAGATATGGATCCATAGGGTTTGACATCCCCACTCGGGCTATTAGCGCTAGCATTTAACGAGTGTTTAATACTTTGTAGACATACGCACTTGCCAAGTGTACTTTCAGGGGGTATAAACGTTAAGTTAGTTACCAAGTGCCCACGGTTAACATATACTTTATCATACTATTTTGAAACGCTCTTTGTAGCACTGAAATCTCGTGGCCTACCTTACATACTGTTATACTTAAACTATAGCTCACCAACCTTTGTGTTGACGTTTTTAAGCATGTTTTTCTCAGGTGCTTAAGGTATATGCTTCCGCTGTCGTGCTAGTCTTGCCGTAGACACCAACTGCTCTAGTGTTATCACCGCATGAACTGTTTAACTGCATTCAGACTTTAATACATTTGAAACTATGTTTTGTATCGACCTAAAGGTCACATACATTTATTCTTGCTTGCTATTCGTAGAAGCATACTGTTGGTGTAAAACAATTGACGTCGGTTATGACGTCATCTTTTTTATCATGAATGCAACTTCTTTTATTACAGCATATAGTACTTAACCTTGTAATGATCCTGTTGTTGATGATTCGTACACGATGGTTTTGTACGGGGCATCACATTTGGTATCAGAGCATTGGTTGTAGGGAATTAGGTTGCATTAGTGAGTCTAAGACCGACCCGAGTAGGATTCACTAATAGGACTAATCTACAACTTGCTAGTTTACGTGTTTCTGCTGAACTTACTGTATGCTGCTGCTTAATTTTACTGCTATATGCCGTATGCTACTACATGATTTCACTACTGTATGAAATTACTTGCTTTCGATTGCATGCTACTTCTGTACGATTCGTAATTATTGCCATGCTACTTATTGTTATACATGATTTAAACTGTTGGCCTAATACGTGCTTGCTTTATGACTTACTGACATGGAAAATTTATTTTTCCTTGTTCAGATGTCGGATGTACCACCTGCTATCGTTTTGGGCAGTTTAGACTCGTCAGCCACCCCACCTGCTGCTGCTGCCGACACACCGATCCCGATACGCACCAGTGATCCCGGCGCTTCGTCTTCCGGAGCTAGTACTAGTGCGCCGGCACCAGTGGTTACTATTGACGGACATGTAGACCCTACGGAGATTCCAGCTCCGTCTGCTCCCGGACCCTCGGAGCCACAGCCCCGCATCGGTGGTGTTGTGATTCCTGCGGAGTTCGGGGAAGGGCCATTCCGTAACCATATGCGCATGCCGTGCCGACGCGCTCCTAATGGATGTTTAGTGCCGATTCCACCATTCAGATACAGACAGATGATGGCCGCTCATGGACGACCAGTTCAGCCACCCGTGTCACCACCACATGATTCTGATGATCCTTCATCCGATGACTCCTCTACAGATGACTCCAGTGACTCCGAAGAAGAGAACCTTGATGACGTACCTATACAGGCACCCTCCACCCCGCCGAAGAAGCGGTACCGTCCTGATGGCATCGTCATTCCAGGGGTGAATGGAGGTCGTGCTTTCACTGACGCTTTTGGTCGGCGTCGGAGGGTTACTGCCCATAAGCGGCTTGTACCGTACCCTGCCGACCCACTCATACGTAAGGCACCTCGTTACGTACTGACTATTTCTAGATCCGGAACGTCTGCACCCCGTTTCGTGCGGTCTGCACTACCCGCACCACCGGCACCACCCGCACCACCTGCACCGCCTGCCCCACCATCTCCCACTGTCGAGGAATTGACAAGGGAGGTGGGAATCCTCTTAGCTCGGGTTACTGAGCTCGAGGAGCAGTTGGCTCAGGTTTTAGACATCCTACACCCACCTTCACCGTAGGACCTTTTGTATTAGATTTCATGATGTAATCTAGTTGTAGTTTATTGTATTACACATGTATTGTACGGACTTATTCAGATGTATGAAACTTATTATTATTAATGAATGGAACTTTGCGTTATTTAATTCTTGCACGATGTTCTATTTACATTACTGTGCGATGATTCTGTGGTATTTGTACCTAGATGCATTATTTAATAACATGTGATGTTTTGATTCCATGTTGGTTACTATATACTGTATTATTACTATTTGAATACTGGATTTTGACTTGAGTCAAAATTTTTGTTTAGAACATCATGGCTAACGGTCGATCCACACCTACTGCTGCTCAAATTGAAGAGATGATCCAAGAACGTGTAGCCGCAGCCTTAGCAGAAAGAAACCTTCAAGCTCCACCGCCACCACCACCGGTTATTCAACCCGTTCGAAATGGGTGTACTTACAAGGAATTCCAGAGCTGTAAACCACATAACTTCAGCGGCACTGAGGGACCGGTTGGTCTCACCAGATGGTTTGAGAAACTTGAATCAGTATTCCGAGTTAGCAACTGTTCGGAGGACAACAAAACCAAATTTGCTTCTTGCACGCTATCTGACGGCGTGCTCACGTGGTGGAACACAATGGCACAGGCACAAGGCATTGATGAGGCGTATGCTACGCCATGGGAGGAATTTAAGTGTGCCATGATTGAGGAGTATTGTCCGAGAACCGAAATCCAAAAGATGGAAATGGAATTCATGCAGTTAAAGGCCGTTGGGAATGACCTTGATGGTTACAACAGGAGATTTTTGGAACTAGCCCTGATGTGTCCGACAATGGTCACCCCGGAATTCAAGCGAATGGAGAGATAATTCTGGGGACTCCCTAAGAGCATTAAGGGAAACGTCACCTCATCCAAACCACCAAATGTTCCCGAAGCGATGCGCATGGTGCATACTTTAATGAATCAAATAACCATCGATGAACCGGAGAAAACTAAGTCTGAAGCGGGTACTAGTGAGAAGCGCAAATGGGATAACCACAACAACAACAACAACAACAGGGGAAGGAACTATGATCAAAATCCGGCGAAACGACATGAGGGTTTCAGAGGAAACAACAACGGTGGAAACCCCAACCCCAGCAACAACACCAACTCCAACCCGAACTACAAGGGAACCCTACCTCAATGCAAGAGGTGTTACAAACACCACACTGGGTGTTACAATGTTGTCTGCGAGAAGTGCCAACGGTCTGGGCATGTTGGAAAAGACTGCAAGGTCACCACTTTGAATGGGAAGCCGAACACCAACGGGCCGAGGAAATGTTACGAATGCGGACAGACGGGCCACTTTAGAAATGCGTGCCCAAACAAGCGTAAAGATGGCGGACCACCCCGCGCTAGAGCTTTCAATGTTAATGCAAGGGACGCACGCGAAAACCCCGACTTGGTGACAGGTATATTCAAAATCAACAATCTTTTAGCTTCTGTCTTGTTTGATACTGGTGCGGATAGAAGTTATGTATGTAGACATTTTTGCGATAAGATTAATTGGTCGTTAGTCCCGTTAAAAGAGAGTATGCTTGTCGAAGTCGTCAACGGTAAACTTGAGAAAGTTGACCACATTAGTCGGGGAGCTATTATCAACATAGCTGGTGCAGATTTCGAAATTGACTTGATACCTATCAAACTGGGAAGTTTTGACGTGATCGTCAGTATGGATTGGTTGAGCAAGATAAGGGCCGATATTATCTGCGGAGATAAAGCACTTCGCATACCACAAGGAGATGGCGAACCACTGGTTACCTATGGAGAGAGATGTACCTCGAAGTTGAACATCATTAGTTGCGTGAAAGCGCAAAAGATTATGAAGAAGGGACGTCTTGCTGTCCTAGCGCATGTGAAAAGGGTAGAAATCGAGGTGAAGAATGTGAACGACGTTCGAATTATGAACGAATTTTCCGATGTCTTCCTTGAAGAATTTCCTGGATTACCGCCGCCAAGAGACGTAGAGTTTCAGATCGACTTAGTGCCAGGAGCTGCACCTGTAGCTCGCGCACCTTATAGACTCGCACCTTCCGAGATGCAAGAACTACAGAGTCAACTACAAGAACTGTTACACCGAGGATTTATCCAACCAAGTTTCTCGCCTTGGGGTGCACCTGTGTTGTTTGTGAAGAAGAAGGATGGATCCTTCCGTATGTGTATCGACTACCGTGAACTCAACAAATTGACTATCAAGAATCGGTATCCTCTTCCACGAATTGACGATCTTTTTGATCAACTACAAGGATCGAGCATTTACTCAAAGATCGATTTGCGATCCGGATATCACCAGCTGAGGGTTAAGGAAAGTGACGTGATGAAAACTGCATTCAGGACCCGTTATGGTCATTATGAGTTTCTCATGATGCCATTCGGTTTGACAAATGCACCTGCCGTGTTCATGGACCTTATGAATCGTGTCTGCAAGCCGTACTTGGATAAGTTTGTTATCGTCTTCATAGATGATATTCTCATCTACTCTAAGAGCGAAGAAGAACATGAGCAACACCTCCGATTAGTACTTGAACTCTTGAGACAAGAGCAACTTTACGCCAAATTCTCCAAGTGTGAATTTTGGTTGAAGGAAGTTCAGTTTCTGGGTCATGTTGTGAGCGACCAGGGTATCAAAGTTGATCCCACGAAGATTGAAGCTATCAGCAAGTGGGAGACCCCCACTACTCCGACGCATATTCGCCAATTCCTAGGTCTCGCCGGTTACTACCGAAGGTTCATTGAAGGATTTTCTCTGATTGCGCGTCCTTTGACCGCGCTGACTCACAAGGGTAAGAAGTTCATTTGGGAACCCACACACGAATCAGCATTCCAAACTTTGAAGAAGAAGTTAACCACCGTACCTATCCTATCACTTCCTGAGGGCAGTGACGACTTTGTTGTTTATTGTGATGCATCGAGGAGTGGTTTTGGTTGTGTACTGATGCAACGATCAAAGGTTATCGCTTACGCCTCCCGCCAATTGAAGATTCACGAGCGGAACTACACTACTCACGATCTTGAACTTGGAGCCGTTGTCTTTGCACTCAAATTGTGGAGACATTATTTGTATGGAACTAAGAGCACTATCTTCACCGATCACAAGAGTCTCTAGCACATCTTTGATTAGAAGCAACTGAATATGAGACAGCGTCGATGGATCGAGACGCTCAACGACTACGATTGTGAACTCCGTTATCACCCTGGCAAGGCCAATGTTGTAGCTGACGCTTTAAGCCGAAAGGAGAGGACAGCACCTCTTCGTGTTAGGGCTCTGAACATCACCATCCATTCGAACCTCAACAGTCAGATCCGAGTAGCCCAAGATGAGGCTCTCAAGGAGGAGAATATAACTCATGAGCATTTGAACATACTTGTCTCTCGATTCGAGGTTAGGGAATCTGGACTCCGATGTTATGCCGGAAGAATTTGGGTACCTTATTACGGAGATCTACGGAACCTTATACTTGATGAGGCACACAAATCGAGATATTTGATTCATCCTGGAGCGGGCAAAATGTACCACGACCTTAAAGAACAGTATTGGTGACCGAATCTTAAGAAGGACGTTGCGACTTATGCTGGTAAGTGTTTGACTTGCTCGAAGGTTAAAGCCGAGCATCAGAGACCTTCTGGTTTACTTCAACAACCAGAAATCCCACAATGGAAGTGGGAACGGATAACAATGGATTTCATTACTAAGCTGCCGAAGACGGTGGGCGGATACGATACCATTTGGGTTATTGTTGACCGCCTTACTAAATCTGCACACTTTCTAGCGATGAAAGAAACAGATACAATGGAGAGACTTGCTCAATTATACATCAAGGAGGTTGTATCTCGTCATGGTGTACCCTTATCGATCATCTCCGATCGCGATCCCCGTTTTGCTTCTAAATTTTGGCGTTCTTTGCAAGAAGCCATGGGAACTCGTCTTGATATGAGTACTGCTTATCACCCTCAGACTGACGGGCAAAGTGAACGAACGATTCAGACCTTGAAGGACATGTTACATGCATGTGTCATTGACTTTGGAAAAGCCTGGGAAAGGCATTTGCCACTAGCCGAATTCTCGTACAACAACAGTTATCACTCGAGCATTAATGCCGCGCCTTTTGAAGCATTGTATGGCCATAAGTGCTGATCTCCTATTTGTTGGGCCGAAGTAGGCGAAAAGTAAATCACCGGACCCGAGGTAGTCCATGAAACCACGGAGAAGATTGCTCAGATTCAAGCTAGACTTAAGACTGCTCGTGACCGTCAAAAGAGTTATGCCGATCTTAAACGTAAAGACTACGAATTCAATGTTGGTGATCGTGTAATGTTGAAGGTTGCACCTTGGAAATGTGTGATCCGTTTTGGAAAACGTGGAAAGTTAAACCCACGATACATTGGTCCTTTTGAAATCTTAGAACGTGTTGGACCCGTTGCATATCGTTTGGATCTACCAGCACAATTGAGCTCAGTTCATCCTACCTTCCATGTGACAAACTTGAAGAAGTGTCTTGCCGCACCTGAACTTATCATACCACTGGAAGAACTTACAATTGACGACAAACTCCACTTCGTGGAAGAGCCTGTTGAGATTATGGATCGTGAGATCAAAACTTTGAAACGCAACAAGATTCTGATCATCCGAGTACGATGGAATGCCAAACGAGGACCTGAGTTTACTTGGGAGCGAGAGGATCAAATGATGCGGAAGTATCCTCACCTTTTCCCGACTCCTCCATCTACCTCAGCTTAAATTTTGGGACGAAATTTTCTTTAACAGGTGGGTAATGTAACGACCCTGGAATTTCCAACGTTTATTTATTAATAATTATTATTATTAATACGTGTGATTAAACGAATGTATGTTATTACATTTACATGTTGCCATGATTGCCCGTACTTGACTTTAAATGCCCGAAACGTCTTTGTGACACACGAAACTTTCACGAATAATATTTTTAGAATATTATTTACATTCATGATTGATTTTATTAATCATTTTAATTAACTAAGGTTATTAGTTAGTTACATGGGCTTTAAATGGATTAATTTGTAAATACTTGAACTTGGGCTTGACTAGTGTAATGGACTCATGACTTTGGGCTTATAAGCCCACCCTACTTCTTAGTTGGACTTAGTTAGCCCATTAACACTTGTAAGTACCACTTTAGATGGCAACTAGTTAGTTTAAAAGACTTGGAATCTTGTTAGCTCATAATCCCCATGGAACCCCATCTATTAACCAACTTTTTGAACTTTAACATACAATAACCTTATGGACTCTCCCCCTCCCTCTTCTTTTGCTGCTGACCGAAAATCCCAAGGGGTGAGAGGAGTTCAAATTCTTTTTTTTTTGTATTACTTCATTACTTGCATTCACTTCTCATTTCTCACACTTCAACTTGCTTTCATTTTTCTCTTTTTCTCTCAAGGTTTCTTTCTTTCTTGTAAGTAAATGGAACTTCTTTTTCTCTTCTTCTTTTCTTTGTAAAACCGAAATCCAACACCTTAAATCATCATCATCTTTGTTCTTTGTTGTTAATTGTTTGTAGTTGTTAGTTGTTGTTACTTTGTTACTTGTTATTATTTACTTACTAGTTTCCAAGAATCAAACTCTTTAGTTTCATTCTTCATTTTATCTTGTATTTACAAGAACACTCAAGAACATAAGCTTACTAGTTATGTTATACATACACTTTCTTAAAAGATTGCAAGTTCATGTGTTGATTAAACTCATACTTGAAGTTCTTGAAGTAAACTTAAAGTTTACTTTACTTAAAGATCAAACTTTGGTTGAATCTTTAAAAGTATGAACAACCATGAACCTTTTACTTGTTTATTTAGTTTATCTCTTTATATCATGCACTTTAATTTCATGTTTGTTAGTTAAATGGTCAAGTACTACAAGTTAGTCTTGATCTCATTAATCTTGAACTAAAAGTTAACTTGAAAGTTCAAGAACACATAAATAAGCTTTCTTTAATTATAACTTGGTACACTTATGTTAGATCTAGACTTTTGAGTCTTGAATCTTCAAGATCAAACTAAAGAACTATGTTCTACAACTCAAGATCTTGATTTCATAAGTTTACTTTCAAGTTTGTAACTTATTATTAGTTTTAAAGTTCATGTATGTGTTAGATCTAAGACTTTGATGTAACTTTGGTTCATCAAAACACTTGCAACACTTAAGTGAGTTGTGCTTCATGTCTTAGACTTGCACTTGGGTTATGATGGTCAAATCTTGGTCAAGATGATGCAAACACATCAACGAGTTGTATACTTGAAGCTATACGCATCAAGGATGAGAACCGTGATAAGCATCAAGCATCAAACTCACCGGAACCCATTATTTTACTGCTTTCTGTCTCCTACCTACTGTTTTCTGGTTTCTGTAACAGACCAGTACACCTGGGCTACTGTAACCATGATTTTTAGATAGATCTTTTCGAGTAGATAACTTTTCATATAGGACTCGACTTAATCCGAGTTACGGTTTAGGATTTATGGCCCTCCGATCGTCACTATGTCCTTTTAACGTGGTGCAGAAATTTCTGACCTACTCGCACTTAGACCGTCGCCACGGTCAAACGAAGACGAGTTTACTTCTGTAAATTTTACCACACTTAAAGGACTCATATACGGAGCCATGGCCACTGGTCTCACCTTAATTCAGTAAGGGTAGAGGCCGTGGTGACTGACTGAATTCAGCCTTTGTTTTAAACTACTTTCATGAACGAAACCTACTTTATACCTTTTGTTAAATGATGAATGATGATGACCTCTAAGACCTTATTTACATACTTTTAAACCTATTCGGATGATTTAATGACTTAGTACTATTTGACTTAGGTTGAGGACCCGTTTGGACAACCTTCATTACTTGCTTACTTTCCGAGTCATACTTTACCGCTACTTTATCATTGTGAGTTATAGCATTCCCTTTTTACTTTAACTTATTTTGGGAACTGAGAATACATGCGGATTTTATGTTTTACAAACTAGGCACGAGTACTTAAACTTTATATATGTGTGGGTTATATAACGGCAGAAACATTCCCTTTAGCTCGGTAACGTTTAATCATTGGTTTTTGAACCGTGAACGCGAATCTTAGATATGGATCCATAGGGTTTGACATCCCCACTCGGGCTAGTAGCGCTAGCATTTAACGAGTGTTTAATACTTCGTAGACATACGCACTTGCCAAGTGTACTTTCAGGGGGTATAAACGTTAAGTTAGTTACCAAGTGCCCACGGTTAACATATACTTTATCATACTATTTTGAAACGCTCTTTGTAGCACTGAAATCTCGTGGCCTACCTTACATACTGTTATACTTAAACTATAGCTCACCAACCTTTGTATTGACGTTTTTAAGCATGTTTTTCTCAGGTGCTTAAGGTATATGCTTCCGCTGTCGTGCTAGTCTTGCCGTAGACACCCGCTGCTCTAGTGTTATAACCGCATGAACTGTTTAACTGCATTCAGACTTTAATACATTTGAAACTATGTTTTGTAACGACCTAAGGGTCACATACATTTATTCATGCTTGATATTCGTAGAAGCATACTGTTGGTGTAAAACAATTGACGTCGGTTATGACGTCATCTTTTTTTTATCATGAATGCAACTTCTTTTATTACAGCATATAGTACTTAACCTTGTAATGATCCTGTTGTTGATGATTCGTACACGATGGTTTTGTACGGGGCATCACACCTTTGCCAATAAATATTCGTTGGTCATACTTATGATACAAGTGTTGTAAAATATTTTTTATATATCTTGAAAATTATGGGAGTGACCCTTTGATGCACGTCTTTATGTTTCTATACTTGATTACCTGAATGTCTGTCGCAAACTTGAAATGCTCACAATTAAAATTATAAATGTTAACATCGTTGGAATATACTGGGTATAATGTATTGAGAATATATGCAGTATGTAGCTACGTGAGGGCGTTTGGGATTGCATTTATCGTACGTAAGTTTCTGTACGTTGTTTTAGTAAATTATACTATAAATGTTGTTGTTATCCAATGTTTTTAAACTTGTAGCATCATTAATCAGAAAATTATCTGGAAACAAGTATCATACCGTCGTTGATACTTTGCAACAAATACGCAAAGAGAGGAACACGTTAAATAAAAATAAAGGCATGAAGATGATAGTTAGTAGTTCGGAAAATTGATGAAAAATTGAAAAAAGCGGGTACATAGGTTGGTTAGGTTTATGTCTCTCGTTCTGTTTACGAATCATATAATTATGTTTTGAGTTTAGGTTTGTTGATATCCTTGTCAGGTTCATGTCGTTTTGTTGTAATTTTTGTTCGGTTTCGGTTGGATTCTGTTAGGTGAGGTGAGGTTATAGATAGTTAGTTTGTTTTACCGTTTTTTAGGTTCGAGTCTCATCGTTTCATTCTTGTACTATTGGTTGAAGACGCTTTCTTTTGGAACATCTCTTCGTTAACTATATGAGTTTTCGTTTTATTCGAATAATAATAATAATAATAATAATAATAATAATAATAATAATAATAATAATAATAATAATAGGGAATGAGATAAATATAAACATATTAAACGTTTGATAAACATATAAATGAAGGAATCTATGATGTGGCCTATTTTCAATTACTCCGTATTAGAGAAAGAATTGTGATGCTAATTTGGACTTTGGAATGTCAATATTGACTTGGAAGATGAGTCCAAAGAAGTCAAATACCCTGACGCGAGAAACTGCTTTAAACGAACATACCTGCTACTGTATATAAACGCGGTTTGACTTTGATACATATGTTTAAAAGAAATCATTTGCTTAAACGTGCCACCGTTGCAAATTAGGTGAAAAGGAACCAATAAATTGCAATATGGTTTGTTTAATGTTTGATATTTAATTTTCAACGGGTTTAGAAAATTGTAGGTGGGGTATCTTATCATCGGTTGTAGTGTATGAACTCTTTTGCTTAAGACCGCTTGTAGCGGTTGTATTCAACGGCGTGGGGGTGACATGACCCCCCCATGAGACGTATCAAGGCGTGGTTGGAAGCGAAATTAGTGGCGTTCTTGAGTTGGCAACGGTATCATAATGAGTGTTGCTTTTATTTTTTTACTTTTTTATTAATTTTAAAATATATTTTTATCCCATTTTAATACTTACCCAATTATATTTTAACATATCACCACAATATTCCTAACTCATACCCACAACCCACACTACCACTACTTCACACAAAAAAACCGACACGTCCTACTTATAAAAAAAAATACAAAAGCAACTTACGCCCTCAACCACTACAAATAGTCTAATTGTTGAATATCCGTTAGCTTTAAGAGGCTTATGGCATGTTCTAACATTATCTTAAAAAATATGATATAGGTCCAAGTCCAAACAGATCAATATATGCACATGATGTTAATTATTACTATATTATCTAAAAGACAAAAATGGTGAATAGTAACTAAGGGCATTTTTATCCTTTCGCGTTTTTGTTTTTAATTCTGATTAAATTTCACTACATCAACAAAGACCCTCACACTTTTTTCAAATATTCAAATCGGCTCCCCAACAGGGGGGTAAAGTGTTAAATAACCATTTTCATAAAAAATCTTAAATAAACTCCACCCAAATATTTAACGGGTCATATCTTCTCGCTCGCAACGAGTTAAATTTTTCCGACACCATCGTTAAACTCGAAATAATTTTAGGAACACAATCTCACTAACTATACGCAAAACGGACGCTTTTTAAAAAATGCTAAATATTTGGGGTACTTTTCATACATGTTGATTTTGCGTTAAATTTTTAAAAGTCGATAATTACATAGCTAAACTCGGATATGGACATATATTGTTAATTTAAAATAACATTTAAATCTTTCACGGGTTATACCTTTTAGTTCGACTCGAGTTGCGCTTCAACGACATTATTTTTTAGCCACGAAATAATTTTACAAACTAAATGCAATAAAATACATTGAAAACCGAATTCCTGGCGCGAAGCGAGAGTTCAACAACTAGTTATATTGAAATTGAAATTGAAATATAAATGTGAAGTTTAAGTTGACTTGTTGAGCTTGTTTCTAGAATGTTAGGAAGATAGTGTTGACCTTTTCTTTCATATACTAAAAATATCTGACAGTAACAATATATGTAACCTAGAAACTCAAGCCATCTTCTTATGGGTTAAGTTGGAAATTTAGTTCGTGATTTTAAGATTGAAATATTGTGATTTTGTTTGTGTGGAGTGTTTTGATTATAGGGTTTGACTTTTCGTATAAACATTTGAATCGTGTAATCACTTTCGCGATAAAGTATTTCGATCATATACATTGACTTAGGGTCACACGAAATTTTTATTCGGGATAAAACAAAAACACAACTCCAATATAGGCAAATAATATTGAAAATAAGAACAAAGAGTGTATTAATATGTAATGTTCATTTTTCAATCATCTTTGAATGTAAACAAATACCCTCTATATATATTAGGAAAGGTTCTACCCTTTTGACAAAAATGTACCATGAATGATCACACATTTTGAACAAAAAAGTACAATGAATGATCACACTTGTTAGTCAAATTAAATGGTAGCATAAAAAAGTTACATCATTGTAGACGATTGTTCTAAGGATCTTAGGTCGCTTGGACTCTAAACTAGAGGAGGAATACACTAGAAAAGGGTTAAACCGAGATATGGGTCGTTTTGGGACCGAATTGGTCAAACCTAGAGCAAAACCTAGATTAGATCGACTCCTAGACGATATATTTCGGTGGTATATGGTGTTAGGGTTCTCTGGAGACGAAAACCTACGACTTAGGGTAAATTGGACGAGTAACCTCATCAAAGAAGTCTAAACCCGTATATATAGTGAACACAGACACATTCGATCGAGTGTCTGTGTACACTCGGTTGACTGACTGACTCAGTCGGTCGAGTGTCTATACACACTCGGTCGACTGTGTGCAGTTTAACATATTGATCACTTAATAAATTAAGTACGCACAAACACAAATATAATCAATAGTCTCGAGTAAACATTATTACATAACCGAAACGTGTTAAACATAAAAATGAATAACGGCTGGGGATTCATGCACCAACAAACTTCCCCTAAGACCTAGCCGTTACAATAAAGCATTCGGTTATCAATCCGTATAAGGATCTGTCACCCAGTTCTTCAGATAGCAAAGTTTAACAACTCTGCAATACTGTTCAGCTTGCACACGATTCTCTGGGCGATACAGCATCCTGTTGTAGTAAAGGGTAAACATATCTTCTTCACAGCAGTTTCTCAACCAAACTGAATCTAGAACCCTTATACTATCATTTTCATCTTCTCCATCTTTGTCTAACACAATTACCGCTTCCTCCGAGCGTTCATCATAATACCACCAACGAAAACGAGGACTGAAGTGCTGCGACATCTTCCTCAGAGGAACCTTCCGCATATACCTCACAGGTTGATATTTTACTATCTTCCTTCTAACCCCTGTTTTCTTGTTCGTTCGATAAGAGATCTTCGGAAACTGAGGACGAAAACCTATGAAATTAGGTGACTGATATGATCTTCTTATCTTACGAACCAAAATATTAGGAACTCCACAATAATCCTGATACAACATCTTAAGCCTGGCCACATGCATAAACTCAAAATAAGGTAACGTTTTGAATTCATATGGAGATTTGATATAATCCACTCCATGTTCTTTCTTGATCGCATATATATCAAATTCTTTAATATAAGCCCAGGCAATTATCTTTCCCTTAGCACGTAAACTCTCACAGTGCTCGATAAACTTCAAAAATTGCGGCTCCACCTTAGGCTTCATCACATACTGCCTAATCCGCATCATAATCTTCCATTCTTCTTCCAATACTTCAACTTTTTCTTTGTTGATCTTCACTGGCAAGAAACCTTCTGGTAACACACTTTCTTGTTCTTTCTGTTCCTTTTCTTTACACTGTCTGTTCAAAAGCTCATCATTCATCTGAAAATAATCAGCAAAAGTTGGATACTCATCACCAACACCTTCATAACGAGGATAAGGCTCGGTTGGCTCATCCTCAATAACAACTTCATCAAAACTGTTATCACTTTCATCAAAAACATCAGTATCACTCATATCATCATCAAAATTACGAGCCCCTGAAGTCGAAGCTTCAGTTGAAGCTTTTGATGCAGCGTCAGCATATTCCTTAGCTTCTCGCTCTAGACGCTCCATCAATTCCTGCATAGCTAAAAATTCAGAAACTGTTATAACTTGAAGAGGAGTTACATACAGCGGGTTATCCTCCGTGTAGCCTTTTGCAACTTCAACAGCCCTGTCTTCCTCAGTTCACCAAAAGTACCAAAAGGATCAGGTTCTCCATCTTCCTCTTCAACCACAACCTTTTTCTCCCATTCATTTAACCTCTCAGTCAATTCTTGATTTTGAGTCTGAAGAGTTAAAATTTCACCAGCTTGACTTCCCACATTTTTCTCTAGTTCATCAATCTTCAACTGTTGTCGATCAACTAACTTCCTCAACTCAGATATTTCAGTTTCTGTCTTCCTTTTGTCTTCGTCAGAAGCCTTTTAAAATTTAGCAAAATCAGCAGACAACTGAATCAATCTCCGGTTAACTATTCCTGACAAATCACCTGATGCAACCTCAGAACGTTGAGAAGCTTGAACTTGCTGAGAAGATGTAGTTTGTTGTAGTTGAGTGGGTGGAGTTTGAGTAGAAACACCAGTATCTTGAACAGTCGGAGCAACCTTTGGCTGAGATTTAGTTGTGGAAGATGAACTTCCGTCTTTAACCAAAATCTTCAAACGTTTTTGTCTCCCTCTTGTCGATACCTTGGGAGTTTCAGCTAGCTTCCTTTTAATCAAATCCACCTGACTCTCATCAAGCGCTGTTACATTCTCCTCATCAACTAATCGAGGACCAGTATGTCTTGGTGGTGGCTGATTCACCTCTTCTCCTCCTTCAATAGTAATATCGGTCTCATCCCCAGAAGTACTGTTCTCATGACGACAGCTCAAACCTTTCGGACACACGAAATTTTCATTAATCAGATGACCAATTAATCCTTTCTCCGGAACCTCAACCCGGCTCTGCAAAAACATGTTGAATGATTGATCATTTAAGTGGTTCTGTTTTAGCTCATCCTCAGGAATTTTCACTAACCCCTGAACTTGCTTCTCCAGCATAATTTGAAGAAACCTTGGGAACACCAGATGAATCTTCCTCTTAACATTCAGAACCATTC
Source organism: Rutidosis leptorrhynchoides (assembly GCF_046630445.1). Taxonomy (NCBI): domain Eukaryota; kingdom Viridiplantae; phylum Streptophyta; class Magnoliopsida; order Asterales; family Asteraceae; genus Rutidosis; species Rutidosis leptorrhynchoides. Next base: position 616,156,635 of record NC_092333.1, on the reverse strand, counting down.
CATCAAAAATCACTTGAGAAAAGTTAAAATCAGCGTTCAAAACCAACGCAACAAACATAGAGCTGTACTTAGCCGTCATCTCGTCAAAACCGCCCTGCATCGGGCTCAAACATCTAAGAAGAACGTATGTAAAGTATTGGTATTGCCTTGGAAGCTTCGTACGTTTAACAGCTTTGGTTATATCACCAGTATAACCACATCTCTTTAAGCACCTTCTAACTTTAAAAATCGGCAAATCAGTTGGCATATCATCATTATCCGGGAACCCCAGATCTTCCCTGATAGTCTGTGCCGAAATACGAACAATCGTGTTATTGACAGAACTCAATATCACCTTTCTGTTATCTTCAGTAACAACTTGAGCAACCTCCCAGAATGTTCTCTGATGAGAATAATATGGAGTACACTCAGCAGTAATAGCTTTAAAGATCCTAGAACGCTTCAAAAATGCAATAATAGGACCAAATCCTCCTCTTTGGGCCTCAGGACCCTTTTCGTCAACACATGCAAGTACGTTTGTATCTTCTCGACCAATCAGACCTGGTAACTCAGAAGATAAAGGGATTCGTGGTTCACATTCTTCATCAGACATCTGCTGTTGCTCTTGAGACATCGTGAATATCTGAAAAACACTCAAAACAATATAACTAATAAGCATTTACCTCCATGTATCATGGGGTATCTAGTTAATCATACGAATCAACAGATAAATAAACATAACAAGCACATTAACTAATACCCACACATTTATACCGTTCAGAGGTTATGTTTATTACACACCATAGTACAAAGGCTAACATGCTAGCCATATCAAATTACATAATAACCGTAGTTAAACATAATCACACTAAATCACAAACATAAGGATTATGCTTCAATAACATCCTCTGGTACTGGCTTCAATTTGTAATTCGTGTCCTCAAACAGATCAAGCTCATCAAACAAATGATTTAAAAGGACGGCATAGGGAAATGGTTTTTCCTCATTATCCAAAGCATCCTTCATGATATTAATGACAATCTGACTAAAATTCACCTTGATACGTTCCATAAGACAGTACAACAGAACAGCCTCAGTACCAGATAACAAATCGCCAGATGGATATCTAAACACCACATTTATTTTGATAATCCTCAAGTTAGACACCAAATCATCCCTAACATCACTATCTCTGATCTCAATTCTATTGGAACCAATTACATACCCTGGCTTGGTGATGTGAACAGCCACCCCACCCGCATCAAATTTGCTAGAAATCTTTCTAATATCTTTACTAGGGCAATATACCTTGGCTCCCCAGTAATTCAATAGAAAGTGATCTGCGAAGTCATCTATGGTCCACTTATAGGCATTACCAAAGAAATTAGCATGAACATGTTTCTTCTCTATGGCCACACTAGAATAGAACTCTCGGATAAGCTTAGGACAGAAATGATTCCCTATCTGAAGAAATGTTATACAATCTAAACATTTCCACTGATCTTGAGTGAACTGGGTTGCAGCAACTTTGGTCTCTACACGAATAGGCCTGTGTTTGGCCAAAGCTCTCTTCCGTTCAAGATCATATTCCCAAGTTTCACTTATCCTACTACTTGGTCCCGACATTCTTAGAGCAAAACTACACAAAACATTCAGTATAACATGATACGAACTCAACAAAACAATCAAAAACAGCAAAATTCAAAAATTAGGGTTTCTATACACTCGGTCGAGTGTGTCTACACACACGGTCGTGTGTATCTTAGAACGGTCGAGTGTGTGAACTCACTCGGTCGAGTGTGTCACACACTCGGTCGAGCGTGTTCATCAGATCTGAAAACCCTAACTTTACAAATCAATCAAATCTGTTGTTTTTGCTTCAAGATCTGACCACAATAATCTCTAAACATGCCGATTAACATAATCAAACAACTAATTTTAACAGATTAAATCTAAAAAGCATTTAATTCATGTTTTGCATTTCAAATACAAAATCAAAGATTATGGGCAAACGAAAACGAGTTATGATACCTTGTTAGTGGCGCTGTGATCACAAGAGAAAGATGTATCTAAAACTAGCGATCAAAAACTCGTTCTTTAAATTTGAAAAACTTAGTAAAATTCGATCCCTAAATCACACAAGTATTCTGAGCCGTTTGAGACCCAGACCCTTTTTATACCCCAGACACACTCGGTCGAGTGTGTCGTCCACACGGCTGTGACTGAATACTCACTCGGCCGAGTGTGTTTTTAACACATCACCTAATTTTCACCTAGTCAGTCGGTCGTGCGAGTCGCTTACACGGTTGAGTGTGTTTACTCACTCGGTCGACTGTCGTTAGGGTTGAAAACATAGAAAATTTCAATTTCAAAATCACAACACCTTCCTTTTCCACTCCCCCTGGGACTGATCTCCACAGTATAAAAACAAAACCCACTTTGTTCCTTTAATCTTGAAACATTTATTCTCTAATTTAACAAAAACACATAGAATCCTTTCACAGTAAACCTTTCCGAGAACTGAGTTGTTTGGCTTAATACATAAACAGAAATGCACATGCAACTAATCTTATGAATGCAAACAATCTCAGATATGCATGCACATGCAAATACACAAAACAAATTACTGTACTAGATCCAGTGTGTCATGATTATCAACATTATAACAGCAACAGTTAATCTTTTAGATCTGCAATAAATCAACTTCTAACATCAGTTTCATTAAACAACAGTATAAGAAGAATATATGATGTTATCAGCATAGGAACAGATAAAACTGCATATCATGAATCACACCACAAGGAGAATAACACATCTTTTGTGAGTTGACATATTAAATTGATTAAATCTTTTAATTCGGGGATCAGAACTGAACTATATTGACATGTTTTTCAACAGTTCATTCATTAACTTATTTGATAAAGCATATACAGAACAACTTTCAAATATATCGATGAACTTTTACCAACTTTCACCATAGATTTCGATGACCACGTTATATTAATTACATTAAATTTTTCAATGTTTGAATTAGATCACGAAGTCAGTCCTCATTTGAGATCGCACGATGTTTCAGGTAGAACAATTGAGCACAACATGTTGACGCTGTCCTCTTATCACATCAATGTACTTTCAATCTGATTGGACAGAACCATCTCACGATGTTTATAGCAACCCTGTCAGCCATGAGCTTCTACATTAAACTTACACCTTTCGTTTCAGATAATCTTGTGACTCTCATATTTATTGCATACTTTGTTAAGACGCATACCGACCGCTATAAACCCCATACTTAAACGGAAATAGTATGATGTATGATGTTGGATGGATGGAAGTGATATACATATTTGAGTGATGGAACGCTAAGATATCCTCCAGAAGATATTCCCTCTATCCAGGTCAATAGGTACAATCCCATACCACAGACAAAAGATGTAAAGTCCACCAAATGAGATGTGAACTGAATGATTTAAGTTCTCTATATCTGATGATCTAATAAATTTCTCCCCCTCGGATGTAGATAACTAAATCTTCCAAATAAATCTCCGATGATATTACCAATTGTCTCAGACTTAGATAACATAGGAATCTCTGAAGCTTTGTTCAATCCTTGATCCATGATTCTCTTACAGTAATGTGATGCTTCATTTTCTTTACAATGTTGAATAAATAAACATAAACATAACACATTTTTTTTTTTTTGAATTTTCTGATGTTACTTTTTCTCTATAAAACAAACAAAATAAATAAGTAAATATAACTATACATGATGATGATGCACTACTGTCTTTGACTTTAGTAGAAACTGCACGGAAAACCAATCTTCTAATGTTGAAATCTAGAAACCGATAACGTTGCAAAATACAAATCATTCTGTGTCTGTGATACAAGACTGCACTTCTCAACCCTTTTAGAGAAAACACCTCCCTTCGGGTACCCGATATGTATGTTGTTGAATTTCGGTCCAAGTAATAAAGGTAAATAGAAACAAGTATGCATCCTAAACAAAGTATGCTCACCTTGGGGACTCACAAAATTATCATGTTGCTACCGAGTATAAATCGTAGTAGGGGAGACCTCGACCGTCTGTTGAGTTTCTGAACAACCATTTCTCAGTACATATTCAGTGATAAGTAGGTGACTACCCTCAACCGCTGTAAATCTTTCCATGATTTCCTCATCATGACATTTACGCTTTGTTAATGTGATCATCTCTATCTAGAATGATGCCAATAAAGTTCACTAACACATTATCAGTCATCCTGTATTACTTGTTTTCACAACTTACATGTCAGTTCAGCATTGCAAGCACTTTCCCATAACATAGAATAAGCAACTCATTTTCAGGTTTTTTATATGGATTTTCCATTTTTCAATTTTTATTTGTTTTTCTGGTTTTTCTGATTTTTATGGCTTTTTGATTTTCTCTGTACAAAAGCATAAAACTATCTAAAAACATAAGCAAACATGCAGAAAAATCATCAAAAACTAATCTATCATGCAAATGAAAAGTAAACATGCAGATGATCTACAAACTACCATGCAAAGCTACACATATTATACAAGCAGTTGCAAAAGCTTCACAACTCAGTCTCTTGGTTAGGTTCCTCTGTGTCAGGAACTTCAGTTTCAGGAACCACATCAGTAAGCAATTTAATACCTATTTCCTTTAACAGAAAATCAAAGCGTGGTTTATCAAAAGCTTTTATGAAGAGATCAGCCCTTTGGGCTGTAGTGTCTATCTGCACTACATCTACCAGCTTTTTCTCATAGCAATCTCTAATGAAATGGTACTTAATCCCTATATGTTTCGTTTTAGAATGATTTACGGGATTTTTAGTGACAGCTATGGCAGCAGTATTATCAACATAAATAGGAGTGTTAGAAATTTGCAAACCGTAGTTACGTAGTTGCTGTTGTATCCAGATGACCTGTGATGTACAGCTGGCCGCGGCAATGTATTCTACTTCACAAGTGGACTGAGCCACCGCTGTCTACTTCTTACACTGCCAGGTAACAAGCTTGCTTCCCAGAAACTGACAACCTCCTGATGTTGACTTAAAATCTTTCTTACAACCTCTATAGTCCGAATCACTATATGCTGTGAGATCAAAACCATCCTCACACGGATACCATAACCCTAAGCTCGGTGTATCTTTTAAATACCTCAGAATCTTCTTAACCACTAACATATGATGAACATTAGGATTTGCCTAATAACGAGCACACAGACAAACCGCAAACATGATATCTGGTCGAGAAGCTGTAAGATACATTAGAGAACCTATGATTGCCCTGTATAACATTTGGTCCACTGAAGCACCCTCACAATCAGGAGATATCCCATGATTTACAGACAACAGAGTCTTAGCGGGTCTTTCTGCTTCCATTTGAAACCTTTTCAGAATATCAGCTACATACTTGGTTTGATGCAAAAATATGCCTTTATCTGTCTGAGCTACCTGTAGACCTAAGAAAAACTTTATCGTTCCCATTGAACTCATCTTGAACTTCTGCTGCATGACTTTCTCAAACTCGTCAACCATTCCCTGATCTGTTGACCCGAAGATAATATCATCCACATAAACCTGCACTAACATAAGATGTTGTCCCTTTTTCTAAATGAAAAGTGTCTGATCAATGACACCTCTCCTGAAACCGTTTTCAATCATGCAGTTGGACATGCTCTAGGAGATTGGTGAAGACCATAAAGTGCCTTTTCAAGTCGATAAACCTTTTCTGGGAAATGCGGGTCTTCGAAACCAGGTGGTTGTTCAACAAACACTCTTTCATTGATCTCGCCGTACAAGAATGCACTTTTAACATCCATCTGAAAAACTTTAAAACCCATGAAGGATGCAAAAGCCAAGAAAATCCTAATTGCTTCCAGTCGTGCAACCGGAGCAAAAACCTCATCATAGTCAATTTCAGGGATCTGTTGATATCCCTTTACCACCAGTCTAGCTTTATTTCTAATAACAATACCCTGTTCATCCTTCTTATTTTTCAAAACCCATCGAAGACCATAGGGCACACAACCATGCGGTGGATTGACTAGCTTCCAAACCTTTAAATGTTTGAATTTTAACAGCTCCTTTTGCATTGCACTAACCCACTCGTCAAACTTCAATGCCTCATAAGCATCTTTAGGTTCAATTTGACACACATAACATGAGTGAGCATGCACAAATATTCTTCCTGTCTTATTCAACGTTGAATAAAAAGCTGTTACCACATTCGCACTCTCTGTCTGAACATCTTCTGCTACTGTTGAACTTACACTAGTCACGGGAACCTCTGATGTAGTCGGAACTTCAAATGTAGAGGCTTCATTAGACTTCGCTTGTGGAATACTAATGTGAGGAATGCCTCTTGAATCCACATAATAATCATCAAGGCGTTTAGGTGGCAAAATCACATGATTGGATCTACGTACACCTCCTGCTTCAGTTGGCGGTTCAGTCATTATTACAGTTGGTGGTTGATTATATAGAGGATTAAGATGTTCCTCAGTCAGTTGCATTCGACTAACTTCCTCGTCATCTTCAAGTTCACTATCTTCATCTGTATACACTACCCCGTCCTCATTAGAATCAAAATCACTTCTAACACTCTGCGGACTTGGTTGCAAGCTAGAAACCGGATTCTGAACCTGCGCTGGAATAGTGAAAACATTCTCAGAAGAGTTTTAAGAATCAAACAATATCTGAGTCAGAACTTCTTCATCTGTAGCATCTGGTGGAAGATCGAAGGAATCAAATAACTTATCATATTCAAACTGCCATGCGAATCCTTTACTGACACGAGGTGGAGCATTGTGTTGAATATCAACCTCATAACGTTCTTCCACACACTTGGACTCAGTATTATATGTAGTGACCCGAACTTTTCCATGTTTATATATATTAATTGAGATTGATATTTACATGATTAAATGTTTCCAACATGTTAAGCAATCAAACTTGTTAAGACTTGATTAATTGAAATAGGTTTCATATAGACAATTGACCACCCAAGTTGACCGGTGATTCACGAACGTTAAAACTTGTAAAAAAAAACTATATGATGACATATATATGGTTATATATATAGTTAACATGATATTATGATAAGTAAACATATCATTAATTATATTAACAATGAACTACATATGTAAAAACAAGACTACTAACTTAATGATTTTGAAACGAGACATATATGTAACGTTTATCGTTGTAACGACATTTAATGTATATATATCATATTAAGAGATATTCGTACATCATAATATCATGATAATATAATAATTTAAAATCTCTTTTGATATTATAAACATTGGGTTAACAACATTTAACAAGATCGTTAACCTAAAGGTTTCAAAACAACATTTACATGTAACGACTAACGATGACTTAACGACTCAGTTAAAATGTATATACATGTAGTGTTTTAATATGTATTCATACACTTTTGAAAGACTTCAAGACACTTATCAAAATACTTCTACTTAACAAAAATTCTTACAATTAGATCCTCGTTCAGTTTCATCAACAATTCTACTCGTATGCACCCGTATTCGTACTCGTACAATACACAGCTTTTAGATGTATGTACTATTGGTATATACACTCCAATGATCAGCTCTTAGCAGCCCATGTGAGTCACCTAACACATGTGGGAACCATCATTTGGCAACTAGCATGAAATATCTCATAAAATTACAAAAATATGAGTAATCATTCATGACTTATTTACATGAAAACAAAATAACATACTTTATATCTAATCCATACACCAACGACCAAAAACACCTACAAACACTTTCATTCTTCAATTTTCTTCATCTAATTGATCTCTCTCAAGTTCTATCTTCAAGTTCTAAGCGTTCTTCATAAATTCTAAAAGTTCTAGTTTCATAAAATCAAGAATACTTTCAAGTTTGCTAGCTCACTTCCAATCTTGTAAGGTGATCATCCAACCTCAAGAAATATTTGTTTCTTACAGTAGGTTATCATTCTAATACAAGGTAATAATCATATTCAAACTTTGGTTCAATTTCTATAACTATAACAATCTTATTTCAAGTGATGATCTTACTTGAACTTGTTTTCGTGTCATGATTCTGCTTCAAGAACTTCGAGCCATCCAAGGATCCATTGAAGCTAGATCCATTTTTCTCTTTTCTAGTAGGTTTATCCAAGGAACTTAAGGTAGTAATGATGTTCATAACATCATTCGATTCATACATATAAAGCTATCTTATTCGAAGGTTTAAACTTGTAATCACTAGAACATAGTTTAGTTAATTCTAAACTTGTTCGCAAACAAAAGTTAATCCTTCTAACTTGACTTTAAAAATCAACTAAACACATGTTCTATATCTATATGATATGCTAACTTAATGATTTAAAACCTGGAAACACGAAAAACACCGTAAAACCGGATTTACGCCGTCGTAGTAACACCGCGGGCTGTTTTGGGTTAGTTAATTAAAAACTATGATAAACTTTGATTTAAAAGTTGTTATTCTGAAAAAATGATTTTTATTATGAACATGAAACTATATCCAAAAATTATGGTTAAACTCAAAGTGGAAGTATGTTTTCTAAAATGGTCATCTAGACGTCGTTCTTTCGACTGAAATGACTACCTTTACAAAAACGACTTGTAACTTATTTTTCCGACTAGAAACCTATATTTTTTTTTGTTTAGATTCATAAAATAGAGTTCAATATGAAACCATAGCAATTTGATTCACTCAAAACGGATTTAAAATGAAGAAGTTATGGGTAAAACAAGATTGGATAATTTTTCTCATTTTAGCTACGTGAAAATTGGTAACAAATCTATTCCAACCATAACTTAATCAACTTGTATTATATATTATGTAATCTTGAGATACCATAGACACGTATACAATGCTTCGACCTATCATGTCGACACATCTATATATATTTCGGAACAACCATAGACACTCTATATGTGAATGTTGGAGTTAGCTATACAGGGTTGAGGTTGATTCCAAAATATATATAGTTTGAGTTGTGATCAATACTGAGATACGTATACATTGGGTCGTGGATTGATTCAAGATAATATTTATCGATTTATTTCTGTACATCTAACTGTGGACAACTAGTTGTAGGTTACTAACGAGGACAGCTGACTTAATAAACTTAAAACATCAAAATATATTAAAAGTGTTGTAAATATATTTTGAAAATACTTTGATATATATGTATATATTGTTATAGGTTCGTGAATCAACCAGTGGCCAAGTCTTACTTCCCGACGAAGTAAAAATCTGTGAAAGTGAGTTATAGTCCCACTTTTAAAATCTAATATTTTTGGGATGAGAATACATGCAGGTTTTATAAATGATTTACAAAATAGACACAAGTACGTGAAACTACATTCTATGGTTGAATTATCGAAATCGAATATGCCCCTTTTTATTAAGTCTGGTAATCTAAGAATTAGGGAACAGACACCCTAATTGACGCGAATCCTAAAGATAGATCTATTGGGCCTAACAAACCCCATCCAAAGTACCGGATGCTTTAGTACTTCGAAATTTATATCATATCCGAAGGGTGTCCCGGAATGATGGGGATATTCTTATATATGCATCTTGTCATTGTCGGTTACCAGGTGTTCACCATATGAATGATTTTTATCTCTATGTATGGGATGTGTATTGAAATATGAAATCTTGTGGTCTATTATTATGATTTGATATATATAGGTTAAACCTATAACTCACCAACATTTTTGTTGACGTTTTAAGTATGTTTATTCTCAGGTGATTATTAAGAGCTTCCGCTGTCGCATACTTAAATAAGGACGAGAATTGGAGTCCATGCTTGTATGATATTGTGTAAAAACTGCATTCAAGAAACTTATTTTGTTGTGACATATTTGTATTGTAAACCATTATGTAATGGTCGTGTGTAAACAGGATATTTTAGATTATCATTATTTGATAATCTACGTAAAGCTTTTTAAACCTTTATTGATGAAATAAAGGTTATGGTTTGTTTTAAAATGAATGCAGTCTTTGAAAAACGTCTCATATAGAGGTCAAAACCTCGCAACGAAATCAATTAATATGGAACGTTTTTAATCAATAAGAACGGGACATTTCAGTTGGTATCCGAGCGTTGGTCTTAAAGAACCAGAAAATTTGCATTAGTGTGTCTTATCGAGTTTGTTAGGATGCATTAGTGAGTCTGGACTTCGACCGTGTTTTCTTTAAAAATGATTGCTTAACATTTTTGTTGGAAACTATATATTTTTAACATATGAATATTATGTGATATATTAATCTCTTATCGTGTTTGATATTATGTGATAGATGTCTACCTCTAGAACAAGTCCCATTGACTCACCTAATAATAATGAAGAGTTAAATGTAAATTGGAATGATTCGTGGACTGATTCACAAGTTCCCGAAGAGGAACCGGAAGAAGAGTCGGAACCGGAAGAAGAATCGGAACCGGAAGAAGAATCGGAACCGGAAGAAGAAATAGAATCGGTGGGGGAAATAATAAAACGGTTAAGTAAAAGAGAATCCTCAACCAACCGACCAAGGTTAATCATGGTCAATGGTGTTTCCGCTGTAGCGACCCCGACAAATCGTCAAGTGACGGCGTCGTCTACATGGGTCCCATTACCTGGTCATAAGTCTTTATGATAACGTTTGACCAAAATATGTCGCCTTCATTTCAACCTAAAGATTGTTTCCAAAGTTTAAAAGAATTGTTCAACCAAAAGTTAAGTTACAAGGTTATAAGTACAAATGAAATCTAGGCGACACGATTTAAAGTAAAGTCATAAGACGCTCCATGGAATGCATGTATACTCAACATCCAATGCAAGTATCAAATAATGAGCGGAAGCATGTATCACATATCGTGCAAGACCTGAGAAAAACATAGAAATCTGTCAACGAAAACGTTGGTGAAATCATAGGTTTAGTAAGTAAATTGTATTGAACCACAAGGTTCTTTATGAATTGCTTAACCAAAGTCGTTCACATTCCACAATAGTATTTGTATCACGAGCACCCAATTATCAAGGCTTAACCGAATCTTCCCTCTGAATTTTGAATTTAGTGTTAGAACTTACACTATACATTGTTGAAATTATATTCCATTCACTAACGGTAGCGAACCGTCTGAATGAGGGTTTGTTAAACCCGTATGGCCACACAACATAATTACACGCTTACACTTACACCCTGCAAGTGGAACTAATGATAATTGGATTGAGGACTTTTGTTCAAACTCGTATGCATCTTTGTATTCGTATTTGTTCACAATGTAAAAGCATGAAAAGTAAATAAGTATGAAATGTATGTGTTTCTCAGCCCACGATGTAAAGAATAAAAGTGATTAAAAAAAAAAAAAGTGGGACTATGATCTCACCTTGTATGCACGAACAAAAAGTACTTCGACAAGTAACGTGTGCAAAGAACAATGCTAGTCTTGACCTAAACAATTAGGTTGTATCAATATCGATAGTCACGAAAGGTCAAAGATGTTCAATTAGTCCTATGGCTCAATACGACTCGATTAATATAGCATGTGAAGCAAATTGTCAAGTTTCATGCAAGATACAAGTATAAAAGCATGTTAGGAAGATTGCATAATTAATTGGTTAAGTTTGACAAAAAGTCAAACTTGGTCGGGTCAAAGTCAACGAAAAAGTCAACATGTTCGGGTCGGGTCCCGGACAAATTTTCCATGCTAATTATTCATATACAAGTATATTAAAACAAGTTTCATGTGAATCGGAGGTCGGTAGCTAGTCAAACATTTCACGTTAAAAGGGACATGGAGGTCAGAATCTGTCCAGGCCATTTGGCGCGCCGCACGGGGTAGGGTGCGCGCCGCGCGACCTGTGGTTCAGCTATTTTTCTGTCTTTCAAACTATGCACGAGCCAAAACCAATTCTAACACAACTCTTGACCCGCAAACACTTATAACGCCTATCATACATCGTTGGAAAGGTATTTTGACGAGGAATGCAACTAAACACATCTCATCAATCAAACTTGCACTTAAAACAACCAAAAACCGCAATTAATGTTCCATAATCAATGCATACAAGTCAAAATTGCAATTTAATGATTTGGCAACCAAATTACATGAACAATATGCCGTTTCGAAGGTAATTAAGCATACAACACAATCTAACACTTACAAGTAACATTAACAAGCATTTAATGCATCAAAAATTCAATTTACTTCTATCAAACCCTAACCCAAATTCACAAAATCACTAATCATGTTCTTGGAGTTTCCTTAATCAACCTATACATCAAAACGAAGCTAATGATACTAGTAACATTTTTAAAACATGCACTTTAACAATCTAACAACATTTGGTCATCCAAAATCAAGGATTTAGCAAGTAATTTTCATATTGAACTAGTTACACCAAAAACAACGAATCGAGCATACAAATTACATACACGACATCACAATGAGCCATAGACGCTAATTAACAACTTTATAAGTCAAGAACATGAATTTAAAGAAATCTAGTGTTTTAGAAATGTTACTCAAATGAGATGAAGTTGGTACCAAAACGAAGAGGAAGTTGTAAGGAGCTCAAATATGTAATTTGTTTTGCAAAACACCCGCTAGATCATAAATGGATGATGAATCTTTGTGTTTGGAGTTAGAGAGAAAATGGAGGAAGTAATAAAATGGAGGAGGTGATAATGAAAGGGTGGAAAGGGTTTGACCCTTTGACCTAGTCAAAGGTTTGAACCCTTGGCAAGTTTGGTCCCTCAACCATGAATCGGGTGCGGGAATTAACCGAACGAATTATTTTAAACTTCACGGGAGTACGGGAGATATTAAATTCCGATAACGAGAATATTTAAAATGTTACTTAACAAAGGATACGAATCTAGATACGAAGGGTATTATTTAAAAAGAAAAAAAAGACGGGCGTTAAAATAATTTAACGGAAAAATGCGGGATGTTACATTATCCACACCTCAAAAGAAATTTCGTCCCGAAATTTAGTTGGAAGTAGTAGTCGATATCTCTTACTCGAGACTTTACGTTGTCAATGCTATGAATAAGTGAAAGTACGTTCTTGAGGGTTCTCATGAATTTGGATAGTCAGGGTTTTACGTTGCATTAAGGTTCGGTTTTTACGATCCCCGGTTTCAACTGGTTTTCCTATGAAGAGAAGTTTGTCATCGATAGTTGGGGTATCTAGCAGGATTGCACGTTCCTGTTCCGCAGGACACGTTTCTAAGTTTGTTACACGAAATGTAGGGTAAACGGAAACTTAATTTAGTCGGAAGTTCTAAACGGTAGGAAGCGGTTCCAATACGCCCCAAGGTTTCAAAAGGTTCAATATTGCGGCTATAGCCTTTCTCGATTTCCCAAAATGGATTACACCTTTCCAAGGTGCGGTTTCTCAATATTACGCGGTCGCACACTGGGATTTGTGAGGTTTTCATCTAAGTTTGGTATAACTCTTTTGGCGACTACGGATCGTCTCGAGCCCTCCTCGGATTTGAATGATTTCAATTGTTGTTTCTTGATGGAGTTCAGATTTCGGTGGTTGATGCTTTGGTTAAATGAACAGGGGTATGACATTAGCGGTCATATAGGGTTTCGGAAAGTGCGCGTGAACACACGAGTGGTAACTACTGTTGTAAGAGTGATCTACTAAAGGTGACAATACGAGTTTGTGACATGTCTTTCCAAGACGTAAATCGTTCGTTTGCTCGGTTCGTCAGTTTATGGGTGGTACGCGGTACTCATGTCTAAGCGGGTCTCCAAGGTTTCTTGTAAAACTAGAGGCGAAACGAGTATTTCGATACGGGATAATTGACAAAGATACTCCGTGTTGGAATAGAATCTCTTAGGATATGTTTGAACAAGTCAGTTAGGGTTCGAAAAATGTTCGTTAGGACTATTCACCCTCGCGGCGAATACTAATGTAATATGAGGAATTTCCCTATCCATGGAGAAATGTTACAAGGAGTTTCTTTAAACGGAAATGCGAGCGATGAGGATAGGAGTGAAATGAGGACTTTGAATAGGATGAGCTTACATCTCGAGGTTGCCATAACGTGCCTCTAGTTGTAAAAAAATGAAGTCTGAAAGAGAAACGAGATAGTACACGTAATTGTATAGTTCGGGGTTGAATAATGGTTGGACGATTATCAGCAACGCAAGGGCGTTAAGTCAAAGAAGAGTGAAGTATCGTTGGATTGTGTGTTATCTTAAATTCCAGTAATATCAGACGGTAACGGTGGAATAACATAGGTATGTAGTGTGGTACGTGATGACGAGAATATTGATCGGATCCACAATTTAGTATTCGAATTCTTCGTGTAAAATAACGAATTTTAGTTATGTTGATTTTTGAGTCGAGAGAGTATGCCTTTCGGCGTCCAAGTAGAAATATTTCCATATTTGAGTCCCATCTGGTGTTGTACGAATTTAGCTAGAAATGTTGGTGTGAAGAATCACGCTCAAGGTTCGATCATTGTCCGCTTAACATGAGTTACCACACGGAGAGGTTTAGAGTTTTCCTTAGTGAGTTAACGAGTTTAAAAGTCGTGTGACACCGTGTGATACCATTCTGTAACACCCCAGCTTAACATGACCACAATATTGTCCGCTTTGCCCGCAGGCGCACGGCTTTTTCTTGGCGATAACACACGAGAAAAGTCAGAAATGAATCTTCGGTAACAACCGGTGAGATCTAATATTTTTACGAATATAAGTCTGAGTTGGGAGAGTTTCCTGATTACATGTGGCTTGATTTCGAGATTGATTGTAATGCCTTGACCATTAACATCATGGTCTAGAAAATTGGACTTCGTTCAACAGAAATTCTCACTCGGAGAATTTGGTATAGAGTTGCTCTTTTCTCAAAAGTTCGAGCTTAAGATGGTGATGTTGTTCGTTTTCCTTCTTTACTTAAATAAGTTAAGATGTCATCTATAAATACGATAACAGATTTGTCTAGATAAGTTGCATACGTGATTTAGGAGGTTCATGAATACGGACGGAGTCCTAAATAAATCAAACGGTACTAAGAGAGATTTACAACTAACGTTGCGAGTTCGGAAATGGCTTAGGAGACATCGTCTCCCTTAACCCCCAATTGGTGATAACCGGAACGGAGGTCGATTTGGAATACACGGGATCCACGCAAATAATCATGAGGTAATGGATACGAGGGAGAGGGTATCGGTTTCTAACCGAAAATTACTCAGTTCACAACAATCTATACAAGATGATGGGGAAACATTTTTTTTTTTTTTTTTTTTTTTTATTTTTAACGAATAGGTTTCGAGCTCCCTAGTTCTATAGGTGTCAAGTCAAAAGTCTTAACGTATATCCTCCAATAAAATTTATAGGCACACAATATTTTCCGTTGGTCACTTAAATTGCCTAAGTAGGGTCTAGGGGAAAAGGTGGAGTGCAAAGGGTACGAGTCAAAGTCTTGGTTAATAAACATCTAGCGGTAATCGAATCGAATAAGTATGAAATATACGGTTTGTTGTGAAGAAACGTACCCGTGACTAGTCCATCGTCGTCTCGGGCATCCTAGGTGTCGATGTTGAAAGTTCAACGGCGTGCGTTGGGGTTGATTTTCTTATTTGGGCACGCACTCCTAAAATGTCCCGGTTGGCCACATTCAAAACAAACACCCGTCTTGGGTGCATTGTGCTCCTTTTGAGCGACGGGAGCGGTATTCCTACAATCGTGGGCTACATGGCCACTTCTTTGACACTTCAAGCAAAATGGTTTGCCACATTCGCCTAAATGATGTTTGTAGCACTCGTTACAATACGGTAGGTGTCCGGTATAACCTTTCTTGCCGTTGGGGATGAAGGGCTTCTTGGCGGGGTTGTTGTAATTGCTTGATTGGGGGGCTTCCCATTTTCTTTTGTTGTCACCCGACTTATCCTCGGCTTTAGGTGCCGGCACTTCAATCTCGTCCACTGTTTCAATCAATTGGCGGGCCATATTCAAAGCCTCTTGGTGGTTAGCGGGTTTGGATGACATTACTCCTTGTTTGATGCTCTTGGGGAGACCATCCATGTAAAGTTCAACCCTTAAAGATTCGGGGTTCACAAGATTTGGGCACATCAAAGCAAGTTCGGAGAATCGTTGATTATAGGCCTTAAGGTCGTTCCCGACCGCTTTCAGAGCTCTTAGTTCTTGTTCGAGCCTTCGGGTTTCTTCGCGAGGAAAATATTCGGTGATCATCTTTCCTCTTAAGTCGGCCCAAGAGAGAGCGTGGGCTTCGTGGATACCCACCGATTGTACATACGAATTCCACCACGTGAGAGCGATACCGGCGAAGGTGTGAGTGGAATATCTAACCTTGTCTTGGTCTCGACAACCGCTTATGCTAAAGACGGCTTCCGTTTGCTCAAACCATCGGGTGAGCACAACCGGTCCCCCGGTTCCATCGAAAGTGTGAGGTTTGCACCCCATGAAATTCTTATAGGAGCATCCTTCGTTGGAATTTCCGGCTCCATTGTTGTTGCTGTGATGATTGTTGTTATTGTTGTTGTTGGAGGAGTGACCGGCCATGGCCGCATCCACGGCAGTGGCTATCATACGTTGGAGGGCTTGTTCGGGAGTTTCGGGAGGAGCGCGTCGACGAGCCATTGTTCCTTCATGACACAAGAATATCGTTGGTTAGTATTCTAAATAATACTAACCGCGATATGGAATAAAGATAAAGAGAAAATTATCCTTGACTCGCCTTAAATTCTTTATGTCATAATGTCGGAACGTCCATGTGAATCACCGTAATATAATCCCGGAAATTATATTACCCTGATTCTCATGTGCATTTAACATTACTTCATAAAGTCAAGGTGGCGCGTCAACAAAATTTATTAACGTAAGACCAAGATCGAATACGAGTTAGATATGATAGAAGAGTTCGAGTATAAATGCACAAATAGTCAAGTAATTCCTACTTCAGTCTATATGCCGGTTGTAGTCTAGATTCACCTATGTACCCTATGACTCGAGGTGGACACAAATGAACTCTAAATCCCTACAACCAAAGCTCTGATACCACTTGTAGCGACCCCGACAAATCGTCAAGTGACGGCGTCGTCTACATGGGTCCCATTACCTGGTCATAAGTCTTTATGATAACGTTTGACCAAAATATGTCGCCTTCATTTCAACCTAAAGATTGTTTCCAAAGTTTAAAAGAATTGTTCAACCAAAAGTTAAGTTACAAGGTTATAAGTACAAATGAAATCTAGGCGACACGGTTTAAAGTAAAGTCATAAGACGCTCCATGGAATGCATGTATACTCGACATCCAATGCAAGTATCAAATAATGAGCGGAAGCATGTATCACATATCGTGCAAGACCTGAGAAAAACATAGAAATCTGTCAACGAAAAAGTTGGTGAAATCATAGGTTTAGTAAGTAAATTGTATTGAACCACAAGGTTCTTTATGAATTGCTTAACCAAAGTCGTTCACATTCCACAATAGTATTTGTATCACGAGCACCCAATTATCAAGGCTTAACCGAATCTTCCCTCTGAATTTTGAATTTAGTGTTAGAACTTACACTATACATTGTTGAAATTATATTCCATTCACTAACGGTAGCGAACCGTCTGAATGAGGGTTTGTTAAACCCGTATGGCCACACAACATAATTACACGCTTACACTTACACCCTGCAAGTGGAACTAATGATAATTGGATTGAGGACTTTTGTTCAAACTCGTATGCATCTTTGTATTCGTATTTGTTCACAATGTAAAAGCATGAAAAGTAAATAAGTATGAAATGTATGTGTTTCTCAGCCCACGATGTAAAGAATAAAAGTGATTAAAAAAAAAAAAAAGTGGGACTATGATCTCACCTTGTATGCACGAACAAAAAGTACTTCGACAAGTAACGTGTGCAAAGAACAATGCTAGTCTTGAACTAAACAATTAGGTTGTATCAATATCGATAGTCACGAAAGGTCAAAGATGTTCAATTAGTCCTATGGCTCAATACGACTCGATTAATATAGCATGTGAAGCAAATTGTCAAGTTTCATGCAAGATACAAGTATAAAAGCATGTTAGGAAGATTGCATAATTAATTGGTTAAGTTTGACAAAAAGTCAAACTTGGTCGGGTCAAAGTCAACGAAAAAGTCAACATGTTCGGGTCGGGTCCCGGACAAATTTTCCATGCTAATTATTCATATACAAGTATATTAAAACAAGTTTCATGTGAATCGGAGGTCGGTAGCTAGTCAAACATTTCACGTTAAAAGGGACATGGAGGTCAGAATCTGTCCAGGCCATTTGGCGCGCCGCGCGGGGTAGGGTGCGCGCCGCGCGACCTGTGGTTCAGCTATTTTTCTGTCTTTCAAACTATGCACGAGCCAAAATCAATTCTAACACAACTCTTGACCCGCAAACACTTATAACGCCTATCATACATCGTTGGAAAGGTATTTTGACGAGGAATGCAACTAAACACATCTCATCAATCAAACTTGCACTTAAAACAACCAAAAACCGCAATTAATGTTCCATAATCAATGCATACAAGTCAAAATTGCAATTTAATGATTTGGCAACCAAATTACATGAACGATATGCCGTTTCGAAGGTAATTAAGCATACAACACAACCTAACACTTACAAGTAACATTAACAAGCATTTAATGCATCAAAAATTCAATTTACTTCTATCAAACCCTAACCCAAATTCACAAAATCACTAATCATGTTCTTGGAGTTTCCTTAATCAACCTATACATCAAAACGAAGCTAATGATACTAGTAACACTTTTAAAACATGCACTTTAACAATCTAACAACATTTGGTCATCCAAAATCAAGGATTTAGCAAGTAATTTTCATATTGAACTAGTTACACCAAAAACAACGAATCGAGCATACAAATTACATACACGACATCACAATGAGCCATAGACGCTAATTAACAACTTTATAAGTCAAGAACACGAATTTAAAGAAATCTAGTGTTTTAGAAATGTTACCCAAATGAGATGAAGTTGGTACCAAAACGAAGAGGAAGTTGTAAGGAGCTCAAATATGTAATTTGTTTTGCAAAACACCCGCTAGATCATAAATGGATGATGAATCTTTGTGTTTGGAGTTAGAGAGAAAATGGAGGAAGTAATAAAATGGAGGAGGTGATAATGAAAGGGTGGAAAGGGTTTGACCCTTTGACCTAGTCAAAGGTTTGAACCCTTGGCAAGTTTGGTCCCTCAACTATGAATCGGGTGCGGGAATTAACCGAACGAATTATTTTAAACTTCACGGGAGTACGGGAGATATTAAATTCCGATAACGAGAATATTTAAAATGTTACTTAACAAAGGATACGAATCTAGATACGAAGGGTATTATTTAAAAAGAAAAAAAAGACGGGCGTTAAAATAATTTAACGGAAAAATGCGGGATGTTACATCCGCCAAGGAAGCAAAATATTGGGAGGATTACCAATTCTCCGATGAATCGGATTCCGACGAGAATTCCGATGATGTTATAGAAATTACCCCAACTGAATTTAAAAAGGCAAAAGAAAATAATAAGGGAAAGGGCATAAAAATAGAGAAATCTAATTCCAACCCCGATGAACTTTATATGTATCGTCAACCCCCGAAGTCCTTAAGTTGTAACAATGACCCGGGAACCTCTAAACCACCAGGTTTTTCTAAACCAATGTGGATAACGACGGCTCGTATTAGGGGAACATCATATATCCCTAGAAACTTGGCAAAACGAACCAAAACCGAACAAGAAGAAACGAGCGAGTCGGAATAAGATAGTTATATTCGTGTGGTGTAATATATGTAATATAGTGTGCTTATGCTTTATGATATATGTAAAAA
Source organism: Rutidosis leptorrhynchoides (assembly GCF_046630445.1). NCBI lineage: Eukaryota > Viridiplantae > Streptophyta > Magnoliopsida > Asterales > Asteraceae > Rutidosis > Rutidosis leptorrhynchoides. Next base: position 616,136,784 of record NC_092333.1, on the reverse strand, counting down.
TTGCTTGTATTAATAAGTATTTTTTTTAATGAATCTAACTCTTGTCTATTTTACAGTATAAAAACACAAAATGGATAGACAACCCAATATTTTAAGAGACCTACCCGGAGACATGATTGATGAAATCTTGTCTAGAGTCGGTCAGAATTCCTCGGCACAACTATTTAAGGCAAGATCAGTTTGTAAGACATTCAAAGAACGTTCCAAGAATGCCTTGGTTTATAAAAGGCTTTCGTTCGGAAGATGGGGAATATCACATTGGGAAATCCATAAGTTACGATGTGTTTACTTTGACGCATATATTGCGGGGAACCCAAATGCTATTTTACGCAACGGGTTAAGAAATTATTTTGACTCAGTATATCCGAATATAGGACTTCGTGATTTAGAAAAAGCGGCTAACATGCAACATAAAGAAGCATGTTATGCTTACGGGTTAGTAATGTTCGCTTCTCACCAAAGTGAGAACAAGAACATCGGGCTACAACTATTAAACAAAACGTTCCCACAAGTGACGGAGTCGGTAATTGGGGTAAGAAATGAGGTTTTTAGGTTATTACGAGACTGTTGGTCATTACGTAACCCTCGTCCCTTTGATGACGTTACAACACGCTGTCTTATCAACGGCCATAACGGTTATGTTCCACAAGACCAAGGATGGGAAGTAGTCCTAGTAAAACCAGAATGCATGACTTGTTTCTGGACGTATGAATTACGTGTCTTTATTGCCTTTGCTGAACGACTTGTGTACTAGCTAGAATTATCTTCACAACTATCTTGTATCGAAGTTATTGTGTGCTATATTTCATGCTTTATGTAAAATAAGCGGTATTGTAAGTTTGTAAAATATTGTATAAAAGTTTGAACGCGAAATATTATTATAATCAGTTTTTCATATAGAATTGTAGTAGTTGAATTGTATATTAGCTACTAAGTATGAACTTAACGGGTAGGTACTACCCGAATTTAAACTTATAAAACGCTAATATGAAGAAAAAGCTTTTATAAATGAGTTCATATTATGCTACGAAATACTATTAACTACTCTTAATATTCTGTATGATTAACTTGTTCCATTTGACTATTTTGAAGGAAATGGCACCGACTACTCGACACACCGTGAATATGAATGAAGAGGAATTCCGTACTTTTCTAGCTTCAAACATAGCCGCAGTACAGGCTGCGCTACATACCAACAATAACCTTGGATCTAGCAGTACAGGAAATTGTGTAGGATGCACCTACAAAGAATTCACTGCCTGCAAACCTTTGGAATTTGATGGAACCGAAGGACCAATCGGATTGAAACGGTGGACCGAGAAGGTGGAATCGGTGTTTGCCATAAGTAAGTGTACTGAAGAGGACAAAGTGAAGTACGCTACGCATACCTTCACAGGTTCTGCGTTAACATGGTGGAATACCTATCTAGAGCAAGTGGGACAAGACGATGCGTACGCACTACCGTGGTCAGCATTCAAGCACTTGATGAACGAGAAGTACCGTCCCAGAACCGAGGTCAATAAGCTCAAGACAGAACTTAGAGGGTTACGAACCCAAGGATTTGATATTACCACGTATGAAAGACGATTCACAGAATTGTGCCTATTGTGTCCGGGAGCATTCGAAGATGAGGAAGAGAAGATCGACGCGTTTGTGAAAGGATTACCGGAAAGAATCCAAGAAGATATAAGTTCACACGAGCCCGCCTCCATACAACAGGCATGTAGAATGGCTCACAAACTAGTGAACCAGATTGAAGAAAGAATTAAAGAACAGACTGCTGAAGAGACCAATGTGAAGCAAGTCAAAAGAAAGTGGGAGGAAAACGGTGATAAGAATCACCAATACAACAACAACAGCAATTACAACAATAATCGCAACAATTATCCCAACAATCGCAACATCAATCGCAACTACAATAAACGGCCCAACAACAACAACAACAACAACAGCAACAGCAACTACAACAATCATCCCAACAACAATAATAACCGCAACAACAACAACAATCAGAAGCAGCTATGCCAAAGGTGTGAAAAGTATCACTCGGGGTTCTGCACCAAATTTTGCAACAAGTGTAAAAGAAATGGTCATAGCGCGGCGAAGTGTGAGGTCTACGGACCAGGGGTTAATAGAACGAAAGGAACAAATGGTGTCGGAACGAGTAATGGCGGAGCAAGTAGTGTCGGAGAAAGTTATGCCAATGTAGTTTGTTATAAATGTGGAAAACCGGGCCACATTATTAGAAATTGCCCGAACCAGGAGAACACGAATGGACAAGGCCGCGGAAGAGTTTTCAATATTAATGCGGCAGAGGCACAGGAAGACCCGGAGCTTGTTACGGGTACGTTTCTTATTGACAATAAATCTGCTTACGTTTTATTTGATTCGGGTGCGGATAGAAGCTATATGAGTAGGGATTTTTGTGCTAAATTAAGTTGTCCATTGACGCCTTTGGATAGTAAATTTTTACTCGAATTAGCAAATGGTAAATTAATTTCAGCAGATAATATATGTCGAAATCGAGAAATTAAACTGGTTAGCGAAACATTTAAGATTGATTTGATACCAGTAGAGTTAGGGAGTTTTGATGTGATAATCGGTATGGACTGGTTGAAAGAAGTGAAAGCAGAGATCGTTTGTTACAAAAATGCAATTCGCATTATACGAGAAAAAGGAAAACCCTTAATGGTGTACGGAGAAAAGGGCAACACGAAGCTACATCTTATTAGTAATTTGAAGGCACAAAAACTAATAAGAAAAGGTTGCTATGCTGTTCTAGCACACGTCGAGAAAGTACAAACTGAAGAAAAGAGCATCAATGATGTTCCCATTGCAAAAGAATTTCCCGATGTATTTCCGAAAGAATTACCGGGATTACCCCCACATCGATCCGTTGAATTTCAAATAGATCTTGTACCAGGAGCTGCACCAATAGCTCGTGCTCCTTACAGACTCGCACCCAGCGAGATGAAAGAACTGCAAAGCCAATTACAAGAACTTTTAGAGCGTGGTTTCATTCGACCAAGCACATCACCGTGGGGAGCTCCTGTTTTGTTTGTCAAGAAGAAAGATGGTACATTCAGGTTGTGTATCGACTACCGAGAGTTGAACAAACTTACCATCAAGAACCGCTACCCACTACCGAGAATCGACGACTTATTTGATCAACTACAAGGCTCGTCTGTTTATTCAAAGATTGACTTACGTTCCGGGTATCATCAAATGCGGGTGAAAGAAGATGATATTCCAAAGACTGCTTTCAGAACACGTTACGGTCATTATGAGTTTATGGTCATGCCGTTTGGTTTAACTAATGCACCAGCTGTGTTCATGGACCTTATGAACCGAGTGTGTGGACCATACCTTGACAAGTTTGTCATTGTTTTCATTGATGACATACTTATTTACTCAAAGAATGACCAAGAACACGGTGAACATTTGAGAAAGGTGTTAGAAGTATTGAGGAAGGAAAAATTGTACGCTAAGTTTTCAAAGTGTGCATTTTGGTTGGAAGAAGTTCAATTCCTCGGTCACATAGTGAACAAAGAAGGTATTAAGGTGGATCCGGCAAAGATAGAAACTGTTGAAAAGTGGGAAACCCCGAAAACTCCGAAACACATACGCCAGTTTTTAGGACTAGCTGGTTACTACAGAAGGTTCATCCAAGACTTTTCCAGAATAGCAAAACCCTTGACTGCATTAACGCATAAAGGGAAGAAATTTGAATGGAATGATGAACAAGAGAAAGCGTTTCAGTTATTGAAGAAAAAGCTAACTACGGCACCTATATTGTCATTGCCTGAAGGGAATGATGATTTTGTGATTTATTGTGACGCATCAAAGCAAGGTCTCGGTTGTGTATTAATGCAACGAACGAAGGTGATTGCTTATGCGTCTAGACAATTGAAGATTCACGAACAAAATTATACGACGCATGATTTGGAATTAGGCGCGGTTGTTTTTGCATTAAAGATTTGGAGGCACTACTTATATGGGGTCAAAAGTATTATATATACCGACCACAAAAGTCTTCAACACATATTTAATCAGAAACAACTGAATATGAGGCAGCGTAGGTGGATTGAATTATTGAATGATTACGACTTTGAGATTCGTTACCACCCGGGGAAGGCAAATGTGGTAGCCGATGCCTTGAGCAGGAAGGACAGAGAACCCATTAGAGTAAAATCTATGAATATAATGATTCATAATAACCTTACTACTCAAATAAAGGAGGCGCAACAAGGAGTTTTAAAAAAGGGAAATTTAAAGGATGAAATACCCAAAGGATCGGAGAAGCATCTTAATATTCGGGAAGACGGAACCCGGTATAGGGCTGAAAGGATTTGGGTACCAAAATTTGGAGATATGAGAGAAATGGTACTTAGAGAAGCTCATAAAACCAGATACTCAATACATCCTGGAACGGGAAAGATGTACAAGGATCTCAAGAAACATTTTTGGTGGCCGGGTATGAAAGCCGATGTTGCTAAATACGTAGGAGAATGTTTGACGTGTTCTAAAGTCAAAGCTGAGCATCAGAAACCATCAGGTCTACTTCAACAACCCGAAATCCCAGAATGGAAATGGGAAAACATTACCATGGATTTCATCACTAAATTGCCAAGGACTGCAAGTGGTTTTGATACTATTTGGGTAATAGTTGATCGTCTCACCAAATCAGCACACTTCCTGCCAATAAGAGAAGATGACAAGATGGAGAAGTTAGCACGACTGTATTTGAAGGAAGTCGTCTCCAGACATGGAATACCAATCTCTATTATCTCTGATAGGGATGGTAGATTTATTTCAAGATTCTGGCAGACATTACAGCAAGCATTAGGAACTCGTCTAGACATGAGTACTGCCTATCATCCACAAACTGATGGGCAGAGCGAAAGGACGATACAAACGCTTGAAGACATGCTACGAGCATGTGTTATTGATTTCGGAAACAGTTGGGATCGACATCTACCATTAGCAGAATTTTCCTACAACAACAGCTACCATTCAAGCATTGAGATGGCGCCGTTTGAAGCACTTTATGGTAGAAAGTGCAGGTCTCCGATTTGTTGGAGTGAAGTGGGGGATAGACAGATTACGGGTCCGGAGATTATACAAGAAACTACCGAGAAGATCATCCAAATTCAACAACGGTTGAAAACCGCCCAAAGTCGACAAAAGAGCTACGCTGACATTAAAAGAAAAGATATAGAATTTGAAATTGGAGAGATGGTCATGCTTAAAGTTGCACCTTGGAAAGGCGTTGTTCGATTTGGTAAATGAGGGAAATTAAATCCAAGGTATATTGGACCATTCATGATTATTGATCGTGTCGGACCAGTAGCTTACCGACTTGAGTTACCTCAACAACTCGCGGCTGTACATAACACTTTCCACGTCTCGAATTTGAAGAAATGTTTTGCTAAAGAAGATCTCACTATTCCGTTAGATGAAATCCAAATCAACGAAAAACTTCAATTCATCGAAGAACCCGTCGAAATAATGGATCGTGAGGTTAAAAGACTTAAGCAAAACAAGATACCAATTGTTAAGGTTCGATGGAATGCTCGTAGAGGACCCGAGTTCACCTGGGAGCGGGAAGATCAGATGAAGAAGAAATACCCGCATCTATTTTCAGAAGATTCGTCAACACCTTCAACAGCTTAAAATTTCGGGACGAAATTTATTTAACGGGTAGGTACTGTAGTGACCCGAACTTTTCCATGTTTATATATATTAATTGAGATTGATATTTACATGATTAAATGTTTCCAACATGTTAAGCAATCAAACTTGTTAAGACTTGATTAATTGAAATAGGTTTCATATAGACAATTGACCACCCAAGTTGACCGGTGATTCACGAACGTTAAAACTTGTAAAAAAAAACTATATGATGACATATATATGGTTATATATATAGTTAACATGATATTATGATAAGTAAACATATCATTAATTATATTAACAATGAACTACATATGTAAAAACAAGACTACTAACTTAATGATTTTGAAACGAGACATATATGTAACGTTTATCGTTGTAACGACATTTAATGTATATATATCATATTAAGAGATATTCGTACATCATAATATCATGATAATATAATAATTTAAAATCTCTTTTGATATTATAAACATTGGGTTAACAACATTTAACAAGATCGTTAACCTAAAGGTTTCAAAACAACATTTACATGTAACGACTAACGATGACTTAACGACTCAGTTAAAATGTATATACATGTAGTGTTTTAATATGTATTCATACACTTTTGAAAGACTTCAAGACACTTATCAAAATACTTCTACTTAACAAAAATTCTTACAATTAGATCCTCTTTCAGTTTCATCAACAATTCTACTCGTATGCACCCGTATTCGTACTCGTACAATACACAGCTTTTAGATGTATGTACTATTGGTATATACACTCCAATGATCAGCTCTTAGCAGCCCATGTGAGTCACCTAACACATGTGGGAACCATCATTTGGCAACTAGCATGAAATATCTCATAAAATTACAAAAATATGAGTAATCATTCATGACTTATTTACATGAAAACAAAATAACATACTTTATATCTAATCCATACACCAACGACCAAAAACACCTACAAACACTTTCATTCTTCAATTTTCTTCATCTAATTGATCTCTCTCAAGTTCTATCTTCAAGTTCTAAGTGTTCTTCATAAATTCTAAAAGTTCTAGTTTCATAAAATCAAGAATACTTTCAAGTTTGCTAGCTCACTTCCAATCTTGTAAGGTGATCATCCAACCTCAAGAAATATTTGTTTCTTACAGTAGGTTATCATTCTAATACAAGGTAATAATCATATTCAAACTTTGGTTCAATTTCTATAACTATAACAATCTTATTTCAAGTGATGATCTTACTTGAACTTGTTTTCGTGTCATGATTCTGCTTCAAGAACTTCGAGCCATCCAAGGATCCATTGAAGCTAGATCCATTTTTCTCTTTTCCAGTAGGTTTATCCAAGGAACTTAAGGTAGTAATGATGTTCATAACATCATTCGATTCATACATATAAAGCTATCTTATTCGAAGGTTTAAACTTGTAATCACTAGAACATAGTTTAGTTAATTCTAAACTTGTTCGCAAATAAAAGTTAATCCTTCTAACTTGACTTTTAAAATCAACTAAACACATGTTCTATATCTATATGATATGCTAACTTAATGATTTAAAACCTGGAAACACGAAAAACACCGTAAAACCGGATTTACGCCGTCGTAGTAACACCGCGGGCTGTTTTGGGTTAGTTAATTAAAAACTATGATAAACTTTGATTTAAAAGTTGTTATTCTGAAAAAATGATTTTTATTATGAACATGAAACTATATCCAAAAATTATGGTTAAACTCAAAGTGGAAGTATGTTTTCTAAAATGGTCATCTAGACGTCGTTCTTTCGACTGAAATGACTACCTTTACAAAAACGACTTGTAACTTATTTTTCCGACTAGAAACCTATACTTTTTTTGTTTAGATTCATAAAATAGAGTTCAATATGAAACCATAGCAATTTGATTCACTCAAAACGGATTTAAAATGAAGAAGTTATGGGTAAAACAAGATTGGATAATTTTTCTCATTTTAGCTACGTGAAAATTGGTAACAAATCTATTCCAACCATAACTTAATCAACTTGTATTATATATTATGTAATCTTGAGATACCATAGACACGTATACAATGTTTCGACCTATCATGTCGACACATCTATATATATTTCGGAACAACCATAGACACTCTATATGTGAATGTTGGAGTTAGCTATACAGGGTTGAGTTTGATTCCAAAATATATATAGTTTGAGTTGTGATCAATACTGAGATACGTATACACTGGGTCGTGGATTGATTCAAGATAATATTTATCGATTTATTTCTGTACATCTAACTGTGGACAACTAGTTGTAGGTTACTAACGAGGACAGCTGACTTAATAAACTTAAAACATCAAAATATATTAAAAGTGTTGTAAATATATTTTGAACATACTTTGATATATATGTATATATTGTTATAGGTTCGTGAATCAACCAGTGGCCAAGTCTTACTTCCCGACGAAGTAAAAATCTGTGAAAGTGAGTTATAGTCCCACTTTTAAAATCTAATATTTTTGGGATGAGAATACATGCAGGTTTTATAAATGATTTACAAAATAGACACAAGTACGTGAAACTACATTCTATGGTTGAATTATCGAAATCGAATATGCCCCTTTTTATTAAGTCTGGTAATCTAAGAATTAGGGAACAGACACTCTAATTGACGCGAATCCTAAAGATAGATCTATTGGGCCTAACAAACCCCATCCAAAGTACCGGATGCTTTAGTACTTCGAAATTTATATCATATCCGAAGGGTGTCCCGGAATGATGGGGATATTCTTATATATGCATCTTGTCATTGTCGGTTACCAGGTGTTCACCATATGAATGATTTTTATCTCTATGTATGGGATGTGTATTAAAATATGAAATCTTGTGGTCTATTATTATGATTTGATATATATAGGTTAAACCTATAACTCACCAACATTTTTGTTGACGTTTTAAGCATGTTTATTCTCAGGTGATTATTAAGAGCTTCCGCTGTCGCATACTTAAATAAGGACGAGAATTGGAGTCCATGCTTGTATGATATTGTGTAAAAACTGCATTCAAGAAACTTATTTTGTTGTGACATATTTGTATTGTAAACCATTATGTAATGGTCGTGTGTAAACAGGATATTTTAGATTATCATTATTTGATAATCTACGTAAAGCTTTTTAAACCTTTATTGATGAAATAAAGGTTATGGTTTGTTTTAAAATGAATGCAGTCTTTGAAAAACGTCTCATATAGAGGTCAAAACCTCGCAACGAAATCAATTAATATGAAACGTTTTTAATCAATAAGAACGGGACATTTCATTATACACCCGTTTGTTCGGATTCCCATATCCCAAGAAGATACCAGAGATCACCTTTGAATTAAATTTTCCTCCAGCGTCTCGTACCAGAATAGTACAAGGTGCACCAAAGGGTTCAAAATGTTTAATGTTCGGCTTTCTCTTGTGTAACAGTTCATAACATGTTTTACCATGTCTCTTCACCACCAGAACTCTGTTCATCTCGTAGTATGCAGTACTCACAGCTTCACCCCAGAAAACAATTGGAAGACATGAATCTGCTAGCATTGTTCTTACGGTTTCAATTAGAGTCCTATTCTTTCTTTCAGCAACACCGTTTGATTGTGGTGTATAAGCAGGACTGAACTGTTGTTGTATCCCCTTCTCATTACAGAACAACAGCAACTGATTGTTCTTAAATTCCGTACCATTATCAGTACGAATCTTTCTAACCTTCAGCTTATACAAACTTTCGAGTTTCAGTATCAAAACTTTAATATGATCGAAAGTATCTGACTTGTGTTTCAACATCACAACCCACGAGAAACGGGAATATTCATCTGTAACTACCAAGCAATAAGACTCTCCGGTGAGAGTTTTACAGTTAACTGTACCAAAGAGATCCATGTGCAGCAATTCCAAAGGAATATTAACTGAATGATGCTTCTTGGCAGTATGTGACTTCTTAGTCTGTTTCCCTTGCTTACACGGAAGACAACCTTCAGGAATATGAAAACTCTTAACATTCACACCTTCAACTAATTCATTGTGGACTAGATTATTCATCTTCCTTATACTCAGATGACCCATACGCTTATGCCAGATCATCGGCTCCTGTTCAGTAGCCTTAGAAACAGATGCCTGATGGCCTGTAGATGCTTTAACATGAGCCTTACGCATATCAAGGATAAAGAGATCCTTGCACCTTGGAGCCGTCATCAGAATCATGTCTTCCGGAATTACAAACTCTTTTCTCAAAATATAACACAACTTATCATCAAATGCAATGGTATACTCTTTGTCAGCAACTTGTGAAACTGAAAGCAGATTGTTCGACATCTGCTCTACATAATTAACTTTATCAAAGCTGATGTTCTCATTAGCAATAACACCCTGAGCAGTAATAAATCCTCCTTCACTATCTGCAAAAGAAACTGGTCCTCCATCCACTGTTTTCACATTAGATAGCAAAGACAAGTTCCCTGTCATGTGCCTGGACGCCCCACTATCAACAATCCAAGTACTGCAGCGTGGATTGTAGGCGACCTGCACATTAAAGTAAGAGGATTAGTTAGAAAGGGCCACCCATGCCCTAATGGCAGTGGGTTTCCCATCAACACCAACAACTGGCAACTCCACCCATTGTCCTTTAGATCCAGAGGGAACTTCAGGATTTTGAACACCCTTAACTTCCGATTTAGGTTTCCAAACTGTGTTAATCGGTAATGGTTTTCTATAGTAATCATTAGTTTGAGAAACCCTTTTATCATCTATTTTCACAGAAAAAGAATTAAACACTGGTGAAGGCGATCTCCTATTAAATGACCGATTTGGACTAAGATCAACCTTCCTTCTTGGTGTCTATCGAATGGGTTTACAATTCATAGCCATGTGTCCCAACCTCCCACAATTGAAGCAGTTAACATTATCAAAATCATGAGAATTAAACAATTTGCTTCTAATTGGTGAAAACTGTCTCCTAGGGGATTCAATATGTTGTCTAGTCGTAGGGGTTGACGAGACTTGTTGCTTAACAGTCTGTCGACGACCAGGCAGAACATACTTGGACACACTACCAGATTTAGAACTTGCACCTGTTGGTGGTTGTTCTACCTTAGGACCTGTAACATCTATCCTTCCTTTACTGACAAACTTAGGTGACACTCCTTGAGTGTTCTTCTTCTTATTCTGTTTGGGAGTCACAGTGCTCTTAGACTGAGCCTTTTGACTTTCAGTCATCTTACTAGCATTAGCAGGATTTTTCAGAATGGTAACAGGTTTAGTGACAAGCTTAAAAGCTTTGCTGTCTTTCTCAGTGTCAATATCAGTATCTGACTCTGTTTCATAGACAACATCTAAAGGTTTCTTTGACTCAACAACCTTAACAGAACTCTCAACAGGTGTTTCTCTAGGCTTACCATAATCTTGTTCTACAACTGGGCCCTTACATTTCTCAACCGGTTTGTTAATATACTCATCTAAAAGTGGCGGGGCAACCTGGTTATAACCTAAACCCGATGTTTAGGAGGATTCAAAGTCTGTTTCACATAAGACATCCTCTGCCAATTGTCAATCCTAGCTTTCTCAGACTCGTATTTCAACTTAAATGAATCCCTTTCTGCCTTAAGAGTCTCTATTTGTCCCAAATACATAGTAATCACTTTTCCATCATCTATAACAGTTGATTTTAAGTGACCTACCTGATTTTCTAAAGACTTAATCACATCAACATAGCCTTTCTGTTTATTAAGGTAGAAAAGTGCATCATCATAGTTCTTTTTATTAGTCTGATTCTCCAAACTTAGATTCTTAAGGTCAATTCTAAGCTTAGGACAAGTCTAACATGTAACAGATTTCTCATTAAGCTTAGTGATAACACATTCAAGCCTATCAATTTCCTGTTCATAACCAATGCATTTAGAACAATTAGAAACTGAGTCAATAGATACATTATCATTACCGGACGTGTTGGCCATGAATGCATAGTCATTTCTTCCAACCTGAGAATCTGCATCTGATTCTGATTCTGACTCTGAGCTAGTAGTATCTGAGTAATCAGCCTCATAACCTCCTTTACCCTCACCTTGATCTGCACAAACTGGACTCTGAACAGTAACAATCTTCTCATCACCACTCTTAAGATCACAGTTGAGCAAATGTTCCAGCTCTTTTCTGAACCGAGTACCAACATGACAACTCATCCCTTCTTCTTCATCAGACGAGTCAGTAGTAAACTCAAGATCTGATAAGTCCTTAGCTTTGCAAAACTTATCATACAACCTATCTTTAATCCTCTTCCTGAAGCAAAATTTCATCAGCTCTTCTGCTCTCTTCAACCTAGCATCACATTTGCACACATAGCATGTGCAACTCGGATTATCCTTACCAGTACAACCTGCATTTTTCCGAACAATTCTTTCCTCTTCAATTTCTGCTTCGCTTTTACCTACAAACACAACGTTAGCTTTCTGTGTATCTACCGAGATGGACCAGTCACATACTTCATCCGCATACGTTGTAGTCAAAGCCTTAGATTGAACAGAACCCGAAGATTCTTTCTCGACAATTACATGTTGTGGTGTAACCGAGATGGTTGTCTGATGAAAAGGATCATGAAAACCAGGCTTGGGTGGTCCCGTGCAATTCTTCTTAAAATGACCATATTCATCACAATTGTAGCACCTAACCTTTGACATATCAAAACCGAATTTCGAATCTCGATTCAAACTCAACGATCTTTGTCCTGTTCTCTTCAAGTACTTTCTAGCACGTCTCACAATGCTACCCATACAGTAGAGTATATCCATTCTCTCAAACTCGTCCTCATCAATCTGATCATAGTCTTCATTTTCAAGATGACTATTAAGCACTTGTCCACCAATCATATCGTTGTATGAGTTAACAACAATAGCTGCCAATGCCATATCTTCCTGAATAGATTCGCGAGATCTCTTCTTGATATTCTCAGTTTGAAACACAGGAGTCTGAGTCTGGGTCTGTTGAATCGGAGAATCTTCAATCATCTTAATTATAGAATTTTGAGCTTGTAATTTAGCATTAAAGTACCCTGACTGAGACGATGGTGCAGACATTTGTGAAGCATTGGCTGATATGTATGCTGTCTGTAGTGGAGCATGAGTACCAGATGATGAAGCTAAAGATGATGCAGCAGCAGCTACAGAACCAAGTCTTTTTCTCTTTGCTTCATCTTGAATGTCCTTCTCCATCAACTTCGAAGTAAAAGCTGTTAGTGTCAACGAACGACCTGATGAGCTGTACCTATTCTGAATCTTTTCAATCTCATGATTCCACTTTTCTGGAAGACCATCTTTCAACACCCTTACTGCCTTTTCATCAGGCACCTCAATCCCATAATCTGCCATCTCTGCAACCAATAATCGATATCTCTCCAAAGTCTGTCCTAGAGATTCTGAAGGAAGAGCTGCAAACACCCTCCATTCATCTTTCAAAACCTTACCCTTAGTCGCATGATAGGTAGCAGTACCTTCTGTTGCAGATTGAAGAGCTAACCAGATAGTATACGAGGTTTTGTTTTCGGTTCTTAAATTGCTGAAAGATTTCCTTTGACAAAGCTTGGGTTAGTTGAGCATAACATCTACACTCAAGATTGTACTCTTCACGCTCTGTAGGACTGAACTGTGAAGTTTCTTTGGGTTCACCATCTGTTCCACATGGCCATACATACAGATTCTCAATATATTCCCAAAGTCTAGGATCGACACCATTTAAGTAAATAATAAACCTAACTTTCCAGTCCAAGAAGTTCTTAAGATTGTCAAGTCTAGGTACTTTATTCGAAGAACCAGATTCACTTTCATTCAGTAATAGTTTTTGTAGTCCAGGTGCGATAACTAATGCACTGTATTCATTCATCACGTGTTCGTTTGTGTCAGACATTTCAATTGATTAAGTGTTAAATTTAAATTTAATTATGAGCTGTTTTAAAGTCACACGGTCGATTGTCCTTGGCATACGGTCGATTGATTGAGACACACGGTCGAGTGTATGACTTACACGGTCGATTGTCTGACCAAATTTTGGCAGCACTTCGTTACAAAATGAGCCTTGGGTATTACAAACTCACACGGCCGATTGTCTATCTCTCACGGTCGGTTCACTATCTCACATGGTCGAGTGACAATCTAACACGACCGACTGACCTTTTGAAACTAACACGGCTCTGGTAAAACTCACACGGTCGGTTGAAATACTCACCCGGTCGATCTAATGACTCACTCGGTCGGTTGTCAGTGCACACACGGCCGAGTGTGTTCTTGACAGTAGCAGGTCGACAATTAGGGTTTTCTAGATAAAAATCGATTTTGCAATCAATTATGGATGAAAAACACAAAACCAACACGTAGAAAACAATAGTGATGACTCCAGAAACACCTTTTGACAATAAAACTACCAACAATAACGTAGAAAAACCAATTAATTGGCTAAAAACCCAAAAACACCAAAAACACCAATTTTGACCCACAAACGATTTGATCAAGCAAAACCAGAGACTCTAGCTCTGATACCACTTTGTAGACGATTGTTCTAAGGATCTTAAGTCGCTTGGACTCTAAACTAGAGGCGGAATACACTAGAAAAGGGTTAAACCGAGATATGGGTCATTTTGGGATCGAATTGGTCAAACCTAGAGCAAAACCTAGATTAGATCGACTCCTAGACGATATATTTCGGTGGTATATGGTGTTAGGGTTCTCTGGAGACGAAAACCTACGACTTAGGGTAAATTGGACGAGTAACCTCATCAAAGAAGTCTAAACTCGTATATATAGTGAACACAGACACATTCGGTCAAGTGTCTGTGTACACTCGGTCGACTGACTGACTCAGTCGGTCGAGTGTCTATACTCACTCGGTCGACTGTGTGCAGTTTAACATATTGATCACTTAATAAATTATTAAGTACGCACAAACACAAATATAATCAATAGTCTCGAGAAACATTATTACATAACCGAAACGTGTTAAACATAAAAATGAATAACGGCTGGGGATTCATGCACCAACACATCATAACATATGAAATTACAACATTTCATGAAAAGCTTACACAAGTTCATTAATAGTTGCGTCTTTTGACTAAAAAGACACTAATTAACAAACATAACCTTTCAACTTATTGATTCCAGTTAACTTTAAATAAGCGTACACTTCACACTCTCTCAAATTGTAATAAAGTGTAACTCGAATTCATTTGCCTCAAGTAAATCATCATCACATAAAATGACCGATGACATTAAAATCATCAAGATAAGAGTTTTTTTAGGTAAATGTTATTCTTGTCATGTTGTTGTTGTTAACTTATTGTTATTTTCTTTTAATTAATATATATATATATATATATATATATATATATATATATATATATATATATATATATATATATATATATATATATTGGTAGGATCAAGAGGGAAGTAATCATTCGGGGGGAAGCGGGGGGGAATTAAAAACTTTTTTTTTCGTTTTTTGAAAAAACTTTGTTCACGAACATTATAGATGGGATGAAAATATGAACATTTAGTAGAGATACTTTGTGATAAATATTTTTATTTTGGCGGGAAAACGCTCGAAGAAGTAATATATAACAATTATCGTGTTTTTCTAGCGTATTTTGAGGTTTTAGCTATTGGGGTTTAGATATTAGGATTTAGATATTAGGGTTTATAGGGTTTAGATATTAGGGTTTAGAAATTTAGGGTTTAGGGTTTAAATTTAGGGTTTAGATTTAGGATTTAGATTGAGTTTTTAACACGAACAGTTTAGAGTTTAGGGTTTAGGGTTTGGTGTTTTGGGTTTGTGGAATAAACCCAAAACACCCAAAACACCAAACCCTAAACCCTAAACCCTAAACTCTAAATCGGACTAAATTTTACTTCACAAAACATGAAAAAAAAACGTTCATATTCTTCACGAACAATATTATCTTGAATGTTATTTTTGTCGATCGTTTTCCCGAATAAATAATAACATTCATCTCGAAGTGTCTCTTCTAAATGTTCATATTTTCGTGTGATCTTGATGCCGGAAAAAAAAAATTCAAAAAAAAACGAAAAAAAAAAATTTTTGCTTCCCCCCGCTTCCCCCCGATTGGTTACTTCCCCATTGATCATGCCCCTATATATATATATATATATATATATATATATATATATATATATATATATATATATATATAGACACACGCTTAAATAAAAACTATGACAGATTATAATTATAATTTGTGGGACTAAAAGGTCAATAATACAGTGACAACCAATGAAAGATAGTTATTGTGGGCGATTAATTGGCTCACGGTCCGACACTTATCTTCTTATATTATTGCAAAAGAACACCTTCACCTGCTCACCATTTTTAAATACAATTCAAAGTCTTGATATGTATTGTCAACAATGAATGAAGAGAATCATTTGTTGAAACAAAGGCAAGAAGCCGCCTTTGTTTCATTACAAGAAATACATATACGCATTATGTTTTCCACTAAGTTAAATAACTAACTGAGCATCCGATCAATATTGATAGAGCTTAAACACTTTTATATAGCGAACTGTATATTCTATATCTAGAAATCAATTGATTTTAGTGTAGAATATGATTTTTTTCGTTTATTGAAAAACTATAAAAAACCATTAAATAAACATAAAATATATTATATATTAACATTAAACTTTAACATGAAGTTCAAATTAATTTGTAGTCGCTAAAGACCCCATGAGCATAAAGTATCTATCATTGAGCATTCAACTGAGTAAAACGTCATGGGCTCATAAATATTCTTATACTTTTCCTATCTTAACTAGTCATCGTGTAGGGTATGATTACAACAACGAGTATTCGTTGAAGTGGGACCCACTACTATTGTCTTCTCCTTGCATTTAGGTCGGGATCCGTCACCAGTGTTAAAGGCTTTATTTCCGCTCGTTTTCGTCCTTCACTTCAAGTTTTCTCGATGTGGAATTGCTTAATCCATTTTTGTCAATCCACTGAGTACTTGTTCTACTTAATGAAAAGGTTTCCCCATTTACATCAAAAGCTACCTATAAATTTATACTCCTTCCGTTTCAAAAAAAGTGTCTGGATTAACTTTTTGTTTGATTTAAGATATATTAGTGAAAAATCTAATTTGTCATTCATTTAATGTTGTTGTAAAGACTAAAGAGTAAGTAATAAATTAATTGATATATTTAATGTTGAATTTTCAATAATAAAATGGTAGAATTGGAACTTTAGTGGTTTTTATAATTATTCAAAGTAAGGGACAATATTTTTTAGACAAATAAAATTAGTAAGGAGGACAGTTTTTTTGAGGCAGATAGAATATGAGAATTCTCTAATTAGAATAAGCATCGTGATAAATCTCAATATATTCTCCATGTCAATATCTTACTCCGTATGATTTGTAATTTGTAAAAACAGTTATATGAGATGATTTATCCCATATTTCATGTGAGATCTGATGTGTAAAATCGTGTATATAAATTATAAATGATAAAATACTTGTTAAATGGACTATTACACAATTGTTTTTTAACGATGATTTTTTGGCATCAGTAGATCATTTATTTCAACGACCCTCATCACTTGCATGCAACACACAGGTTCGGGCGGAAACCCGAACTCGATCGACGGTACCCAGGAACACATCCATTCGGGCAGTGGTCCGGGTAGAAGTCCATGAACGAATCCGATAAAACCTTCCTATAGGATCAATATATACCACCATTGTTGGTGTTCAATCGGTTTAAAGAAAATCATGTCATCCATAAGGATCAAACTCATGACATCTCCCTATCTCATGACACAAATTACATAGGGGGAACCGTTGGACTATGCCCGCAAGTTCGGACTATTACACAATTACGGGCAGTGTACCCGATCGTGTAGCAGTAATGAGTTTGATAAATTCTAAGTATCGCTCCAAAGACAGTGTTCACGCAATTCTAGATTGTAAACTAAATGTAGTTAACTAAACAAATAAAATGAAATAAAGAAAATAGTAGATAATTGATTTTGATTATTCAAGGATTAACCAATAAAAAAGATACTTAAAGTAACAGACAATATTTTTAGCTTTTTAACTTTATGAAAAGTAAACAAAAGAAAGCAAAAAAGATACGTTGTAAATCAAATTTAAACAAGAATGCTAATCTAGACCTTTACCCTTAGTGTCAGATGTTTTGTAGTTATGACCTGATTAAATGACTTAGCATGTAAATTTCTCAAATGGATCACCAAGAGTTCTATTGGGCAAACACTCAAACTTAATTACACGATACAAGGTTCCATGTGACCTAAGACCTTTTCCGGTGTATCCGAGTAATTTATCTAGATTAAAGATTCAAATAACAATTGTGCAAGGGTTCATTGCACACAATTCAAGCCTATATCGTCTAAGTGTTGACTTCAATTTACCCCATTGTTCCAGTTTAACACAATTAATTTAGATAAACTAATTATAAATCAATGCATTAAATTAAAGAGAGTTCTCTGATCAACTAAACAAACACATCAATCAACTGAACACAAGTGATAAAACATCAATAAGATTGGTTATTTTATTCAAACTTCAAAACTATCATGCATAAACATTAATCAATATAATACATCCAACACTTTGGTTATTAGTCAAGATGAACATTAAAAAGCTTAGCCAACAATCATATTGATAGACAATATCAAACTAAAATTAAAGATAAAATTCATTGTTAGAGCAAGAAATCAACCAAAGTAGTAATCTTGAATGTTGATGAGATTCATCCTTGATTCTGGAATGATTAGATGCTGTAGATTATCTTGGAGTTCTCCAATAATCGCCAAAAATTGCACTTGAAGCTCCCAAAAATGGTTGTATGAAAGTTACGATCTTTAGGGTAACACTTCGTATTAAAAAATGCTGCAAATCAGTTTCCCCGTCCAGACTGTGCAACGCACCAAATGTTGCGCGACGCACCGTATGACTATGAAACTACGCGGCACGCTGAAGTATTGCATGATGCGTCATTCTACTCTTTAAAGTTGTTGAAGCTCGATCTCAAAAGTACATGGTATGGCGCGCGGCGCGCCAAGGAGTTGCGATGCGCGCAGTAGTGAAGGCATAAATGTAACAGACTAAAACCGGGGTTAGAAGTAAGGTTACTTAATTGCCCTTAGGTTTATATTTGTGTTTAAATATGCTTTTATTTTAATAATATATTTATTATTTATTATTATTTGATTAGTTGGTTAAGACCAGTTTGTGACACGGGTCACAGAAACGGTTCGTTTGTTTAATTTGGACTCCGTTAGGGCCTCCTAACGAGGTACGAAAGATATCAGATAACTGATAAATACCCGTGTGTTGTGGGGTATGGATTTTAATACCCACTTAAGAGTGTAAACTGCTTCTATCTTCTCATTTCTAGATTTATCTCAAAACAAGTACGTACCTAACTTCTTTTCCTCTCAAACCCTAAATTAATCCAAGCTAGAAATTGGAGTGTAAGGCTTTAAGGATTGATTCATATCATCTTTGTGATCATTAATCCAGGTTTTTTTACTTGAATTCGTGTGTTAATTCTTAAAGAAATTGGGTTTGGGTGTAAAGTGGGTTTTAAGCATTTTTGACCTTGAATCTTCATGTTTTGTGTTTGTTATGCTTAATTGATGTTAGAAATAGTTGTTATAAAGTTTATATGATGTTTTTCAAGTGGTTTTGAGGTTAGACCTTGTAAAAGTCGAGTTTTTGGGCCAAAAATGCGAAAATCAGCGTGCAGAAGCTGTTCTTCAGCACCCACACTTTTGACATGTCACTTGTACGAGTGACCACACTTTTGAGGGTCAACCACATGTGTGAGGACTCACTCGCACGAGTGAGGCCTCAGTCACACGTGTGAGCACAGGGTCAGATTTGTGAAAACTTGTTTTGGTCATAACTTTCAAACCGTAACTCCGTTTTTGATGAATCAAGTATCGTTGGAATCGTAATGAAAAATCCTTTCCAATGGAAAACTTTTTAGAAGATATATCAGAATGTATTTGGGTCATAAATAGAGATATTAGCGTGTGTGTCTAGTGTGCATGCGTTAATATGTTATTATGGGTTGAATTCTTGATATAGGCTTATGAATGATTGAATATATGATGAATATAGGTTGGATAATGTTATTACATGTTGATATTGATGTTCCTTGTCACTCGCATAAGTGAGTATTCACTCGTACGGTTGAGGCGGTCAACCGCATGGTGAACCGCACGAGTGAGTGACTACTTGAACTAGTATATTTGATAGTTGGATCGTACGGTTGAGATGTGACTTGTACGAGTCATATGTCACTCGTGTAGTCAACCGTACGACTCTACTGTTGTCTAATTAGATATTTGGCCAAGGACTAAACGTACGAGTGAGGTGTCAACCGCACGGTTGAGGTTCCTCAAATGTGCGGGTGAGTGTCACTCGTACGGTTGACTGGTCAGGTGGTTAAGTGTTCAAGTGTTTATATATTGATGCTATTGTCTTATTGCTGGGATTATATCAAGACATGATTACTGACTTGGTTATGTTTATTCTCGGGTGGAAAGGATAAAGAGAAACCTCAGTAGTTAGAATCTGAGCTGTTGCTGGTAATTGGTGAGTGGGTCTATCTTCGGATAGAGTTTAAGTAGCAAATCATGCTACTGTGGATTACTCTGATTACCTTGTGTAGTGTAGTGATTGCCATGTTAGATAGATAGTTGCATGCTATGTGATATATATATATATTGTATATGTGCACTGTGTTTGACTCCAGCCATGCCTAGGGTGGTTGGGGGCTTTCAACCATGCCTAGGGTGGTTAAAGTTCGTTTGAGGTCAACCATTCCAAGGGAGGTTGAGTCCAAGTCCTACAGTCTGTTAGTATAGCATAGAAGAATGCATGTGTTGCGTTTAGATAGTTATGCAGAGACTTCGTAGGAGGGACTATCGGTAGACTCTAGTTCGATCGGCTAGGAGTCGTGTGCCCGTACAAGCCGTCGAGCCTCATATTGTCGTTGTTTGTATGCTTGATGATTGTAAGCATGTTAGTTGACTGTCGTATGAGGGATTGCTTAAGCTTAATCTGTAGATAGATTCCATTCACTTAGCGGTGCGCTAATCCCCCACATTCCTCCCCCTGCAGGTTTAGGTACTGTTGATGGGATCGGAACTTGATGTAGAAGACATGTTTGACTAGCAACTCTGATGTGGACATTTGTTACCATGTTTGTAATAAAGTAACACTGTTTGTGAAAGTTAAACTTAAGCTTTTGTACTAATGTAATTAATGTGGTATTTTATTAACTAAGACTTCCGCTGTGTTATAAAAAAAAGGCCGGTGTTATAAGTTGGTATCAGAGCATAGGTTTGACAGCAAGTACATGCGTGTATCTTGTTTTCAAACCTTGAGTGGAGTCAAACATGTCCATGGGTGGAGTTAAGTGAATGCAAGGATACGTGTACGTTAGTTGTGTTGAGATAACCCGTTATCCACTAAGCTTTTGTGTGAGCTGTTTTGTAGCACAGGTATGGCTAACAGAGATGCAAACGCTACTGGCCTGACAAATCCTGGAACATACAGAGCACCAGACGAGGGTGTTGAGACCGACGATGATGATCAACAGAGTTATATTCATGAGTTAGAAAGTAAACTGAAAGAAGCTCAGGATAAGATTATTGAGCTTGAGTTGGTAAATCCTGCGAGAAATGATGATACGCCACCTGGATTTCTGACAGCACAATCTCAAACCGTACCCAACATGAACTAGACTCAATTCCAATACCCATTGCAAAATCAACCACCTCAACAGTACTACATGCCACCACAAAATACTTTCCCTTTTCAAAATCCAATGTTAATGAACCCGTACCAAACACAGATGTTCCAATAACCCTTTGATCAGCCCCATACGAAATGTACCTATAAACAGTTCTTAGATTGCGAACCCCCAGAATATTCGGGAAGTTTTGACCCGACAGAAACCATGAATTGGTTGATGGACGTTGAAAGGGCTTTGGAAGCCTGTCAATGTGAACCGGAGTTGCGGGTTATGTATGCTTGTAGATTGTTAAAGGGTAGAGCAATGGTTTGGTGGAATGCATTGACGTCCAGTATCCCGAAGGAGTATGTTAATCAGATTACTTGGGAACAGTTCCAAGGGAAAGTTTGTGAACAATATTGTTCTTCGTTTGATCTTAACCGATTGAAGACTGAGTTTTTAGAAATGAGAATAACGCCTCAGATGTCAATTGATGAAGTGATTGGTCAGTTTATGGATAAGTTGAGATTTGTATCTCAGTGGGTACCAGATAAAGCATCAAGAATTCAACATTTTGTTAATGTGATCTTGCCAGAATACAGAATGTCAGTGAGAATGGCAGCTAGTTTGTCTCAGGCCTTTGTTATAGCCAGAATGGTGGAAAGTGATTTGAAAGCGGTAAGAGGAATAATGACAGGGAGTATCATGACTCCGAGTGGTCAAACGGGTGGTCAATCCAGTGGCAAGTCAAAGAAATCGTTTGGGTTTATACAGAAAGGTAAGAGTCGACAGAGTAGTTCTGGGTCTGGATCAGGTAGAGGGAATTGGTGCCACACTTGTAAGTCTACACACAGTGGTCAATGTTTAAAAGCAACAAGACGGTGTTTGAGGTGTGGTGTTACCGGGCATGAGTCCCAAGCGTGCTCATTTCCAGGAAATGTGTGTTGGAGTTGTCATCAACCAGGGCATCGTGCTGTAAGTTGTTCGTCCAAGAGTATGAGTTCCGGGGCAGGGTCAGGTGCGCGTTCGACATCAGTTGGAGGGTCTACTGCCTCGAGTGGGCAGAAGAGGAAGAACCCTCCCATAGCAGAGGCCAGAGCTTTTCAGATGTTAGTTGAGAAGGCTACAGAAACTGACGATGTGATCACCGGTATGTTTTTAATCAATTCAATACCTACTCGTGTATTGTTTGATTGTGACTGGGGTTAGTATTGATATTGAAGGAAAGTCATTTCCTATGACTTGTTTAGTGTTACCCATTCCTAGTTTTGACGCAGTGTTAGGAATGGATTGGCTGAGCCCACTTAGAGCTAGTATTAAGTGTGATAGGAAAATGATTTCCTTTCGTTTAGCTAATGGAACCCGTGTTATAGCCCGAGGGGAACGGGGTGGGTATAATTTTCCGTTGATATCAATGATGAAAGCCAAAAAATTCTTATCAAAAGGGTGTGAGTCGTTCCTAGCTTATGTATTTCATGAACCGTCCTAATCCATCCGGTCGAAGTCCATATCGATTATAAACGATTCACAAAAGTTGATTATATTGCGAGGTACTTGACCTCTATATGATACATTTTACAAACACTGCATTTGTTTTTGAAAAGACAATCTTTCATTACATCGAAAGTTGACGGCATGTATACCATTTCATAATATATCTTAATTATAATTGACTTAATAATAATCTTGATGAACTCTACGACTCGAATGCAACGTCTTTTGAAATATGTCATGAATGACTCCAAGTTATATCTCTAAATTGAGCAAATGCACAGCGGAAGATTTCTTTCGTACCTGAGAATAAACATGCTTTAAAGTGTCAACCAAAAGGTTGGTGAGTTCATTAGTTTAACATAAATAATCATTTCATAATTTTAATAGACCACAAGATTTCATATCTCCATTTCTCATAAACATACGTCCCATACATACAGACAAAAATATCATTCATATGGATTGATCACCTGGTAACCGACATTCACAATATGCATATAAGAATATCCCCATCATTCCGGGATCCTCCTTCGGACATGATATAAATTTCGAAGAATTAAAGCATCCGGTACTTTGGATGGGGCTTGTTGGGCCCGATAGATCTATCTTTAGGATTCGCGTCAATTAGGGTGTCTGTTCCCTAATTCTTAGATTACCAGACTTAATAAAAAGGGGAATATTCGATTTTGATAATTCAACCATATAATGTAGTTTCACGTACTTGTGTCTATTTTGTAAATCATTTATAAAAGCATTTCATGCATTCGCAGTTCAAAATATATTTCAAAAGCATTTAATAAAGCAGTTATAAAAACAGCGCATGTATTCTCAGTCCCAAAAATGTAAAGAGTAAAAGGGAATCAAATGAACTCACCTAATGTATTTTGTAGTAAAAATACATATGACTATATTGTACAACTGAACAATGCAGGGTTGGCCTCGGATTCACGAACCTATATCATTTGTATATTTATTAATATCCATAGTTGTAATTAATCACACACACACACACACACACACACACACACACATATATATATATATATATATATATATATATATATATATATATATATATATATATATATATATATATATATATATATATATATATATATATATATATATATATATATATATATATAAATGTATCAGTTATATCATTTTTAGGTTAATAATATATTTATGTTTTATATGTTCATTTTGTATATAAAGTATTAAATTTTGTTATGTTATGTGTGTAAAATATATATATATATATTTATGTATGTACTTCATTTGTTTATTTAAACAGTAGTTCTAATTATACTAATTTAATATTAGTAAAAATAATGATAATAACATTAATAATACTCTTATATTAATAAAATTTCCACTTTTGGTAACAACAATGATATTAATAATAATACTTGTAAGAATTAATTTTACTGTAAATGATGGTTATGATAATGATTGTAGTAACGACCTAATAATATTGATAACAATAAAAATAATAGTTTTAGTGATATCTAAATAATAATTTTAGCAAAAATGTTAGTAATGATAGTAGTAATTTTAATAATAACAATACTAATAATTGGGATCATATTAACAATGTTGGTAGTATTTATTATTATACCTATGTTAATAATAATAATAATAATAATTCTTATATTTATATAATGATACTAATACTAATATTAATGAAATTAGTGATAACTTATATTATTTTCATAATAATAATAATAATCCTTAATGATAACAATAACAACACTTATACTAATAATAATAGAAATCTTATTAATGATAATATTAATAATTATACTAATTAAGATTAATACTTATAATGATAATAATTTTAGTAATAATAATACTAATAACTAATATACTAGTAACAATAACTAATGATAACAATTATATTAACAACAACAATAATAATAATAATAATAAAAATGATAATAATAATAATAATGAAAATAGACTACCTCACATAAAAAGAATTCCAAGAAGAAACAGCCTCCCTTGGACTCGAACCCGTGACCTCCCGTATACCCGCTCACTCCCTTAACCATCTCTTCTATTCTGATTTTCTGATATTAACTATATAGATATAAATATAAACCGAGTCCACTTGTTCTTCTTCTTCCCTTGAAAATTCCCGTCGACTAACCATCAGTTCAAGCATCAAATAATTGTTCGTTTTAGTTTTAAAACTTAATTAATAATAATCTGTGATTACGAATCTATTTTAACAGAAAAGAAAATTAAACATTGTATTTAGAACAGCTGGAATAGGTTCGAAGAAAAAAATAAATAAATAATAAAACTCAAATTCAAATTCAATCATTTTGAATGTTATAGTCTATACATATAACACGAAAAAGTTTTCAAATGGTTAATATAAACTATCTGAATCGTAAATTTGAATTAAAACCCCAAAACAATTTCAAATTTCGCTATGAACAACCGTTTGACTTTTTTGAAACAAATCTTTGACTCCAAAATTCGATCTCAATATGATAAATCAGCGATTGAAACTTTGCAGAAATTTTACATATACTAATCCTTACAAAATCGTATTTTTACTTTTTGAAATAAAATGGGAATTCGAGTTTTTAATTTAACTGAGCAAGAACAGAGGTATCGCCCAGTTTTTTTTAAAGAAAAATCGATTTGCTTTATCTGTTTTAACACAATTTGCTTTAACAGAAGATTATATAGAAGCTAAGTGGTATTATTACTGCTTAATTGACTCTATTATGTTTGTTGTTTAGCTTAAGTGGATCGACCAGAAATATTCCAACACGTACGATAAAAAAAAATAAAGGGTGAAAACAACCCTCAACTGAATCTGGTTTTGCATCTGACTTTGTAAACGAATCTGGTACACTAGCAGACCAAAAACAAAAATTTTAAAAGGTTGAAAATGAAAGGAAACAGATTCAATCTTTATTAGTGTATGTGTGTGTGTGTATATATATATATATATATATATATATATATATATATATATATATATATTATCAATAATAAATAAATATATTAATAATTTTGATAATAATATTAATACTAAATAATTCTAATATCAAAATAATAAAAATACTAATACTAATAATAATAGCATTTATAATAATATTAATAATAATAATATCAAAATAATACCTATTAATAATAAGTAAAATGATAAGAGTAACAAAATGATGATAATAACAAATTTAAATACAAATGGAAATTTTTAGTAACAATAATACATAATCATGATAATAATAATAATAATTAATATTATAGTTTCAATCATTCTCATAATCAGATTTATATTTAACATCTTTATTTTGATATTCACAAACCTCTTAATTATAATTATAACAATAATAATAATACTAATATTTATATTAATAATAATAGTAATAATGAGAGTAATAGTAATATTACTATATTAATTATATTTAGCTTGCAATTTAATATATTAATATTACATGTTATTGATTGTGTAATATATAAAATGACATATATTGAATATTTATTATACATACATATAAATCTAATTCTAATAATAATTATATATTGAAATCATATATATTTATATTTACTTTAGTTACAACTTATTTATTTTATATTTTATTTTACATATTAAATTCTAATGTTTCAATTACATTTTATTACTTCAATTTATATGTATATATACATATTTACTTACAAACAATTGTTCATGAATCATCGGGCATGGTCAAAGGGTAATTGATTACATGAATATAGTTTTCAAAACTTTCGAGACTCAACATTACAGACTTTTGCTTATCATCTCGGAAACATACAAAGATTAAAGTTTAAATTTAGTCGGAAATTACCGGGTCATCACAATGTAGTAGATGGTAAGAAAGAAAAGAAAGCGATGGCCGATATACCGGTAGTATCAGAATTTCTGGAAGTGTTTCCAGACGAGTTACCAGGGTTACCGCCGGTAAGAGAAGTAGAGTATAAGATTGAATTGGTGCCGGGAGCCACTCCAGTTGCCAAAGCCCCGTATCGTTTAGCGCCGTCAGAAATTCGTGAGATGATGTCACAAATTCAGGAGCTATTGGGTCATGGGTTTATTAGACCGAGTTCTTCTCCTTGGGGTGCACCGGTATTATTTATTAAAAAGAAAGACGGTACCATGCGTATGTGTATAGATTATCGGGAGTTGAATAAGAGAACAGTAAAGAATAAGTACCCGCTGCCTAGAATAGATGATTTATTCGATCAGTTGCAGGGTGCTTCATACTTCTCCAAGATAGATTTACGACCTGGGTATCATCAGATTAGAGTTGCAGAATCTGACATCCCGAAGACAGCGTTTAGAACTAGGTATGGTCATTATGAGTTCTTGGTCATGCCATTTGGGTTAACCAACGCGCCAACAGTCTTCATGGATCTGATGAATAGGGTGTGTCATCCGTTTCTAGATAAATTCGTGATTGTGTTTATAGACGACATATTAGTGTATTCAAATACAGAGGCCGAGCATGTTGAACATTTAAGACAGGTGTTGAATGTGTTGAAACATGAGCAGTTATTTGCAAAATTTTCTAAGTGTGAATTCTGGTTAAGAGAAGTGCAGTTTTTGGGACATGTAATTTGTGCCGAGGGTATAAAAGTTGATCCATCTAAGATTGATGCGGTTATGTGAAACAACCCAACCCGTATTCCATACGATAAAAAATTTTTCTTTAAAATAATACACATTTATGCGCCAATCAAATATGTAAACCATTCCACACGTTTCATTAAAACATACAACAAGTTTAGTGTTTACAATAGGCATGACGGCCATTAACAAATGTGATACAAGTTTGACCTAACCAAAAACGATAGTTTTAATCCAAACAACACATCGAGCATGGTTTGGGGCTAAACTACCTAAAACGCTAGGCCAACTTCCAAAAGCTCCAACAAAACATCATCAAAGGACACCTAGTGCCCAACAACCCCTTTCCCCTTATCCGCACCTGCATCTAAAAAGATAAACAACGAGAGGGGTAAGCTAACGCTTAGTGAATGCAATAATTATACATGTTCATATATAACCTACTTACTTGCAATCACTTACCATACCGCATACAAGCTAGCAATTCGATAACTATGCAAACATCATGCATAAACTACTATCCACAATTCACAAGAAGCTAGCAACAATAATAGCATATAGTTCACAAATTAATATGCTAGATACGAATTCACACAACCATGGTTAACCAATCGTACAAAGGAACGGTACTCATAAAAGACCGTCAGAGTTTATAACATCCATTAGTGTTACTTAAACACCGCGTAATCACTAATCCCCCGGGTGATGTCTTGAACAATGCGACTAATTCACCCCCATGACAATGTGGCGTCTTAAACACCGCGACGATTCCACATGTCAATCAAAACAAAGAGTGGTTCCTTGAACACCACGGCATCCACTCCCATGACAATGTGGTGTCTTAAACACCGTGACAATACCACATGTCAATCAAACAATGAGTGGTGCCTTAAACACCACGGCATCCACTGCCATGACAATGTGGTGTCTTAAACACCGCGACAATACCACATGTCAATCAAACAATGAGTAGTGTCTTGAACACCGCGACAATACTACTCGTTACTTAGGATGTGATGTCTTGAACACCGCGACAATGCCACATTCATACTACACAAATAAATACATTATATACGTACACGCATAATTATTCCACTCACCTTAACACAAGGATGATGATTATGCACTTCCGAACTTCAAAGCAATGTACCTAATACATTAAGTACACTTTCAATACACAAACTGGTGGAACTAGACACATTACTTACACTTGAGCATTTAATGACCCAATTTGCATTAAATAACTCAACTACACCAAAACCGCCCTTAATTGGCCAAGACACATGTTAGATCACTAAAACTAGTGATTTAAAGTCTACTAACTTAAACCAACACAAACTTTGAGTAATTCATACCCATTTCACCCAAACTAGGTCAACATTAATCTTTCGACCCATTTTAAATACTTAAACTTACAAACTTGGTCAACTTAACCCATTTACAATTTTTCCTTCAATTACAAGTGTATTAGTGACTAAAAACGCCATTTAACACTTTAAATCTCAAATCATAAGACCAAACCCTAGATTATAGCTATTTGGGGTTTCCTTTCATCAACATAACCCAAATCCACCCATATTACCCCCAAATGGGTCTTACAAGTTCCAAATGAACCAAACCCTAGCATAAACTAATTAAAACTCAAAACATGGAGTTAAGACTTACCAACACTATCCACTTGTAGCTAAGAACAAGGAGAACAACTTTAATTCTTGCTCCAAAGATCAACTCTCAATTCTTCATTCACAAATCTCACTTGAATTTAAATGGGTTTTTATGTTTGAGAGTAAAATGGAGGAAGAAAATAGAAAAGAAAATGAGGAAAATGAATAAGTGGTGGAGATTAAATGCTCCCATCAGCTCTATACGTCAAATTACCAATTTGCCCCTTAAAATCACTTAAAATGAGCTAAATCCGGAATCAGTTCAGCAGAACTGCCGCGACGCGGCGCCATTTGTCGCGGCGCGACACATAAAGGAAAAACTGACCCTCCTTAGCATGCTTCCTGACTTCGTTTTGCTTGAGATGCTGCGGCGCGGCTGAGGTCATCGCGGCGCGACAATACAAAGATATTTCGACCTGTTTAACAGGCCTCCTGACCTTGATTTCAGTTGAATACCGCGGCGCGACCAGGACTTCCGCGGCGCGGTAAAGGCCTGTGCCTGATCGTTTGCTCGACAACAAAATTTAACGATTAAATATTTGGCTTGTACGCCCCGTCCTCGCTTCCTACATATGTCTAAACTTCACATTTACGTCTCACATGACTTAGCACCATAAAAACCCATGTATAAACTTCCACATGCATGCATTCTCAAGTATATATATATATATATATATATATATATATATATATATATATATATATTGTATCTATATGTATACATATACATTCACACATAAACTAACGAGTTATAAACGTACTACGATTAAGTATGTACCTTTAAATATGTATGGGAAAAATGGAATGTTACAACTCTCCCCCACTTAGATTGGATCACGTCCTCGTGATCCACACCAAATACTAGAAGTTGAGCACTTCTACCTTGAACATTTCCGTCTCCAATACGGAATCACACATGTAGTAATCACCCATCCAAGTTCTCACTTCGTACACTAACGCATCATGTTATAACGAGCAAGGGTAATCATCCCTCGAGACAAAACAACCGCAACCGCTCGCTCCTACACCTAGTATTTAACTCGTACCATACATTCACAATAAATCCAAAGGTGGAATAATCTCATGAAGACCTCCGTCATCACGCCTTCCCACCATAGAATACTCGGGAATCATACCGACACCTTCCTAAAAATCTCCCGCAAGGATCAACGGAAAGTTCGCCACTTGACTCGTCTCACTAAATACCTTCACAATTCATTCCCAAGTTCAACTTGGGACTTTTTCGAAGACCACCAAAGTCTTTCTTTCCTATATAAGCGACACCCGTTCGCTCATCACATCTACTAGTAAGGGACTTTTTCCGCATTCTCCGGTACTTAACTCCCCCATTTAGGGTTTTAACCCCCTACTTTCACCATCAAGATGATAACGCCCCGCGAAATTCCGACCACAACGCCCATTACATTTTTCCGGCGTTGGTCATACTCAATAGTCCTTCCAAGGACTCACTATAAGCTATTCGAACCTCGATCTTTCAAATTAGTTAAGTGTTAACGCCCGCTAAACACCACAATATATCACAGTTGTAACTTCGAGTTTCTCACCGGTACCCAAATCCAAAGTAATCATACCATCGGAGTCAAAAGTTACACTAGCAGGTATAAGGAGGCACCTGACGTTGTGTTATCCAACTCCAATTTAGAGTCTCCAAAGACTCGACCCTTACGGGGTCTACTCCCGGCGTCACACATCACCTGACTACACGCGATCACACAAATCTAACGAACCTTACGGCTCCACGCCCATGACTTCCTAGTAACCCCCGTTAGTCACTACTCACCTAGGCCGCATAACTAGCCTATTTATCTTTCAACTCAACACTAAGGAGGCGCTTGGAACACCAAGGCTTACACGGTTACACCTTTCTAACTTTGTCATAACCATTAACCCGGTCACCTTCATACATAAGAATAGTTAACCGCCATGACTCTACCTGCACACGAACGTGGTTAACGGAAATGCCTCACGAACGGCATACCGCTTACCCCCCCCCCCAATCATAAAAGTAAAGAGTGGCTGTTAAGAGTGTACAACACTCGCCACACAGTCACAAAACCGCCATCGAAATCGAACCGCCAATTAACATGTATATATACATCATAATATGTTATTATCGTCAAGCGTACTACCTCACTCTGGTTACGGCCTAATTGGTTTTACCATAAGTTCAACACAACAATTGGGACTACGCCCTACACGGTCTCATCACTATACGCTCGGTTAAGCTCTCGCGGCTACCCCAAATCAAAACACAACACTCTCGATAAGACGATTACACGTCACGTACTCTCACATGGTGATATAACACCAGGTGCATACTAACCCAATAACACGCGCACACAAGCAATTAGTTGTTAAACTCACATACGATCAACAATAAACACACAATCTACAAAGCCTACGGGTCTCACTCGAACGAGCTTAACGACCCAAAACCACAACCATCTCGTAAAAGAGAGACGAGGTTCACTTGTCTTGCATCTCATACCACACATATCACCAAACTTTGCTCCACCTTGACCATACGAAGGAATTCGGATTATCCTTGCCACCTAATCGAAACCCTATGTTCGATGTAACCGTAACACCATCGGAGTCGAATACCACGCTAGTAGGTATGAAAAAGACACCTAACATTGGGTCCCATAGACTCCATTACCAACATTCGTCTAGACCGAACACCTTGTCTTAACGGTTCTATCAACTTTCACACGAAAGCGAACACGCTCATCATCCAAAAACCAAGGCCTGTCTCCATGGCTTGGTAGATACATTTTCCCAATACTAAGGAATGTTTGGTTGCACCAAGTCTTACGCCCTGCAATCGTCAATCCAACTCCAACGTAGGGTAATTCCATTAGGAATGCTACCCGTAACAATACCACGTATTTAAACTAATGCATTCGTACCCAAGTCGCATTCTCATGAGTCAATGACTCAAGCGCTACTCTAGTGCACCGTCATCGTAATTACTAACCCCGCACTTATATGGGTACTATTTAAATATACGTTCACTCGAGACTAATTAGGTTTCGTAACGAGACTTAAGTCTCGACTTCATAACCGAATACATAAGCACACAACAATTTATAAGGCATATTTGCATCGAAGACGAAAGTACCTGAAGCAGTATCGCTGGACTTCTGTGCTTCACTACCCATCAAGTAGTCACGCTCTAATCTCTTAACCCGATTAGCAAATGATTCAGAATACTCCGACCTTTTGTGTCCCTCCGCCTGGCATATAAAGCACCTGATCGTGCTCCGGGTACACCCATACAATCCCGTGCTAAATGGCCTCGCTGCAGACAATTATAACATGTAGGCACGAAACCTCGTAACGTCTTAGTCTGATTACTAGCCCGATCGGGACACTCAGACCTTTGGTGCCCTTCCTTCCGACAATAAAAACATACAGTTTTGCCTGACGGACATTCACAAGACTTATGTCCCCATTGCCCACAATTGTAGCACTTCAACCCACCGGAGCCCGACGCTCCCTTCCTCATTCTACTATTTGCCTCAATTACACCTCTACTTTGATCAATAAACAATTCGGGACACACTGACCTTCGGTACCCCTCTTTATGACAATGGTAGCACGTTCCGTTATCACTCCTCGGCAACGTGCACTCCCATATCTTGTGGCCCCTAACACCACAATTGAAACATTTAGATGTGCAACCTCCCTTACTCTTCTTTTTCACATTCCCGACGCCTTCAGACGTACCTCTCTTCCTATTGCCCGGAGCACCATATGGCTCTAGCCTTGCAAGTACTTCTTCTTCACCACTACCTTGAGGTTTGGAGAACCTCTTTTCAAACTCTTCCCTTACAACCTTAGTCACTTGGTATCGGACCATCTCGGTTACTCGTCCTTTGATTGACTCCTTGACTACTTGACTAACTCCATTGGCGAAACCCGAGACGCATTGTTCAATCGCGGCTTCAACCATTACCGTTAACTCATTTCTCCTTTCATGAGTAGGCTCTTCCGTTCCGTACCTATCTTCCGTCTTCATTCTTAAGAAATGAAATAGATTAAACAACGAAACGAAAAGACATAACACGTATGTATATATATACATATACACCACACTACCCCATATTGCTCAACAATCATCGTACATCGCTTGTTTGACACGATTTGCACCCGTAACAATGGTAGCTAGTCATTGCCACGCGAGCACGTCGCATTAACTCGTTAGTACAATGTCTGTCTCGCTTGATGATTTCAACTACAACACAAAACAAATAGCGCAAGGTTAGTTCACATAAACCTATGCACTAACAATTCCCGAGCCGACCCGAAGTCCTAAATGTCCCGCATAAAGCGCACACACAATAAAGTCTAAGTCTAGGCACCTAACTCAAGTCGCCTAATGTAGTGACCCGAACTTTTCCATGTTTATATATATTAATTGAGATTGATATTTACATGATTAAATGTTTCCAACATGTTAAGCAATCAAACTTGTTAAGACTTGATTAATTGAAATAGGTTTCATATAGACAATTGACCACCCAAGTTGACCGGTGATTCACGAACGTTAAAACTTGTAAAAACTATATGATGACATATATATGGTTATATATATAGTTAACATGATATTATGATAAGTAAACATATCATTAAGTATATTAACAATGAACTACATATGTAAAAACAAGACTACTAACTTAATGATTTTGAAACGAGACATATATGTAACGATTATCGTTGTAACGACATTTAATGTATGTATATCATATTAAGAGATATTCGTACATCATAATATCATGATAATATAATAATTTAAAATCTCTTTTGATATTATAAACATTGGGTTAACAACATTTAACAAGATCAATAACCTAAAGGTTTCAAAACAACATTTACATGTAACGACTAACGATGACTTAACGACTCAGTTAAAATGTATATACATGTTGTAAAGACCTCGACCTTATCCTCCTGGACGAAGTCTTCAACATTTGGTTCCATTGCGATGATCAACTCCAAGTAAGGTCCTTAGTATGAGCTAATGCACAACGGAAGACTTAATTTGTACCTGAGAATAAACATGCTTTAAAAAGTCAACATAAAGTTGGTGAGATATATAGGTTTGATGCTAGCAACATTAAAACTATGGACCACAAGATTTCATATATAAACATTTAATAAAAATATTCTAAGTGGTTGAGCACTTGGTAACCATACTTAACATTTAATCACGTCGCATATTCCCTTTATTATGAAATCTTACTACACTGTACCAAGTGTAGTCACGAAACGAAGTACTGTGCAACCGTTGAATACTGGTCGTCCAGTCCGGTTGGGGTTGTCAGGCCCGATAGATCTATCAACAGGATTCGCGTTTACAATACCGCTGTAAATATTAGTTACCAAGCTGCAGGGAAGTATGCCAGTGGTACAACTCAACGTAGAATATATTTTTCAGTTACTTGTGTCCATAACGTAAAACATAAAATACATGTATTCTCATCCCGAAATATTTAGAGTTTAAAAGTGGGACTATATACTCACCATACTGTATTTTGTAGTAAAAATACATATAACATCATTGAAATAGTGTAGGGTTGGCCTCGGATTCACGAACCTATATCAGATATATATGTTAACACATAATTGAAGTCAACTAATTTCACCTATTAATTAATACTTATATAATAATTGTTAATGTCTATTTAATATTTCATGTAATATTATGTATCATTATTTTTAGATATATTTAGAAATATTGTTAATAATAATAATAAAAATGATAATTTAATAATAATGAAAATTTTAATAATAATAATTTTAATAGTAATAATAATAATTCAAGTTCAATTTCAAATTTTGATTCTAATAATAATAGTGATAGTTTTTAATAATAATGTAAATTAATAATATTAAAAATAATAAAAAATAATAATAATAATAATAATAATTATACCTTCAAAATAAAGAATGGGTATTATGACTCATGCCCAAATTCAATTAGTCCAACAATCATATAATAGCCTAGTTAGAATTTAAACAAGCCCAATCTCAACTTTGATCCAACTTGTGCTGTAAAAAAAAAAAATAATGAATAAGTTGCTGCAGCCATGGGTCGAACTTGCAACCTCTCGTTTCACCAACACCTTACCAAA
Source organism: Rutidosis leptorrhynchoides (assembly GCF_046630445.1). Classification (NCBI taxonomy): domain Eukaryota; kingdom Viridiplantae; phylum Streptophyta; class Magnoliopsida; order Asterales; family Asteraceae; genus Rutidosis; species Rutidosis leptorrhynchoides. Next base: position 616,101,415 of record NC_092333.1, on the reverse strand, counting down.
CCACTGAAGCATTCGGTTGTTTTCGAATTTAATGTCAGTTTTAATTATTTTAAACTGTAAGTAATCTGCCGTTTTTCTTTTAAAACACAATTCATCATCATCAAATATTATCCATCGTCATTTTCATTATCATAACAGGTAGGTATCCGGCCCAATATATCCCATATATTGAAGCCCAACTAGCAAAATAAGGTCTGCTATTACTTGAATACCATTCGAATGAAGTCCAGTAGATGGGTTCCATTTTCTGTCTAAAACCACAATCGACCACAGCTCATCCCCATTATATTACACGTTAAATCAAGTGGGGATTAACAGGTGGGGTTCTTGTCAGGAAAAAGGGAAACTTGAAATAACAAAAGCCTCATCATATTCGATGTATCCTCATCTCTTTTTTTTATATCATGTACCGTCCCATTATCTTCAACCTAATCATCATTATTTTTGTTTGAGAGCAACTCGATACAGAGATGGATGACTGCAGTAGGTTTGTATGATCGTAACCGTAGATAGAAAACAAGTTGCAACAAATAAATGGGTTGGTTCTTGGGTTTCGACAGAAAGAAGAAAAGACAAGAAAAATACGAAAGGTTTAGAGTGGTAATATTATGGTGGCTGTGATGATGTTCTTTGAATGACAGTAAGGGTGTTATATGGGTTGGGTCTTGGCTACAAGAGGGGACCGAAAGGTGGTGAATTTCAGTTGTTTGAGTGGTTGTTGATGGCGTTTTACAAATAGAGATGGAGAAATAATCATGTGGTGATTTTCGTTGATGGTGGTAATATGATGGTTGTAGGGGATTAGGGTGGTGATCAACGATGGTTTTCTTGGTCTTGTGCGTTGATAACAACAGGAAAAGAAAAGAACATGTGATCGTGGTGATGAAGTGGGTTTGTTGCAGGTGTTTACAGTGAATACAGCAGGTCAAAATAGAAATAGCAGAAATTTTATGATTTTAATAATGGTGGTGTTGCGGCGGTTATTGAAACAGAGACGATAAAAATGGGACAGTTTTTCAATGGGTTGTGGTGGTTATCGATGGCTTCACATAGAAACAGAAGAGGGATAGAGAGAGATGAGAAAGAGAAAAGGATAGAGAGATGGTGAGAGGTAATAATCGGCTGTGGTGGTGTGGTTGAGTGGTGAAGGTGGCGATAGGGTGTTGTCGGTTTAGATGAGAGTGGTGGTTGTCATCAAGAAAATAAACAGAAAACTAGGGATGGTGATTGATATCATGAAGAAGATAAGAAGAAAGAATGATCACGGGTGTGTGTGTGTGTGTGAGTAAACTAGTGAGCTGTAATACTTATAATTCATTCCCATTGTTTTGTAGTGAGCACTGATTGACAAACAGAGAAAAGGAATTCTAACTTTTGAAACGATTTTTGTTTGTTTAATTGACTAATTGGTGATATCTTGTGCCGATTTGCGGGTATAAAGCAAATTAGGGAACATATCGATTAAGATAGGAAGCTTAATACATATAATATCTGTATTAATCAAATATATATGTAGTTGTTGTAATTTAAATACTTAAAGAAACCAAATAATATTAATTATACAAATACTTATATTTAATATCAATGAAACAACTAATAATAATTTATAATAATTATAATGACAATGGTAATAATAATATCTAATTATCAATCGAATAAATAAACAAGTGTTACTATTGTTAATTTGAACTCATATATATATATATATATATATATATATATATATTTAATATTCATAAACACATTTTTAAATACACATAAAGGTTCGTGAATCGTTGAACGTAGTCAAAGGGTAACTGATTAACCGAATATAGATTTCAAACTTTCTAGACTCAACATTACATATTTTGCTTATCGTGTCGGAAACATATAAAGAATAAGGTTTAAATTTGGTCGGAAATTTCCGGGTCGTTACAGTACCCACCCGTTAAAAAAATTTCGTCCTCGAAATTTGGTAGAGGTCGTCATGGATAACAATAAGGATGTTTTCATGACGAATATGAGGTGATAATGGAGTTTTATCATTATTGAGGGATTTTGATAAAACGATTCGATCATGTGAAGCGTACGAGTGTAGCTATCACAAAAGAGTGAAATGAGTGAATATGGAATTTTTTTTTTTTAACCGATGACGTGATTAGGATTGATTTCCAGAATTTAAGGGATTTAAAGAAAATCTTACGTAATAAGAGTTGGTTTTTCGGCGAGTTAGGAAACAGGATCTTCTTTAATTTAATGTGGCAAATCTGTTTTGATTTCTCTGCCGAATATTTCACTATAAATCTGCTTCCTTTTGTTTCTGTATTTTCACAGCTCCCACCTTCTATTCTTTCCCCCTCACTCCATACTTTAAAACATTCGTCAGTATGCTCCATCCCGTTCTGATTCTTGTTATACTTCTAACTTTCACATCTTTCATTATTTTTCGGAGCTTCATGCTTTCGTTTTCTCTTTCCGACTTCGAGTCAAGCGAGTAATGGTCTTGAATTCGTAGATATAAAATTCGGAATGAACATAGTTAATGTTCTAAGAAAGAAATGGGAATGGCACGATTTTTGATTTGTCAGATTACCAGAATATCCTGGAAAAATCGAACTATCGAGACGATATGTTCTTAATATATTTGGAGATTGAATAGAATGTAAGAGTCGTGTAACATGGCACATGATGACGGTACTGTGAATCATCACATTCCATTAGAAACTTAACATGACTTACTGTAATATAATGAAGTTGATCAAGTTTCATTATATTATACTAATTCATGCATCAGTTCCCAACACTACTTCAAAACATTCTTATTTTAAACTCGAAGGTTTCAGAAATTTAGAAACTAACACAATTTCTTTTGTGTTGTAATGCAGATGTTACAGAGTGATAAATGATTTCAGATAAAGATAATTGTGAAAATATCTCCAGGAATATGGAGAATATGTATAACGGAAGATATGAAGATATCTTATAATATCTAAGATAAGATGATGATGAAGAATATCATCTGGAAAGGTTTAGAATAAGGAGTAGGGTTATTACTAACGGTTTCAGCAGGCACTGAATCGTTTGGATTATTTGAAGTCGGGTTTAGTTTTCATGATTTGTCCATGGTTTCCTTCATACTTTGCTCAATCCGTTTTCCATTTTCAACCCTTCTCTTTTTCTGGGCTTTTCCAACATACTGTACTTCACTGTAGACTTTTGACTATTAAGGTCGTTTACGGTTTTTGCTACTTCATCAACATTTCAAGAACTACTTCATAGTTCAGGATTTTTTCAGAAACTTCACATTCGAAATATGTAACTCTTAGAGATAGACGTTTTCGGTATAACTGGGAGAATTTCTACGAGATTTTCAAAATACTGTTTGCGGATTTCGCCAAAGAGATAACTAGTTGCTGATACATCTGCTGATGATGTTGTGAAATATAAAAGGTTCTCCGATAACGACAGCGAAAGGACAAGGTATAAACATCGAGGTTATAGTAGGAGTAGTCTCACTGAGAAATCGAAGTGGAGCTGTGACAAAATTAGCTTCTTGAAAAAGAATTGTAAGATTGCTTTTACTAATGGATGATAAGAAATTTTGACGCGGACACGTTTTAACTATAACTTCGGTTTTTGAAAGTTTTTAAGGTGCATAACTGTATGCATGAATTTCTCTTCCATAAACGAGGTGTGGCTGGTTCAATTTCTCAATCGAGGTGTTCTCAAGAATCATGAAAGATTTGAACGCGAATTGTAATTGTCAAGATACGAATGAGGTTTAAGATAGAATCAAGTGGCAAACTTGAAGATTAGTTTAGTTTCATATGTTATAATCAATATTTTAATTCATTTTACTTGTCCATAGTTAGCAGTCTATTAGTCTAATTATCCAATGGTCCAATAGTTCAACAGTTCAATATATTCATATATAATTTAATATACATAACTAATACGTATCGTGACCCGTGTACCGGTCTCAGTGTCGATCACAACTCAAAGTATATATATATTTTGGAATCAACTCCGACCCTGTATAGCCAACTCCCACCTTCACATATAGAGTGTCTATGGTTGTTCCAAAATATATATATAGATGGGTCAATATGATAAGTCGAAACCTTGTATACGTGTCCCGTTATTTAAAATGCATAAAGTAAATAAATATATATATCATGACCCATTATACAACGTGTTGTCTCAGAATAAATCCGACGTATTGTTGTACATGTGTCCCGACGGTATGTAAAGTGCAGAAATTAAATAACAATAAATAAAGTTGCGAGAATGTAAATTGCGATAAATTAAATGTTAATCAGTTAGCTGGGAACAGTTAGCTAGGAACAGTTAGCTAGGAACAGTTAGCGTGGAATCTTAACAAAATTTTAATTAGTTAAATCGTTTGTTTCTAACAAATTTTATTTGTCCCATGTTTTCTTCATTATGCCACTTGTTGAATTTTGATAGATCAAAATCCAAATATGAAATTTGAATGGAAATGATTATTCTGCAGTGATCATATACGTATATCGGTGGTTGTAAGTAGGATAGTAAAGGATCGTTGAATCAGATTCGGAGAATGTACAGTGTAACTTATTAATGTGAATTCTAAATATTCCTCGGGTACTACCCACCCGTTAAAATATTTTCATCATTAATAATTTGTACGAAAGAATTTTTAATTACAATCTTTATGAAAATATACATGCATATATATTTTCTTCGAATGTAATTACGAATTTAATGAGTCAATAAGATATTAAACTCATTTGATTTTTCGGTTAAAATTGGAGTACATAATCTTTAAAACATTAAAGATTACATAATCGCTATGAAAACAAATGATGTAGAACAATACATAGAACGATATGTAGAACGAAGTTCATACTCGGAGTACAGATGGTAATATTGAGGCGGGTGAGGTTGATATCCGAGGTATAGTTTGTGATGTTGAGGTTTACGACGCGGTTGTAATTGAGGGTGATAAGAATACCATTGACGTTGATGATGGTGATGCTGTTGATGCTGGTACTGAAGATTGCGATGTTGATGTTACTGGAGGTACTGGTTATGCTGCCCGTGATGCCGCTGGTGTTGGTAACCTTCGCACCAGATTCTCCAAAACCATTACTCGAGCACGTAGTTCGTTAACTTCTTATATTATGTCGGGATGATTGACTATTGAAACGAGCGGGTGAGTAAGATTCGAAATATGGGATAGTATGTAATTGTGACGAGATACTCGGAAAAGAAAAGAGAAAATGGATTCTCGAACAGGTTCGCCGGTAAGTGTTTTAGGTTCATCGCCAAGAGGCAATTTTGGTGGATGGAGGAGATCTTTGATGCAAAAAAAAAAAAAAATTTCGAATAAAGGATGATATTCTAACTTCATAGAATATTTATGTAATACTAAAGATTATGTAGACCACGGACCAATTTACGGCATGTGTCAGGCAATTCTATGGTAGCAGATACTCTAAGATATGAATTTTGTCTATACACTATCGATGCACTAAATGCAGTAAGACGTGTCTAGACTAAAGAATGATAAGCAGGCAGTTCCTAAAGATGATAAGCAGATGGTTTCCGACTAGATATGATATGCAAAACTTTTGACATGTAAACACGGTCGAAGTCCAGACTCACTAATGTATCCTAACAACTACCAGTTAGACACACTAATGGGAGACCTGGTTCGCTAAGACCAACGCTCTGATACCACCTGTAAAGACCTCGACCTTATCCTCCTGGACGAAGTCTTCAACATTTGGTTCCATTGCGATGATCAACTCCAAGTAAGGTCCTTAGTATGAGCTAATGCACAACGGAAGACTTAATTTGTACCTGAGAATAAACATGCTTTAAAAAGTCAACATAAAGTTGGTGAGATATATAGGTTTGATGCTAGCAACATTAAAACTATGGACCACAAGATTTCATATATAAACATTTAATAAAAATATTCTAAGTGGTTGAGCACTTGGTAACCATACTTAACATTTAATCACGTCGCATATTCCCTTTATTATGAAATCTTACTACACTGTACCAAGTGTAGTCATGAAACGAAGTACTGTGCAACCGTTGAATACTGGTCGTCCAGTCCGGTTGGGGTTGTCAGGCCCGATAGATCTATCAACAAGATTCGCGTTTACAATACCGCTGTAAATATTAGTTACCAAGCTGCAGGGAAGTATGCCAGTGGTACAACTCAACGTAGAATATATTTTTCAGTTACTTGTGTCCATAACGTAAAACATAAAATACATGTATTCTCATCCCGAAATATTTAGAGTTTAAAAGTGGGACTATATACTCACCATACTGTATTTTGTAGTAAAAATACATATAACATCATTGAAATAGTGTAGGGTTGGCCTCAGATTCACGAACCTATATCAGATATATATGTTAACACATAATTGAAGTCAACTAATTTCACCTATTAATTAATACTTATATAATAATTGTTAATGTCTATTTAATATTTCATGTAATATTATGTATCATTATTTTTAGATATATTTAGAAATATTGTTAATAATAATAATAAAAATGATAATTTAATAATAATGAAAATTTTAATAATAATAATTTTAATAGTAATAATAATAATTCAAGTTCAATTTCAAATTTTGATTCTAATAATAATAGTGATAGTTTTTAATAATAATGTAAATTAATAATATTAAAAATAATAAAAAATAATAATAATAATAATAATTATACCTTCAAAATAAAGAATGGGTATTATGACTCATGCCCAAATTCAATTAGTCCAACAATCATATAATAGCCTAGTTAGAATTTAAACAAGCCCAATCTCAACTTTGATCCAACTTGTGCTGTAAAAAAAAAAAATAATGAATAAGTTGCTGCAGCCATGGGTCGAACTTGCAACCTCTCGTTTCAAAAACACCTTACCAAACCACTGAAGCATTCGGTTGTTTTCGAATTTAATGTCAGTTTTAATTATTTTAAACTGTAAGTAATCTGCCGTTTTTCTTTTAAAACACAATTCATCATCATCAAATATTATCCATCGTCATTTTCATTATCATAACAGGTAGGTATCCGGCCCAATATATCCCATATATTGAAGCCCAACTAGCAAAATAAGGTCTGCTATTACTTGAATACCATTCGAATGAAGTCCAGTAGATGGGTTCCATTTTCTGTCTAAAACCACAATCGACCACAGCTCATCCCCATTATATTACACGTTAAATCAAGTGGGGATTAACAGGTGGGGTTCTTTTCAGGAAAAAGGGAAACTTGAAATAACAAAAGCCTCATCATATTCGATGTATCCTCATCTCTTTTTTTTATATCATGTACCGTCCCATTATCTTCAACCTAATCATCATTATTTTTGTTTGAGAGCAACTCGATACAGAGATGGATGACTGCAGTAGGTTTGTATGATCGTAACCGTAGATAGAAAACAAGTTGCAACAAATAAATGGGTTGGTTCTTGGGTTTCGACAGAAAGAAGAAAAGACAAGAAAAATACGAAAGGTTTAGAGTGGTAATATTATGGTGGCTGTGATGATGTTCTTTGAATGACAGTAAGGGTGTTATATGGGTTGGGTCTTGGCTACAAGAGGGGACCGAAAGGTGGTGAATTTCAGTTGTTTGAGTGGTTGTTGATGGCGTTTTACAAATAGAGATGGAGAAATAATCATGTGGTGATTTTCGTTGATGGTGGTAATATGATGGTTGTAGGGGATTAGGGTGGTGATCAACGATGGTTTTCTTGGTCTTGTGCGTTGATAACAACAGGAAAAGAAAAGAACATGTGATCGTGGTGATGAAGTGGGTTTGTTGCAGGTGTTTACAGTGAATACAGCAGGTCAAAATAGAAATAGCAGAAATTTTATGATTTTAATAATGGTGGTGTTGCGGCGGTTATTGAAACAGAGACGATAAAAATGGGACAGTTTTTCAATGGGTTGTGGTGGTTATCGATGGCTTCACATAGAAACAGAAGAGGGATAGAGAGAGATGAGAAAGAGAAAAGGATAGAGAGATGGTGAGAGGTAATAATCGGCTGTGGTGGTGTGGTTGAGTGGTGAAGGTGGCGATAGGGTGTTGTCGGTTTAGATGAGAGTGGTGGTTGTCATCAAGAAAATAAATAGAAAACTAGAGATGGTGATTGATATCATGAAGAAGATAAGAAGAAAGAATGATCACGGGTGTGTGTGTGTGTGAGTAAACTAGTGAGCTGTAATACTTATAATTCATTCCCATTGTTTTGTAGTGAGCACTGATTGACAAACAGAGAAAAGGAATTCTAACTTTTGAAACGATTTTTGTTTGTTTAATTGACTAATTGGTGATATCTTGTGCCGATTTGCGGGTATAAAGCAAATTAGGGAACATATCGATTAAGATAGGAAGCTTAATACATATAATATCTGTATTAATCAAATATATATGTAGTTGTTGTAATTTAAATACTTAAAGAAACCAAATAATATTAATTATACAAATACTTATATTTAATATCAATGAAACAACTAATAATAATTTATAATAATTATAATGACAATGGTAATAATAATATCTAATTATCAATCGAATAAATAAACAAGTGTTACTATTGTTAATTTGAACTCATATATATATATATATATATGTATATATATATATATATATATATATATATATATATATATATATATATATATATATATTTAATATTCATAAACACATTTTTAAATACACATAAAGGTTCGTGAATCGTTGAACGTAGTCAAAGGGTAACTGATTAACCGAATATAGATTTCAAACTTTCTAGACTCAACATTACATATTTTGCTTATCGTGTCGGAAACATATAAAGAATAAGGTTTAAATTTGGTCGGAAATTTCCGGGTCGTTACACATGTAGTGTTTTAATATGTATTCATACACTTTTGAAAGACTTCAAGACACTTATCAAAATACTTCTACTTAACAAAAATGCTTACAATTACATCCTCGTTCAGTTTCATCAACAATTCTACTCGTATGCACCCGTATCCGTACTCGTACAATACACAGCTTTTAGATGTATGTACTATTGGTATATACACTCCAATGATCAGCTCTTAGCAGCCCATGTGAGTCACCTAACACATGTGGGAACCATCATTTGGCAACTAGCATGAAATATCTCATAAAATTACAAAAATATGAGTAATCATTCATGACTTATTTACATGAAAACAAAATTACATATCCTTTATATCTAATCCATACACCAACGACAAAAAACACCTACAAACACTTTCATTCTTCAATTTTCTTCATCTAATTGATCTCTCTCAAGTTCTATCTTTAAGTTCTAAGTGTTCTTCATAAATTCCAAAAGTTCTAGTTTCATAAAATCAAGAATACTTTCAAGTTTGCTAGCTCACTTCCAATCTTGTAAGGTGATCATCCAACCTCAAGAAATCTTTGTTTCTTACAGTAGGTTATCATTCTAATACTAGGTAATAATCATATTCAAACTTTGGTTCAATTTCTATAACTATAACAATCTTATTTCAAGTGATGATCTTACTTGAACTTGTTTTCGTGTCATGATTTTGCTTCAAGAACTTCGAGCCATCCAAGGATCCATTGAAGCTAGATCCATTTTTATCTTTTCCAGTAGGTTTATCCAAGGAACTTAAGGTAGTAATGATGTTCATAACATCATTCGATTCATACATATAAAGCTATCTTATTCGAAGGTTTAAACTTGTAATCACTAGAACATAGTTTAGTTAATTCTAAACTTGTTCGCAAACAAAAGTTAATCCTTCTAACTTGACTTTTAAAATCAACTAAACACATGTTCTATATCTATATGATATGCTAACTTAATGATTTAAAACCTGGAAACACGAAAAACACCGTAAAACCGGATTTATGCCGTCGTAGTAACACTGCGGGCTGTTTTGGGTTAGTTAATTAAAAACTATGATAAACTTTGATTTAAAAGTTGTTATTCTGAGAAAATGATTTTTATTATGAACATGAAACTATATCCAAAAATTATGGTTAAACTCAAAGTGGAAGTATGTTTTCTAAAATGGTCATCTAGACGTCGTTCTTTCGACTGAAATGACTACCTTTACAAAAATGACTTGTAACTTATTTTTCTGACTATAAACCTATACTTTTCTGTTTAGATTCATAAAATAGAGTTCAATATGAAACCATAGCAATTTGATTCACTCAAAACGGATTTAAAATGAAGAAGTTATGGGTAAAACAAGATTGGATAATTTTTCTAATTTTAGCTACGTGAAAATTGGTAACAAATCTATTCCAACCATAACTTAATCAACTTGTATTGTATATTATGTAATCTTGAGATACCATAGACACGTATACAATGTTTTGACCTATCATGTCGACACATCTATATATATTTCGGAACAACCATAGACACTCTATATGTGAATGTTGGAGTTAGCTATACAGGGTTGAGGTTGATTCCAAAATATATATAGTTTGAGTTGTGATCAATACTGAGATACGTATACACTGGGTCGTGGATTGATTCAAGATAATACTTATCGATTTATTTCTGTACATCTAACTGTGGACAACTAGTTGTAGGTTACTAACGAGGACAGCTGACTTAATAAACTTAAAACATCAAAATATATTAAAAGTGTTGTAAATATATTTTGAACATACTTTGATATATTTGTATATATTGTTATAGGTTCGTGAATCAACCAGTGGCCAAGTCTTACTTCCCGACGAAGTAAAAATCTGTGAAAGTGAGTTATAGTCCCACTTTTAAAATCTAATATTTTTGGGATGAGAATACATGCAGGTTTTATAAATGATTTACAAAATAGACACAAGTACGTGAAACTACATTCTATGGTTGAATTATCGAAATCGAATATGCCCCTTTTTATTAAGTCTAGTAATCTAAGAATTAGGGAACAGACACCCTAATTGATGCGAATCCTAAAGATAGATCTATCGGGCCCAACAAGCCCCATCCAAAGTACCGGATGCTTTAGTACTTCGAAATTTATATCATATCCGAAGGGTGTCCCGGAATGATGGGGATATTCTTATATATGCATCTTGTTAATGTCGGTTACCAGGTGTTCACCATATGAATGATTTTTATCTCTATGTATGGGATGTGTATTGAAATATGAAATCTTGTGGTCTATTATTATGATTTGATATATATAGGTTAAACCTATAACTCACCAACATTTTTGTTGACGTTTTAAGCATGTTTATTCTCAGGTGATTATTAAGAGCTTCCGCTGTCGCATACTTAAATAAGGACGAGATTTGGAGTCCATGCTTGTATGATATTGTGTAAAAACTGCATTCAAGAAACTTATTTTGTTGTAACATATTTGTATTGTAAACCATTATGTAATGGTCGTGTGTAAACAGGATATTTTAGATTATCATTATTTGATAATCTACGTAAAATTTTTTAAAACCTTTATCTATGAAATAAAGGTTATGGTTTGTTTTAAAAATGAATGCAGTCTTTGAAAAACGTCTCATATAGAGGTCAAAACCTCGCAACGAAATCAATTAATATGGAACGTTTTTAATCAATAAGAACGGGACATTTCAGTTGGTATCCGAGCGTTGGTCTTAGAGAACCAGAATTTTGCATTAGTGTGTCTTATCGAGTTTGTTAGGATGCATTAGTGAGTCTGGACTTCGACCGTGTTTACTTGAAAAATGATTGCTTAACAAATTTTGTTGGAAACTATATATTTTTAACATGTGAATATTATGTGATATATTAATCTCTTAACGCGTTTGATATTATGTGATAGATGTCTACCTCTAGAACAAGTCCCATTGACTCACCTAATAATAATGAAGAGTCAAATGTAAATTGGAATGATTCGTGGACTGATTCACAAGTTCCCGAAGAGGAACCGGAAGAAGAGTCGGAACCGGAAGAAGAATCGGAACCGGAAGAAGAATCGGAACCGGATGAAGAAGTAGAACCGGTGGGGGAAATAATAAAACGGTTAAGTAAAAGAAAATCCTCAACCAACCGACCAAGGTTAATTATGGTCAATGGTGTTTCCGCCAAGGAAGCAAAATATTGGGAGGATTACCAATTCTCCTATGAATCGGATTCCGACGAGAATTCCGATGATGTTATAGAAATTACCCCAACTGAATTTAAAAAGGCAAAAGAAAATAATAAGGGAAAGGGCATAAAAATAGAGAAATCTAATTCCAACCCCGATGAACTTTATATGTATCGTCAACCCCCGAAGTCCTTAAGTTGTAACAATGACCCGGGAACCTCTAAACCACCAGGTTTTTCTAAACCGTTGTGGAAAATGACAGTTAGTATTAGGGGAACATCATATATCCCTAGAAACTTGGCAAAACGAACCAAAACCGAAGAAGAAGAAACGAGCGAGTCGGAATAAGATAGTTGTATTCGTGTGGTGTAATATATGTAATATAGTGTTCTTATGCTTTATGATATATGTAAAAATTGCTAGTATTAATAAGTATTTTTTTATGAATCTAACTCTTGTCTATTTTACAGTTTAAAAACACAAAATGGATAGACAACCCAATATTTTAAGAGACCTACCCGGAGACATGATTGATGAAATCTTGTCTAGAGTCGGTCAGAATTCCTCGGCACAACTATTTAAGGCGAGATCAGTTTGTAAGACATTCGAAGAACGTTCCAAGAATGCCTTGGTTTATAAAAGGCTTTCGTTCGAAAGATGGGGGATATCACATTGGGAAATCCATAAGTTACGATGTGTTTACTTTGACGCATATATTGCGGGGAACCCAAATGCTATTTTACGCAACGGGTTAAGAAATTATTTTGACTCAGTATATCCGAATATAGGACTTCGTGATTTAGAAAAAGCGGCTAACATGCAACATAAAGAAGCATGTTATGCTTACGGATTAGTAATGTTCGCTTCTCACCAAAGTGAGAACAAGAACATCGGGCTACAACTATTAAACAAAACGTTCCCACAAGTGACGGAGTCGGTAATTGGGGTAAGAAATGAGGTTTTTAGATTATTACGGGACTGTTGGACATTACGTAACCCTCATCCCTTTGACAACGTTACAACACGCTGTCTTATCAACGGCCATAACGGTTATGTTCCACAAGACCAAGGATGGGAAGTAGTCCTAGTAAAACCAGAATGCATGACTTGTTTCTGGACGTATGAATTACGTGTTTTTATTGCCTTTTCTGAACGACTTGTGTACTAGCTAGAATTATCTTCACAACTATCTTGTATCAAAGTTATTGTGTGCTATATTTCATGCTTTATGTAAAATAAGCGGTATTGTAAGTTTGTAAAATATTGTATAAATGTTTGAACGCGAAATATTATTATAATCAGTTTTTCATATAGAATTGTAGTAGTTGAATTTATATTAGCTACTAAGTATGAACTTAACGGGTAGGTACTACCCGAATTTAAACTTATAAAACGCTAATATGAAGAAAAAGCTTTTATAAATGAGTTCATATTATGCTACGAAATACTATTAACTACTCTTAATATTCTGTATGATTAACTTGTTCCATTTGACTATTTTGAAGGAAATGGCACCGACTACTCGACACACCGTGAATATGAATGAAGAGGAATTCCGTACTTTTCTAGCTTCAAACATAGCCGCAGTACAGGCTGCGCTACATACCAACAATAACCTTGGATCTAGCAGTACAGGAAATCGTGTAGGATGCACCTACAAAGAATTCACTGCCTGCAAACCTTTGGAATTCGATGGAACCGAAGGACCGATCGGATTGAAACGGTGGACCGAGAAGGTCGAATCGGTGTTTGCCATAAGTAAGTGTACTGAAGAGGACAAAGTGAAGTACGCTACGCATACCTTCACAGGTTCTGCGTTAACATGGTGGAATACCTATCTAGAGCAAGTGGGACAAGACGATGCGTACGCACTACTGTGGTCAGCATTCAAGCACTTGATGAACGAGAAGTACCGTCCCAGAACCGAGGTCAATAAGCTCAAGACAGAACTTAGAGGGTTACGAACCCAAGGATTTGATATTACCACGTACGAAAGACGATTCACAGAATTGTGCCTATTGTGTCCGGGAGCATTCGAAGATGAGGAAGAGAAGATCGACGCGTTTGTGAAAGGATTACCGGAAAGAATCCAAGAAGATATAAGTTCACACGAGCCCGCCTCCATACAACAGGCATGAAGAATGGCTCACAAACTAGTGAACCAGATTGAAGAAAGAATTAAAGAACAGACTGCTGAAGAGGCCAATGTGAAGCAAGTCAAAAGAAAGTGGGAGGAAAACGGTGATAAGAATCACCAATACAACAACAACAGCAATTACAACAATAATCGCAACAATTATCCCAACAATCGCAACATTAATCGCAACTACAACAAACGGCCCAACAACAACAACAACAACAACAACAACAGCAACTACAACAATCATCCCAACAACAATAATAACCGCAACAACAACAACAATCAGAAGCAGCTATGCCAAAGGTGTGAAAAGTATCACTCGGGGTTCTGCACCAAATTTTGCAACAAGTGTAAAAGAAATGGTCATAGCGCGGCGAAGTGTGAGGTCTACGGACCAGGGGTTAATAGAACGAAAGGAACAAATGGTGTCGGAACGAGTAATGGCGGAGCAAGTAGTGTCGGAGCAAGTTATGCCAATATAGTTTGTTATAAATGTGGAAAACCGGGCCATATTATTAGAAATTGCCCGAACCAGGAGAACACGAATGGACAAGGCCGCGGAAGAGTTTTCAATATTAATGCGGCAGAGGCACAGGAAGACCCGGAGCTTGTTACGGGTACGTTTCTTATTGACAATAAATCTGCTTACGTTTTATTTTATTCGGGTGCGGATAGAAGCTATATGAGTAGAGATTTTTGTGCTAAATTAAGTTGTCCATTGACGCCTTTGGATAGTAAATTTTTACTCGAATTAGCAAATGGTAAATTAATTTCAGCAGATAATATATGTCGGAATCGAGAAATTAAACTGGTTAGCGAAACATTTAAGATTGATTTGATACCAGTAGAGTTAGGGAGTTTTGATGTGATAATCGGTATAGACTGGTTGAAAGAAGTGAAAGCAGAGATCGTTTGTTACAAAAATGCAATTCACATTATACGAGAAAAAGGAAAACCCTTAATGGTGTACGGAGAAAAGGGCAACACGAAGCTACATCTTATTAGTAATTTGAAGGCACAAAAACTAATAAGAAAAGGTTGCTATGTTGTTCTAGCACACGTCGAGAAAGTACAAACTGAAGAAAAGAGCATCAATGATGTTCCCATTGCAAAAGAATTTCCCGATGTATTTCCGAAAGAATTACCGGGATTACCCCCACATCGATCCGTTGAATTTCAAATAGATCTTGTACCAGGAGCTGCACCAATAGCTCGTGCTCCTTACAGACTCGCACCCAGCGAGATGAAAGAACTGCAAAGCCAATTACAAGAACTTTTAGAGCGTGGTTTCATTCGACCAAGCACATCACCGTGGGGAGCTCCTGTTTTGTTTGTCAAGAAGAAAGATGGTACATTCAGGTTGTGTATCGACTACCGAGAGTTGAACAAACTTACCATCAAGAACCGCTACCCACTACCGAGAATCGACGACTTATTTGATCAACTACAAGGCTCGTCTGTTTATTTAAAGATTGACTTACGTTCCGGGTATCATCAAATGCGGGTGAAAGAAGATGATATTCCAAAGACTGCTTTCAGAACACGTTACGGTCATTACGAGTTTATGGTCATGCCGTTTGGTTTAACTAATGCACCAGCTGTGTTCATGGACCTTATGAACCGAGTGTGTGGACCATACCTTGACAAGTTTGTCATTGTTTTCATTGATGACATACTTATTTACTCAAAGAATGACCAAGAACATGGTGAACATTTGAGAAAGGTGTTAGAAGTATTGAGGAAGGAAGAATTGTACGCTAAGTTTTCAAAGTGTGCATTTTGGTTGGAAGAAGTTCAATTCCTCGGTCACATAGTGAACAAAGAAGGTATTAAGGTGGATCCGGCAAAGATAGAAACTGTTGAAAAGTGGGAAACCCCGAAAACTCCGAAACACATACGCCAGTTTTTAGGACTAGCTGGTTACTACAGAAGGTTCATCCAAGACTTTTCCAGAATAGCAAAACCCTTGACTGCATTAACGCATAAAGGGAAGAAATTTGAATGGAAGGATGAACAAGAGAAAGCGTTTCAGTTATTGAAGAAAAAGCTAACTACGGCACCTATATTGTCATTGCCTGAAGGGAATGATGATTTTGTGATTTATTGTGACGCATCAAAGCAAGGTCTCGGTTGTGTATTAATGCAACGAACGAAGGTGATTGCTTATGCATCTAGAAAATTGAAGATTCACGAGCAAAATTATACGACGCATGATTTGGAATTAGGCGCGGTTGTTTTTGCATTAAAGACTTGGAGGCACTACTTATATGGGGTCAAAAGTATTATATATACCGACCACAAAAGTCTTCAACACATATTTAATCAGAAACAACTGAATATGAGGCAGCGTAGGTGGATTGAATTGTTGAATGATTACGACTTTGAGATTCGTTACCACCCGGGGAAGGCAAATGTGGTAGCCGATGCCTTGAGCAGGAAGGACAGAGAACCCATTCGAGTAAAATCTATGAATATAATGATTCATAATAACCTTACTACTCAAATAAAGGAGGCGCAACAAGGAGTTTTAAAAGAGGGAAATTTAAAGGATGAAATACCCAAAGGATCGGAGAAGCATCTTAATATTCGGGAAGACGGAACCCGGTATAGGGCTGAAAGGATTTGGGTACCAAAATTTGGAGATATGAGAGAAATGGTACTTAGAGAAGCTCATAAAACCAGATACTCAATACATCCTGGAATGGGGAAGATGTACAAGGATCTCAAGAAACATTTTTGGTGGCCGGGTATGAAAGCCGATGTTGCTAAATACGTAGGAGAATGTTTGACGTGTTCTAAGGTCAAAGCTGAGCATCAGAAACCATCAGGTCTACTTCAACAACCCGAAATCCCGGAATGGAAATGGGAAAACATTACCATGGATTTCATCACTAAATTGCCAAGGACTGCAAGTGGTTTTGATACTATTTGGGTAATAGTTGATCGTCTCACCAAATCAGCACACTTCTTGCCAATAAGAGAAGATGACAAGATGGAGAAGTTAGCACAACTGTATTTGAAGGAAGTCATCTCCAGACATGGAATACCAATCTCTATTATCTCTGATAGGGATGGCAGATTTATTTCAAGATTCTGGCAGACATTACAGCAAGCATTAGGAACTCGTCTAGACATGAGTACTGCCTATCATCCACAAACTGATGGGCAGAGCGAAAGGACGATACAAATGCTTGAAGACATGCTACGAGCATGTGTTATTGATTTCGGAAACAGTTGGGATCGACATCTACCATTAGCAGAATTTTCCTACAACAACAGCTACCATTCAAGCATTGAGATGGCGCCGTTTGAAGCACTTTATGGTAGAAAGTG
The DNA here is from genome assembly GCF_046630445.1 of Rutidosis leptorrhynchoides. Lineage (NCBI taxonomy): Eukaryota > Viridiplantae > Streptophyta > Magnoliopsida > Asterales > Asteraceae > Rutidosis > Rutidosis leptorrhynchoides. The sequence continues at coordinate 616,083,892 of NC_092333.1, read as the reverse complement.
CAGGTCTCCGATTTGTTGGAGTGAAGTGGGGGATAGACAGATTACGGGTCCGGAGATTATACAAGAAACTACCGAGAAGATCATCCAAATTCAACAACGGTTGAAAACCGCCCAAAGTCGACAAAAGAGCTACGCTGACATTAAAAGAAAAGATATAGAATTTGAAATTGGAGAGATGGTCATGCTTAAAGTTGCACCTTGGAAAGGCGTTGTTCGATTTGGTAAACGAGGGAAATTAAATCCAAGGTATATTGGACCATTCAAGATTATTGATCGTGTCGGACCAGTAGCTTACCGACTTGAGTTACCTCAACAACTCGCGGCTGTACATAACACTTTCTACGTCTCGAATTTGAAGAAATGTTTTGCTAAAGAAGATCTCACTATTCCGTTAGATGAAATCCAAATCAACGAAAAACTTCAATTCATCGAAGAACCCGTCGAAATAATGGATCGTGAGGTTAAAAGACTTAAGCAAAACAAGATACCAATTGTTAAGGTTTGATGGAATGCTCGTAGAGGACCCGAGTTCACCTGGGAGCGTGAAGATCAGATGAAGAAGAAATACCCGCATCTATTTTCAGAAGATTCGTCAACACCTTCAACAGCTTAAAATTTCGGGACGAAATTTATTTAACGGGTAGGTACTGTAGTGACCCGAACTTTTCCATGTTTATATATATTAATTGAGATTGATATTTACATGATTAAATGTTTCCAACATGTTAAGCAATCAAACTTGTTAAGACTTGATTAATTGAAATAGGTTTCATATAGACAATTGACCACCCAAGTTGACCGGTGATTCACGAACGTTAAAACTTGTAAAAACTATATGATGACATATATATGGTTATATATATAGTTAACATGATATTATGATAAGTAAACATATCATTAAGTATATTAACAATGAACTACATATGTAAAAACAAGACTACTAACTTAATGATTTTGAAACGAGACATATATGTAACGATTATCATTGTAACGACATTTAATGTATGTATATCATATTAAGAGATATTCGTACATCATAATATCATGATAATATAATAATTTAAAATCTCTTTTGATATTATAAACATTGGGTTAACAACATTTAACAAGATCGTTAACCTAAAGGTTTCAAAACAACATTTACATGTAACGACTAACGATGACTTAACGACTCAGTTAAAATGTATATACATGTAGTGTTTTAATATGTATTCATACACTTTTGAAAGACTTCAAGACACTTATCAAAATACTTCTACTTAACAAAAATGCTTACAATTACATCCTCGTTCAGTTTCATCAACAATTCTACTCGTATGCACCCATATTCGTACTCGTACAATACACAGCTTTTAGATGTATGTACTATTGGTATATACACTCCAATGATCAGCTCTTAGCAGCCCATGTGAGTCACCTAACACATGTGGGAACCATCATTTGGCTACTAGCATGAAATATCTCATAAAATTACAAAAATATGAGTAATCATTCATGACTTATTTACATGAAAACAAAATTACATATCCTTTATATCTAATCCATACACCAACGACCAAAAACACCTACAAACACTTTCATTCTTCAATTTTCTTCATCTAATTGATCTCTCTCAAGTTCTATCTTTCAGTTCTAAGTGTTCTTCATAAATTCCAAAAGTTCTAGTTTCATAAAATCAAGAATACTTTCAAGTTTTCTAGCTCACTTCCAATCTTGTAAGGTGATCATCCAACCTCAAGAAATCTTTGTTTCTTACAGTAGGTTATCATTCTAATACAAGTTAATAATCATATTCAAACTTTGGTTCAATTTCTATAACTATAACAATCTTATTTCAAGTGATGATCTTACTTGAACTTGTTTTCGTGTCATGATTTTGCTTCAAGAACTTCGAGCCATCCAAGGATCCATTGAAGCTAGATCCATTTTTCTCTTTTCCAGTAGGCTTATCCAAGGAACTTAAGGTAGTAATGATGTTCATAACATCATTCGATTCATACATATAAAGCTATCTTATTCGAAGGTTTAAACTTGTAATCACTAGAACATAGTTTAGTTAATTCTAAACTTGTTCGCAAACAAAAGTTAATCCTTCTAACTTGACTTTTAAAATCAACTAAACACATGTTCTATATCTATATGATATGCTAACTTAATGATTTAAAACCTGGAAACACGAAAAACACCGTAAAACGGATTTACGCCGTCGTAGTAACACTGCGGGCTATTTTGGGTTAGTTAATTAAAAACTATGATAAACTTTGATTTAAAAGTTGTTATTCTGAGAAAATGATTTTTATTATGAACATGAAACTATATCCAAAAATTATGGTTAAACTCAAAGTGGAAGTATATTTTCTAAAATGGTCATCTAGACGTCGTTATTTCGACTGAAATGACTACCTTTACAAAAACGACTTGTAACTTATTTTTCCGACTATAAACCTATACTTTTCTGTTTAGATTCATAAAATAGAGTTCAATATGAAACCATAGCAATTTGATTCACTCAAAACGGATTTAAAATGAAGAAGTTATGGGTAAAACAAGATTGGATAATTTTTCTCATTTTAGCTACGTGAAAATTGGTAACAAATCTATTCCAACCATAACTTAATCAACTTGTATTGTATATTATGTAATCTTGAGATACCATAGACACGTATACAATGTTTCGACCTATCATGTCGACACATCTATATATATTTCGGAACAACCATAGACACTCTATATGTGAATGTTGGAGTTAGCTATACAGGGTTGAGGTTGATTCAAAAATATATATAGTTTGAGTTGTGATCAATACTGAGATACGTATACACTGGGTCGTGGATTGATTCAAGATAATATTTATCTATTTATTTCTGTACATCTAACTGTGGACAACTAGTTGTAGGTTACTAACGAGGACAGCTGACTTAATAAACTTAAAACATCAAAATATATTAAAAGTGTTGTAAATATATTTTGAACATACTTTGATATATATGTATATATTGTTATAGGTTCGTGAATCAACCAGTGGCCAAGTCTTACTTCCCGACGAAGTAAAATTCTGTGAAAGTGAGTTATAGTCTCACTTTTAAAATCTAATATTTTTGGGATGAGAATACATGCAGGTTTTATAAATGATTTACAAAATAGACACAAGTACGTAAAACTACATTCTATGGTTGAATTATCGAAATCGAATATGCCCCTTTTTATTAAGTCTGGTAATCTAAGAATTAGGGAACAGACCCCCTAATTGATGCGAATCCTAAAGATAGATCTATCGGGCCCAACAAGCCCCATCCAAAGTACCGGATGCTTTAGTACTTCGAAATTTATATCATATCCGAAGGGTGTCCCGGAATGATGGGGATATTCTTATATATGCATCTTGTTAATGTCGGTTACCAGGTGTTCACCATATGAATGATTTTTATCTCTATGTATGGGATGTGTATTGAAATATGAAATCTTGTGGTCTATTATTATGATTTGATATATATAGGTTAAACCTATAACTCACCAACATTTTTGTTGACGTTTTAAGCATGTTTATTCTCAGGTGATTATTAAGAGCTTCCGCTGTCGCATACTTAAATAAGGACGAGATTTGGAGTCCATGCTTGTATGATATTGTGTAAAAACTGCATTCAAGAAACTTATTTTGTTGTAACATATTTGTATTGTAAACCATTATGTAATGGTCGTGTGTAAACAGGATATTTTAGATTATCATTATTTGATAATCTACGTAAATTTTTTTAAAACCTTTATCTATGAAATAAAGGTTATGGTTTGTTTTAAAAATGAATGCAGTCTTTGAAAAACGTCTCATATAGAGGTCAAAACCTCGCAACGAAATCAATTAATATGGAACGTTTTTAATCAATAAGAACGGGACATTTCACCTAAATCCCTTAGACCATGCTCTGATACCACTTGAAACAACCCAACCCGTATTCCATACGATAAATTTTTTTTCTTTAAAATAATAAAAATTTATGCGGCAATCAAATATGTAAACCATTCCACACGTTTCGTTAAAACATACAACAAGTTTAGTGTTTACAATAGGCACGACGGCCATTAACAAATGTGATACAAGTTTGACCTAACCAAAAACGATAGTTTTAATCCAAACAACACATCGGGCATGGTTTGGGGCTAAACTACCCAAAATGCTAGGCCAACTTCCAAAAGCTCTAACGAAACATCATCAAAGGACACCTAGTGCCCAACAACCCCTTTCCCCTTATCCGCACCTGCATCTAAAAAGATAAACAACGAGAGGGGTAAGCTAACGCTTAGTGAATGCAATAATTATACATGTTCATATATAACCTACTTACTTGCAATCACTTACCATATCGCATACAAGCTAGCACGATAACTATGCAAACATCATGCATAAACTACTATCCACAATTCACAAGAAGCTAGCAACAACAATAGCATATAGTTCACAATTTAATATGCTAGATACGAATTCACACAACCATGGTTAACCAATCGTACAAAGGAACGGTACTCGTAAAAGACCGTCGGAGTTCATAACATCCATTAGTGTTACTTAAACACCGCGTAATCACTAATCCCCCGGGTGATGTCTTGAACAATGCGACTAACTCACCCCCATGACAATGTGGCGTCTTGAACACCGCGACGATTCCACATGTCAATCAAAACAAAGAGTGGTGCCTTGAACACCGCGACATCCACTCCCATGACACTGTGGTGTCTTAAACACCGCGATAATACCACATGTCAATCAAACAATGAGTGGTGCCTTGAACACCGCGGCATCCACTCCCATGACAATGTGGTGTCTTAAACACCGCGACAATACCACATGTCAATCAAACAATGAGTAGTGTCTTGAACACCGCGATAATACTACTCGTTACTTAGGATGTGGTGTCTTAAACACCGCGACAATGCCACATTCATACTACACAAATAAATACATTATATACGTACACGCATAATTATTCCACTCACCTTAACACAAGGATGATGATTATGCACTTCCGAACTTTAAAGCAATGTACCTAATACATTAAGTACACTTTCAATACACAAACTAGTGAAACTAGCCACATTACTTACACTTGAGCATTTAATGACCCAATTTGCATTAAATAACTCAACTACACCAAAACCACCCTTAATTGGCCAAGACACATGTTAGATCACTAAAACTAGTTATTTAAAGTCTACTAACTTAAACCAACACAAACTTTGGGTAATTCATACCCCTTTCACCCTAACTAGGTCAACATTACTCTTTCGACCCATTTTAAATACTTAAATTTACAAACTTGGTCAACTTAACCCATTTACAATTTTTCCTTCAATTACAAGTGTATTAGTGACTAAAAACGCCATTTAACACTTTAAATCTCAAATCATAAGACCAAACCCTAGATTATAGCTATTTAGGGTTTCCTTTCATCAACATAACCCAAATCCACCCATATTACCCCCAAATAGGTCTTACAAGTTCCAAATGAACCAAACCCTAGCATAAACTAATTAAAACTCAAAACATGGAGTTAAGACTTACCAACACTATCCACTTGTAGCTAAGAACAAGGAGAACAACTTTAATTCTTGCTCCAAAGATCAACTCTCGATTCCTCATTCACAAATCTCACTTGAATTTAAATGGGTTTTTATGTTTGAGAGTAAAATGGAGGAAGAAAATAGAAAAGAAAATGAGAAAAATGGATAAGTGGTGGAGATTAAATGCTCCCATCAGCTCTATACGTTAAATTACCAATTTGCCCCTTAAAATCACTTAAAATGAGCTAAATCCGGAATCAGTTCAGCAGAACTGCCGCGGCGCGACGCCATTTGTCGCGGCGCGACACATAAAGGAAAAACTGACCCTCCTTAGCATGCTTCCTGACTTCGTTTTGCTTGAGATGCCGCGGCGCGGCTGAGGTCATCGCGGCGTGACAATACAAAGATATTTTGACCTGTTTAACAGGCCTCATGAACTTGATTTCAGTTGAATACCGCAGCGCGACCAGGACTTCCGCGGCGCGGTAAAGGCCTGTGCCTGATCGTTTGCTCGACAACAAAATTTAACGATTAAATATTTGGCTTGTACGCCCCGTCCTCGCTTCCTACATATGTCTAAACTTCACATTTACGTCTCACATGACTTAGCACCATAAAAACCCATGTATAAACTTCCACATGCATGCATTCTCAAGTATACATATATATTTGTATCTATATGTATACATATACATTCACACATAAACTAATGAGTTATAAACGTATTACAATTAAGTATGTACCTTTAAATATGTATGGAAAAAACGGGATGTTACATTATGAATTGGAAATCACCAAGGAATCCGACAGAAATTAAGTGTTTTCTGGGATTAGCTGGTTATTAACGAAGGTTCATAAAAGATTTCTCGAAAATAGCTGGTCCGTTGACTAAGTTGACTCGAAAAGACATAGCCTTTCGATGGGGTGATGATCAAGAAAAGGCTTTTCAGACTTTGAAACTGTTATTGTGTCAGGCTCCAGTGTTAGCATTACCAGAAGGTTTAGATGACTTCGTGGTCTATTGTGATGCGTCTTTCGCCGGGTTGGGTTGTGTATTAATGCAGAGAGATAAAGTGATCGCGTACGCCTCCAGACAGTTGAAAGTTCATGAAAGAAATTATCATGTACATGATTTAGAAATGGCTGCCGTAGTGTTTACCCTGAAGCTATGGAGACATTATTTGTATGGGACACATTGTGTAATATGTACAGATCAGAAGAGTCTGCAATATATTTTCTCTCAGAAAGAACTGAATATGCGTCAGAGAAGGTGGCAAGAGCTGATTAAAGACTACGATTGTGAAATCAGGTACCATCCGGGTAAAGCAAATGTCGTAGCAGATGCACTGAGTCGTAAAAAGTCTGATGAGAATGTGAAATTTCTGCGTTTGAGTATAACTTCAGATTTGATCGATCAATTACGAACTGTTCAAGCCTGTGCTTTGGAGGATGAACATATTAAATCTGAACTTAAGACTAAACGAAAATTTGACCTAATTGATGATTCTCGTGGACTTAAGACTTTAAAAAACCGTATTTGGGTGCCTATGCTTGGAGACTTGAGGGATATGATCATGACTGAAGCTCACAAATCCAGATTGATAGTACATCCAGGCAGTAATAAGATGTATCTTGATTTGAAATCAGTGTATTGGTGGCCGACTATGAAAACAGATATCGCTCGTTTTGTTGAAAAGTGCCATGTTTGTGCACAAGTGAAGGCAGAACACCAGAAACCGTATGGTTCGTTGCGTCAGTTACAGATTCCAGAGTGGAAATGGGAGCATATCACGATGGATTTTGTGACAAAATTACCTAGAACTCAGAGAAAACACGATATGATTTGGGTAATAGTTGATCGTTTGACCAAGAGTGCTCATTTTCTTGCTACTCATGAGACAACGTCATTAAGTGAACTTGCTGATTTATATGTGAAAGAGATAATTAGTCGTCATGGTGTGCCATTATCGATTGTGTCAGACAGGGATTCTAGATTTGTATCGAACTTCTGGAACAGTCTACAACAGAATCTGGGTATACGTGTGAATCTGAGTACAGCTTATCATCCTCAGACAGATGGTTAGAGTGAACGAACGATACAGACACTAGAGGATATGTTGAGAGCATGTGTATTAGAATATGGTAGTTCGTGGGATACACATTTGCCGTTAGTTGAATTCGCGTATAACAATTCTTATCATTCGAGCATAGGAATGCCGCCTTACGAAATGTTGTACGGTCGTCATTGTAGAACTCCGACTTGTTGGTTAGAAGCTGGAGAGAAACAGTTTGCTGGTCCCGAAATTGTTCAAATGACAGCCGAAAAAGTTGCAATTGCACGAGAAAAGTTGAAAGCTACCAGAGATAGACAAAATATGTATGCCGATCTACGTAGACGTCCGATAACTTTTAATGTGTGTGATCGTGTGTATCTTAAGGTTTCACCGTGGAAAGGGGTTATCAGATTTGGTAAACGTGGTAAGCTTGCGCCAAGGTATATTAGACCGTTTCCAATTAGTGAGATTCTGAATGATCAAACAGTGGTACTGGATCTTCCGCCAGAGTTATCTTGTATTCATAATACCTTTAATGTGTGTTATTTACGTAAGTGTAAAGTCGATGACGAGACACAGATCGTACCGCTAGTAGATTTGAAAGTTGATTTGAGTAAAAAGTTGGTGGAGGAACCAATTCGAGTGGTCGACAGAAAGGTTACTAAGTTAAGAAAGAAAGAGATCCCGATGGTTTTAGTAGAATGGAAACACAGCTTAGGGTCTAACATGACATGGGAGACAGAAGAGTTGATGAAGACCCGTTACCCTCATCTGTTTGACCAAGACCAGATTTTGAGGACATAATCTCTTTAAGGGGGTGGATTTGTAACAGACTGAAACCGGAGTTAGAAGTAAGATTACTTAATTGCCCTTAGGTTTATATTTGTGTTTAAATATGCTTCTATTTTAATAATATATTTATTATTATTTGATTAGTTGGTTAAGACCAGTTTATGACACGGGTCACAGAAACAGTTCGTTTGTTTAATTTGGACTCCGTTAGGGCCTCCTAACGAGGTACGAAAGATATCAGATAACTGATAAATACCCGTGTGTTGTGGGGTATGGGTTTTAATACCCACTTAAGAGTGTAAACTGCTTCTATCTTCTCATTTCTAGATTTATCTCAAAACAAGTACGCACCTAACTTCTTTTCCTCTCAAACCCTAAATTAATCCAAGCTAGAAATTAGATTATAAGGCTTTAAGGATTGATTCATATCATCTTTATGATCATTAATCCAGGTTTGTTTACTTGAATTCGTGTGTTAATTCTTAAAGAAATTGGGTTTGGGTGTAAAGTGGGTTTTAAGCATTTTTGATCTTGAATCTTCATGTTTTGTGTTTATTATACTTAATTGATGTTAGAAATAGTTGTTATAAGGTTTATATGATGTTTTTCAAGTGATTTTGAGGTTAGAACTTGTAAAAATCGAGTTTTTGGGCCAAAAACGCAAAAATCAGCGTGCAGGAGCTGTTCTTCAGCACCCACACTTTTGACAGGTCACTCGTATGAGCGACCACACTTTTGAGGGTCAACCACACATTTTAGGACTCACTCGCACGAGTGAGGCCTCAGTCACACGTGTGAGCACAAGGTCAGATTTGTGGAAACTTGTTTTGGTCATAACTTTCAAACCGTAACTCTGTTTTTGATGAATCAAGTATCGTTGGAATCGTAATGAAAAATACTTTCCAATGGTAAACTTTTTAGAAGCTATATCAGAAAGTATTTTGTTCATAAATAGAGATATTAGCGTGTGTGTCTAGTGTGCATGCGTTATTATGTTATTATGGGTTGAATTCTTGATATAGGCTTATGAATTATTGAATATATGATGAATATAAGTTGGATAATGTTATTAAATATTGTTATTGATGTTCCTTGTCACTCGCATAAGTGAGTCTTCACTTGTACGAGTGAGCTTTCACTCGTACGGTTGAGGCGGTCAACCGCATGGTGAACCGCACGAGTGAGTGACTTCTTGAACTAGTATATTTAAAAGTTGGATCGTACGGTTGAGATGTGACTCGTACGAGTCATATGTCACTCGTGTAGTCAACCGTACGGATCTACTGTTGTCTAATTAGATATTTGGCCAAGGACTAAACGTACGAGTGAGGTGTCAACCGCACGGTTGAGGTTCCTCAAATGTGCGGGTGAGTGTCGCTCGTACGGTTGACTAGTCAGGTGGTTAAGTGTTCAAGTCTTTATATATTGATGCTATTGTCGTATTGCTGGGATTATATCAAGACATGATTACTGACTTGGTTATGTTTATTCTCAGGTGGAAAGGATAAAGAGAAAGCTCAGTAGTTAGAATATGAGCCGTTGCTAGTAATTGGAGAGTGGGTCTATCTTAGGATAGAGTTTAAGTAGCAAATCATGCTACTGTGGATTACTCTGATTACCTTGTGTAGTGTAGTGATTTTCATGCTAGATAGATAGTTGCATGCTATGTGATCTATATATATTGTATATGTGCACTGTGTTTGACACCAGCCATACCTAGGGTGGTTGGGGGCTTTCAACCATGCCTGGGGAGGTTGAAGTTCGTGTGAGGTCAACCATTCCAAGGGAGGTTGAGTCCAAGTCCTACAGTCTGTTAGTATAGCATAAAAGAACGCATGTGTTGCGTTTGGATAGTTATGCAGAGACTTGGTAGGAGGGACTATCGGTAGACTCTAATTCGATCGGCTAGGAGTCGTGTGCCCGTACAAGCTGCCGAGCCTCATATTGTCGTTGTTTGTATGCTTGATGGATGTAAGCATGTTAGTTGACTGTCGTATGAGGGATTGCTTAAGCTTAATCTGTAGATAGATTCCATTCACTTAGCGGTGCGCTAATCCCCTACATTCCTCCCCCTGCAGGTTTAGGTACTGTTGATGGGATCGGAACTTGATGTAGAAGACATGTTTGAATAGCAACTCTGATGTGGACATTTGTAACCGTGTTTGTAATAAAGTAACACCGTTTGTGAAAGTTAAACTTAAGCTTTTGTACTAATGTAATTAATGTGGTGTTTTATTAACTAAGACTTCCGCTGTGTTATAAAAAAAAATGGTCGGTGTTACAATAAACATTTTCTTTACATTTCAACTTAAAATCCGAAAATCCTTCCAATACTAAAAAACTCTTCCACGAACAATCAAAAGACTTTAAAATAGTAAATTTGTAACACATACCAATGATTTTCATATACCAACACTAAATCTCCATCTTCAACAAATATGCACAAATAAATCTTCAATAATGCACAAAACTGAGATAAACGGGATCGAAATGGTGATAATAAGCGTGTCCAATTTGATCAACATCAAATCACCTCGCACTAAGGTCTTGCGTGTCCTCAAGCAATCTTACTTGAAATTGATATCAACTCGGCAAGAATCAACATAACAGGTGTGCTTCTTCAAAAATGCAACCAAAAGAACCCCGAGTAGCAATGCCAATAGATATTGCATGTAAGATCATGATAAGATAACCAAGGTACAAGTTTCACACTACACTCTAACTGTTACACTAGAGGCTTCTTCCGTAAATTCCAAAAATACCAAAAGCTTCAAACGTGTGAAAATTAGTTGCACGGTAGGTTTGCCATAAATCTCCATTCTCGTGTTCGAACAATGATACTCTTTAAGTGTACCAACGACCACTCTGGTGACTCTAGAGCAGGGCGCACAAATGAAGGAGGGTCGTGGAATTTAGGTCGTATGTGACTTATATAAAGTTAAACTGTTTTCTTAGATTTGTCCCCAAGTAGCTCTCGTGTTTTGTCTTTAGCCCCATAAGGCTCTAATGATTACGAACTAACCATTTTGCCGGATTTCTGCTACATTGGTATCAGACTTTATAGTTGCAGGGACTTTACTTCCCACAATACCTAACATCGCATTCATGTCGGTAGAAAAATAATGTAGGTTAGGAAGATACTACACTATGTCCATATGTCATCGATAAGTCATGAGGTAACAAACTCTATCTGTTAAATCAACCTGTAACGATTGAGGATCATCAGGCTTAAAAGCTGATTAATCTTTAAGAAGATCATCTTGCTGAAGATCTGATAAATCTACTGACATTTTGTAGTGTAGTGTCATGGTGCCTCCTCAGTGTGTGAGACATATCTCCCTTATCGAGATAAGTCTGACCACAAGTCCCTGTTTGATGCTGAGGACGGGTGGATTTTCAACTGATAATAGAGATAACTTTTCAAGATTTTTCGTCAACCTACAGTTGGTCTGGACTGCAACTTCTGACATAAGTCAGCAAGTGCGTCGTTCGGAAGAGTTTACTTCCTTAAGTATGGAATGAAATCATCATGTGGGTAAAAAATTAGTCGGGTGCAATCATTGTCCTTGTTAGGAGAAACAATGAAGATCGCCTAAGGTTTTTGATCTGGCACATGGTCCAGTTTCTGACCATGCTATGAAATCACCGCTATCACGGTTGACACCCGATTGAGTTTAAGATTGAAGCGACCCGTCCTAATCCATAAGGATGAATACAATAACATATGGTTACATTGCGAGGTATTTGACCTCTATATGATAAGTTTTACAAACACTGCATTCTCTTTTAAAAGACAACTTTCATTTCATTGAAAGTTGATAGGCATGCATACCATTTCATAATATATCCAAACTATAAATGACTTAATAATAATCTTGTTGACTTCAACGACTCGAATGCAACGTCTTTTGAAATATGCCATGAATGACTCCAAGTAATATCTTTAAAATGAGCAAATGCACAGCGAAAGATTTCTTTAATACCTGAGAATAAACATGCTTAAAAGTGTCAACCAAAAGGTTGGTGAGTTCATTAGTTTATCGTAATCAATCATTTCCATCATTTTAATAGACCACAAGATTTTCATATTTATAAACATAATTCCCATAGCAGAATCCTCTCATCTGCATAAAGGTAAAATCATTCATATGGTGAACACCTGGTAACCGACCTTAACAAGATGCATATAGAATATCCCCAAAACAGAATCCTCTCGTCTGTATAATATAAACTCGAAGTACGAAAGCATACCATTTTCCAGTATGGGGGGAGTTAGTGCCCGTAGATCTACCTTTAGGATTCGCGTCAATTAGTGGCCATTATACCAGCTCCATACCATTTTCCAGCATGAAGGTTGTATAATAAACACTAATTCTTAGGTTACCAAGCTAAAAGGGGTGATATTCGGTCTAATAATCCAGCCATAGAATGTAGTTTTAAGTACTTGTGTCTATTTCGTCAAACATTTATAAAAACAGCGCATGTATTCTCAATCCCAAAAATATATATTGCAAAAGCATTTAAAAAGGAAGCAAATGAAACTCACAATACTGTATTTCGTAGCAATAATGCAAATGACGGCACTGAACAAGTGCAGGGTTGGCCTCGAATTCACGAACCTATATTAAGTATATATATTTATATGTTGGTCAATATCTGTCTAATAATTTAGGTCAAGTCATAGTGTATCACAATCCTAATGCTCGAGATTATCATGCAAAAGTCAACAAAAGTCAACTTGACCCAAAATGACTTCCAAAATCTATACATGTTGATTATGTAACTTAAATATAGTCATTTTATATATTTAAATATATTTATCAGATTTTATTAGAGTAAATAATAATACAAGTCATTTATTAATAAATAAAAATTTATATTAAAATTTATATATGATAAAAATATACTTTTATATATCTTAAGTAATAAAATTTTATAAAGTTCACTTAATATCATAAAAATATAGTGGTATGTATTATTAACGTAATTATATTATGTGTGGCAAAAATATATTTGTATCACACATTTATTTGATAAAATAATATTGATAATAATAATAATGAGTTAAAGTTGTATTATTTTGTAATACTAAAAATAATTATTATTATTCTAATAATAATAATAACAATAATAACAATATTTATTTACAAATGATGATATTAATTAAAATAAAATGATAATTCTAATCATGATAATTTTAGTAATAACGATACTTTTTAATATTAACACTAATAATAATAATATTTTATATAAAAATAATAATTCTATTTAAAAATGATAATTTCTAATAATAATACTAAAATGATAATAATAATGATATTTTATAATAACAATGATATTTCTATTAAAAATGATAATTTTAATAAAAATGATAATTTTAATATTAATGTTACTTTTAATAATAATAATGATAAAAATAATGAAAACGAGATTTTTATCTAAATCAATAACTTACAATATTTTAATTTTATCATGACACTTATACTCATTATTTTCTAATCGATTTGTTTAATAGCTTTTAGTCCTCTTTTATATCATATTTATAATAATAATAATAATAATAATAATAATAATAATAATAATAATAATAATAATAATAATAATAATAATAATAATAATAATAATAATAATAATAATAATAATAATAATAATAATAATAATAATAATAATAATAGTCATAATAATTAAATGATACTAATATTAGTTTTAATAATATTAGTATTTGCTGATATTTTAAAGGGTTGTAGGATTGTTCTCGAAAATGAGCATTTGCTATTTGGCCGTAGAAGGATCAAGTTGTATCCGAAAAATAGGGGAATACAAAAAAGGCCCCTCTCTAGAAACGAAGCAGAACACGCCATCACCTACAGCCCTTTCCTCTATCGGGGACTTCCACGAAATGAAAACGGGTGACATCGCCGAATGCTCCACTTTTTTTGCACTGGTTTATATCCCTGAGTACTCCTATAGCCGATCTGTCACCCAACTTACTTTAACAACCTAAAGGCTTGGTCCAGTCCCGTTTGGAGAATAAAGTTGCTTAATCGTGTTGTTAATGATGGACGTGATTCGGACTGAGTTAAGATTTTGAACAAGGACATTTCGAATGTAGTAGATGTAGGGACTGTTGATATTCCAAAGGGTTGTGGGATTGATCTCGGAAATGAGCATTTAGATTCTGCCCCTGTTATTATTACCGTTGCTTCGGATAATTTTGAAGATGTTGCTACACTTTTGAATTCAAAAAAATGCCGAGATACTAGGTAAGTTAAAACAGGGAGGTAAGGACAAGGTGTTTGTTGATGGTGTGGGTGTTGGACAAAGTGGGAGTTCGGTTGCGTATAATGCACAATACACGGGGTTAGATAGGGCACTCGAAGTTCAATGGTTCATCTACATAAAACGAAAACTGAATGAGATAGTGAATGTAGTCTCGGGTTCGTATGTTTTTTCAATAGAAGGGATTGGAATCGAAGCGTTTGTTGGATAATTTGGTGTTTGTAGCTACAGGTAAAGGTGAGGGTAGGAAGATATGTATTTGTATGGATGTGGCGTGTAAGGGTTATTTTTGGGATTAGCTTTCGCATTCCGGTAAATTTCGTGGGTCGGGGGTGAAGAGATTTGGTACTAAAGGTAAGTCGAAGGATTGGTAAAAAAGAAGTTAGCATCGGGTAATTCGCTGAGTTTACGGGACAACATTGAAGACGATGAAAATGGATTGCGATTCAAATTCTTTTTAAAACGCCCCAGTGGGTGGGTCTTGTAAGTGGTCTTATGTGTGTTCGGGTTCGTGTCGTGTGTTTGAAAAAGTTGGTTTTTTTGATGAATTTAGATTACAAGGTTTGGGGTCACTACATTCGGTTACTCTCGTCGGAGATGGAATCGGAAAGGGTTCGTCTTTTCTTTCAAAGCGGGTACGGGCAATGGTGTCACCAACAACAACTTTAGCGATGAGGTCTTCTTGCCATGTCCCACAAGTACGAAGGAGGATGACGTTGTCGGTTAGCGGGTGTTGCGCTTGTTATCTTTTTAGTTGTAGGTTTCTTAGTGTCTTTAGTTTATATTGTACGTTTGTTTGTTGGTGCGTGGGAGGCTCGGGTTTAGTTAACTTATGTTCGAGTAGTTTGTTAGACTTAGTTTACTGTTTTCGAGCCTCCTCGTGTTTCAGTTTGTGGTAGCTCCTTGACGTACTTTTTCTCTTTTCGAGAAAAGGTTTTGTATAAAGTTTTCGTTTTTCGCTAAAAATAAAAAAAAAACCACTGTAATTATTTATTCAAGCATAAAGTGAAACGAAAATTTAGGACTAACTAAGTAGTAAATCAACCCGTGTGATTTGATATATATGGTAACTAGACTTTAAGAGCCCGTGCGTTGCACGGTTGGCTCTATTATGTTAAGTGTTAATACATTAGGTATTGATGATTGTATGTAAAAAAAACATTTTAAATAAAACATAATAGTAGATATGAATACCAAATATTCGTTTTGATCCATTTGATAACCACTGCCCACAGTTTAGTTTTACAGCTTCACATCAAAAGTTAACAAATTCAACTTGAATGCCTAAAAAATAGTATAAAAGATAACATAAGATATAGCTCTATCATAAATATCATTAATAAATAAAGTTACTGTGTAAAAACCTAAGTGACCAAAATGTCATGAATATCATAATGAACACATTTAATATTTTCAAATGACATTATTAAGTTTATATGTTAAGTCCAGTATGCATAAGTTGAAGTGCATGCATTGTCCTTGTGTTTGATACTTACGAAGTATCTCTACTTCATATGAAGTAGCGCTACTTCCATTTGGTCTAACGTGGAGCCTCTACTTCACATGTTTTTGTATCCCAGTAATGATTCCTCATAGTTCATATTCTAATTATTTAAAGTAGATTGAAGTGAACAATACCTTAACGTTTTGAATAGATTGAACTGAACATACATATCTTCATCATCTTCCCATCTTCAAATTCAACCAACAAAACCACCATCATAACCTGCAACAAACACCAAGTAAACATACCAAATAAATCTCTAAATCTATGTTTACATAAAATTATAAGAGCGGAGTATTAACAATGTCCATTAGTAACAACCTATCCATACTCATGTACAAAATATAGCTCTGATAGTAGGAATGTCAATTTGTAACATAACAACGACAACAACAATACACCTAATCTCAAGGAATGCAATTAGTGATATAAAAACATATGTTACTTATACTCCAAATAAAATAAAAGTAATAGTGATAAGGAAAAAGCTAACTTTCTTAAAAATAATAATTCCATTAAGAATTTGGCATACATGACTCACGATATCCCAGATTTTTTATTTCTATTAATATTGGAAATAGGATTAGCAGTGGTAGTTGATTTGATACAGTTGATTTCAGTTTCGCTTTAGAAACAAAAGTAATGGGATATCATTGCCCAACTACAGGGAAGGATTAAAGTGGCTTATGAGCTCCAATCAACTATCTCAATACATTAAAGTGAAGTATGAAAAATCTATAATACATACATTAAGGCAATGAGATGTCGTATCAAAGACTAACTAACCAATCGACTTTATTCATGGTCCAAATAAATGAAACTAATCATCTTCTCCATTCAGTGCAAATGCGAAATTGAAGATCAACCTTTAATATTGAAACGCAATAGGAGCACACTTCTAATTAACGAAATTCCAAAAATCTACAAATGCATCTGGAATTCCTGAAAACGACAAATATATACTGAGATTTCACAAATTTAAAAATGTACATGAATACTTCCCATGTAACACTACTAACGCAGCATTAACTTTAGCCAAGTAACTACATTAGGTAAAGTATCGGTCTATATAACAATGTGACTTTTTTGTCGTCACAAACTTGCACCGTGTAACATTACTCTGAATACTTCCCTGAATGTGTAATCATTTTAGATTATATTATTATCGCAATGAAAATTTTTTTGACACACTAATCCACTAATCATCTACAAAAAACATAAAGCTTTGGATAAAAAAGTCCACTGGGTCAACTCAAAAAATGTGGCACCTCTAATTTTAGAGCAATACAATATTGACTGGTTCCCGTTAATATTATAGCAACCTATATAGAGTGGATCCTAATCGGATTTTTAGTACTCCATTTCACTTGATAACTAAAGACGTCAATGTCAACCGATTTACTTGTGAATGGGTAGATTCTGTTGACAATTTATAAAGATAATGTTTACAGAAGGTCAGAAAATACATTATAAATGATTCACAACTTCTGAAATGAATTTAAAAGTTTTAGTAGAACAATGTACGCATTAGCAAATGGGTAATGAAAAATAGCTTAAAAAGTAATAGATCCTTAAAGATAAACAGGAAGAACATATACTTTGATGTGAAACTTAGTGTAACATTTGATACAGTTAACTATCTATGAAGAACTTTGAGTGACAAACAAAATGTTATCTTTTTAGTTGTCAGTTAGCGGGTGTTGCGCTTGTTATCTTTTTAGTTGTAGGTTTCTTAGTGTCTTTAGTTTATATTGTACGTTTGTTTGTTGGTGCGTGGGAGGCTCGGGTTTAGTTAACTTATGTTCGAGTAGTTTGTTAGACTTAGTTTACTGTTTTCGAGCCTCCTCGTGTTTCAGTTTGTGGTAGCTCCTTGACGTACTTTTTCTCTTTTCGAGAAAAGGTTTTGTATAAAGTTTTTGTTTTTTCGCTAAAAATAAAAAAAAACTACTGTAATTATTTATTCAAGCATAAAGTGAAACGAAAATTTAGGACTAACTAAGTAGTAAATCAACCCGTGTGATTTGATATATATATGGTAATTAGTTTAATTTAGGTGATGATTAGGTTTATTATTTATTGGATTTGGATTCAGATTTTTATTTCATAATTTTGGGAAGAAAGTGTGTAGTAATGTGTGTTTGGATGAAACTAACCAGTGGCGATTGCAGGTTCAAAATTCAATGGGGTTCCAAAAATTTATTTGATAACTTTCTTGCACAAAATATTGTATGTGTCGGGTCAAATCTGGTCGGGTCGGGTCACCAAAACACAAACATAAAATTGAATAATACTCGCAAAATATAAGTTTGTTCATATGCAGTAGTAATTAATGGCACATACAATAGCAATTTTAAAGTAGCAATGACATATATAGTAATAATTTTAAAATATTATTTTAATCAATGACCTATACACTGACAATTTTAAATTGCTATTTTATAACCGGTTATTAATATATTTACCATTACACATACATCTTACTTGCAATCATATAATGCATTCACCATGAGTATTCACAATAAAACATGTATATCTCAACATAAACATTACACGTAATTTGTCATAATATATGTTTGATAGTAAACATAACAAATTTTTTCATTCTTAGACAAACATTACACATTCTGGTGGAAGAATTGTAAATTATGTCAGGTTATATTACGCTTTTATTTTCATTATATATTTGAAAATATTGTAAGATTTCTAAAAT